>NW_028270151.1:69086737-69393574 GCF_037043375.1 Chiloscyllium plagiosum
TGGATAGAGGTGAGGAAGGAGGTGTGGGCGCAGGATTTGCAATACCTGCGGTGGCAGGGGAAGGTCCCAGGATGGGAGGGTGGGTTGTGGGGGGGCGTGGAACTGACCAGGTAGTCAATGAAGGCGGAAAGGGGTGTGGAGGGAAATATATCCCTGGTGGTGGGGTCCATTTGGAGGTGGCCGAAATGTCGGCGGATGATTTGGTTTATGCGAAGGTTGGTAGGGTGGAATGTGCGCACCAGGGGCGTTCTGTCCTTGTTACGGTTGGAGGGGTGGGGTCTGAGGGCGGAGGTGCGGTATGTGGATGAGATGTGTTGGAGGGCATCTTTAACCACGTGGGAAGGGAAATTGCGGTCTCTTAAGAAGGAGGCCATCTGGTGTGTTCTGTGGTGGAACTGGTCCTCCTGGGAGCAGATACGGCGGAGGAATTGGGAATACGGGATGGCATTTTTGCAGGAGGTAGGGTGGGAAGAGGTGTAATCCAGGTAGCTGTGGGAGTCGGGTTTGTAAGAAATGTCAGTGTCAAGTCAGTTGTCATTAATGGAGATGGAGAGGTCCAGGAAGGGGAGGGAGGTGTCAGAGATGGTCCAGGTAAATTTAAGGTCAGGGTGGAATGTGTTGGTGAAGTTGATGAATTGCTCAACCTCCTTGCGGGAGCATGAGGGGGCGTCAATGCAATCATCAATGTAGCGGAAGAACAGGTGGGCAGTGGTGCCGGTGTAATTACAGAAGATGGACTGTTCTACGTAGCCAACAAAGAGACAGGCATAGCTGGGGCCCAACGGGTGCCCGTGGCTATCCCTTTGGTCTGGAGGAAGTGGGAGGATTCGAAGGAGAAATTGTTAAGGGTGAGGACCAGTTTGGCCAGACGAATGAGAGTGTCGGTGGAAGCGTACTGTTGGGGACGTCGGGAGAGCAAGAAACAGAGGGCTTGGAGGCCCTGGTCATGGCGGATGGAGGTGTAGAGGGATTGGATATTCATGCTGAAGATGAGGCGTTGGGGGCCGGGGAAACTGAAGTCTTGGAGGAGGTGAAGGGCATGGGTGGTGTCTCAAACGTATGTGGGGAGTTCCTGGACTAGGGGTGATAGGACAGTGTCGAGGTAGGTAGAGATGAGTTCAGTGGGGCAGGAACATGCTGAGACAATGGGTCGGCCAGGGTGGTCAGGCTTGTGGATCTTGGGAAGGAGGTAGAACCGGGCAGTGCGGGGTTCCCGGACAATGAGGTTGGAAGCTGTGGGTGGGAGATCTCCTGAGGTGATGAGGTTCTGTATGGTCTGGGAGATGATGGTTTGGTGATGGGGGTGGGGTCATGGTCGAGGGGGCGGTGGGAAGAGGTGTCCTCGAGTTGGTGTTTGGCTTCAGCGGTGTAGAGGTCAGTGCGCCAGACTACCACTGCGTCCCCTTTATCTGCTGGCTTGATGGTGAGGTCGGGATTGGAGGGCTGTGCGTTGTGAGGGTGAGAGGTTGGAGTGGGGGAGGGGGGTAGACAGGTTGAGGCGGTTAATGTCCTGGCGGCAATTGGAAATGAAGAGGTCGAGGGCAGGTAATAGGCCAGCACGGGGTGTCCACGTGGATGCAGTGTGTTGGAGGTGGGTGAAGGGGTCCTCGGAAGGTGGGCGGGAGTCCTGATTGTGAAAGTAAGCTCGGAGGCGGCAGAAGAAGTGTTCGACGTCACGGCGTGTATTAAATTCATTGATGCGTGGCGGAGAGGGATGAAGGTGAGCCCAGCATCCTGTTCTGTTGTGTGCTGAGTTTTAAAAATTGTCTTCTCTATATCATAGATCTCCTATTTTAATTTTCATTACTCATAATTATCATTTGCTTTCGTTCTATCCTTCACTTTTATGTGCTGCTGAAAACCTAATTTGTGCTTTGTCTTTGAAGCATTTTGCAGCATTTTTCTACTTTAACATTGCACTTGTATAGCAACCGTCTTGCTGTTTTTTCCCTGCTATTTACTATAATTTCATTTTTATTGCATTTGTGTAATTATCACAATAGCAGTTAATTGCGTTTAAAAATTCCCAAAATAATACTGAAGACTCCTTATTTAATCTATTTTGCAAATGTGTGCATTCCATTGTGTCAGAATATGTTCTCGTTGTGCTTTTTAAATTTGTAGTTTGTGTCAGTATCTTCTTGAATAAGTGCCAAGTGAGAAATGTGCCGTATGTGTATCCAGAAATTCTAAATTCAACATCATGGATTTGTTGGAGCCCTTAAGTTAGATTCTCAATCATATAACCCAGATGGAGGGTATTCAGCTTGTGGTGAAGATTGCTCTTTCAAACAAATTAGTTTCACTGCACAGCTTTAATTCATGAGGTAAAACAAGTGATTCACCCCTGCCAGTTAGCCAAATCACATTTTGTAGATTACTGCACTATATATTTGAAGTCTATTGGTAGTAGATATTACCTTCTCAGGCATGAGAAAGTTTACTTTTGAAGGTTCTCTTAACTCTGATCCAAGTAGTTAACATGGAATTAAGAAGTGTGCAGTTAATAACTGCAAAGTAAAAGAATGATTATATATGTCAGCTTAAAGTGCATCATTGTAATTTTGAACTATGTGTGCATTTTATTTACTTTGATTTTTGTAAGATATGTTATAGTCCTAGTGCGGTGATAATATTTTATAAGTTGAGGTTAGAGAATTGTGAAATGTTTTTATGAAAATATTAGGAAATTGCCTGATTGGATTAGTAGAATAAATTGACAGTTTATGAATTTGGACAGCATACTTTCTGCTTCCTCCCAATAGCTCCAAATATGCAAGCTTTCAGAGCTTGGAATTTGCACCAAAAGATCTGTCCAGAGCTTTGAGCAGCTCTTCGGGAAGCACAGTGTTACGATTTTTGATTTGCTTCTAGAAGTCTTAATTTTTAACTGAAACACACTCTTTACACAATTTTCTGACAAACCGATCCAAAAAGATGAGAATTGAATGCATATGCAGCAGATTAGTAATATTTTGTTTTGTAAATATGCACATTGTTGTTTTAAGAGATGGAGGGGGTCAAAAGTAAATAGTACACCTGCAACTATTAAAAGTAGTTTAAAATCTCAGTACTACTACTGGTAGTAGTTGTACATGAGAAACTGAGTAGCCAACAGATTTAATGCCACAATTTTTTTTATTAATCTTAAAATTCGCATGTCCTGTAAATTGAATATTTGCCTTGCGGTTATGGTTTTGCCCCTATCCGGTTCTGTCAGTACCTTGAATTCAGTAACAATTTTAAACTTGTATTTCTAACAGGTTTATGCTGAACTTAGCTTTAAAGAATTGCTATAGGGAATAGTGAACGGATTTGAAATTTTCCCCATTAAAGTTATTCATGAAGGGTTTATTTTGGTGAGTGTTGCACGATTTTTAATCTAAAATAAAATTGGAAGTTTTTGTTATTATATTATAGAAGAAACTAGATTAACACTTCCCTTTCTAAATTTCATCCCACTGAGGGACGAGAAAATAATGCCATAATAGATCGTCCCTATGTTACCACATTATAAGTAACAATTCCTTTTAAATGTTTGAACTCGTGAAATTACAACATAGATATCTCAGGGTTGCTGTCAGTGCTTTGATCAATAGCTATTTGTTTGACGTTGCATATTTGGAAGAATATCTTTAAATTGTTAATCCAATGTGAAATGCTACAATGTATACGAACAAGTATACTATAATAAATACATCTGAAAAGGTTTTTCAGTATTTGGGAGCTTGAGGATTTGAGAACTACGTAAAATTTTTGTTCTTTATTTCCACTCAGTTGTGTAATTTACTTCCGAAAAATATGAAATTACTTTTCCTTGCAAATAATTGCACATGCCTGGACTCCAGTGTGGGTCAGTCAGCTTTAAAGGAAAATAATCCGTGGCATTGTGGATTTCAGTTAACATTGTTGTCTGTAAAAAAAAAGTAAATTTTATGATCATATTCAAATATGTCTCTATTAAAAGACATTGCCCAGTACATACTGATCACACTGTTGTCCATCACAGAAACTTATTACGTCACATTTTGTACATTTCCTTTCAATTCCCAGATGCAGTCAAAACTACTTTACAATTTAGTTCACTTTTTTTGTAGACTTGCCATTTCATTCCTTCATTTGCATAAGGTAGTGTTTGCGCTGACTCATCACTAACAATACTATAAATGATGGACCAGTAGGTATACAAGAACAAAGTCCCATATTTTGATTTCAGTAGAATAGTAGGAGTAGGTGTATTATTGTTGATTTCAAAGGAACATCTTTAATTGCAGGAGTTAATATTGGACCTTTGGAATGTATTGATTTGAGACTATGTGCAGGATTCCTAATGACAGTAAAATAAAGTTTTGGTTTCATTAAAAGCATTCTTTATGCCAGTTGTCCAAAATAATTAATGTGGAGTAATCTGTTAATAATGTTAGCACTGTTAGCTCTTAACTATTAGGAAATTTTAAGTTGTTTTTACTTTTAATAGGGGAGAACGGCGGTTTGAAAAACCAGGGCGAAAAGAACCAGGTCAGTTTAATAATCTGGAGAGTTTGCTAACTTACTAAGTTGATTGTTCAGTCACAACATACATTGTCTTCACATGTATTCTTTATTTGGGAGTTTTAAATTTGAATTAAATGGTGCTCTTTTCACTCATGGGGTGTGGACTAACGTTCAGTCTAATGTTTATTAAGTTAAGTAATTTGAGTGTTGGAGTGGTGTATCTGATTACAATCAAATGGAATTTGTACTATTGGATATGGACACTTGTTTCCATTCATTCAGGGCATGTACACATCAATTTGGGCGGCACGGTGGCACAGTGGTTAGCACTGCTGCCTCACAGCGCCGGAAACCCGGGTTCAATTCCCGCCTCAGGCGACTGACTGTGTGGAGTTTGCACGTTCTCCCCATGTCTGCGTGGGTTTCCTCCGGCTGCTCCAGTTTCCTCCCACAGTCCAAAGATGTGCAGGTCAGGTGAATTGGCCATACTGAATTGCCCGTAGTGTTAGGTAAGGGGTAAATGTAGGGGTATGGGTGGGTTGCGCTTCGGCGGGGCGGTGTGGACTTGTTGGGCCGAAGGGCCTGTTTCCACACTGTAATGTAATGTAATCTAATCTAATCTAATAATAGCTCCAGCATTGACACCCCTTCCGACCAGATCTTGAAAAGGTGATGGTAATCTGCATTCATTATTCAACAACTGTTGTGATGAGGGTACAGCCACAGTGCTGTTCAGTAAAGAGTTTCAGGATTGTGATCCTGCAACAACAAAGGAATGGTGACAGATTTCCAATTTAGGATGATGTGTTACTTGGAAGTCGCATATTTGGTAACTCAGCTTGAAGAAGCTGAAGCAAATTGCTGCTTGTCGATACCACATGTTGAAGTCACTGTTCTTTTTATAGTAAATGGAGTGAATATTTGAGGTCATGGTTACGTTACAAATCAAACTGGCTGCTTTGTCTTGGATCATGTTGATCATAAATGTTGGAGCTGTACTCAGTCCCAAGCAAGTGGACTACTTCATCACATTCCTGATTTGTGCCTTGATGGATAAAATTTGATAGTCAGGAGTGTGAGGAGTGCAACATATCCAGTCTCTTCACTGCACTTGAAGGACTTTATGGGACTGACTGAGTTAAGTTTCTGGTCATTTATGATACTGAGGATAATATTAATGAGGACTTGGTACTGATAATGCTAAAATGTCAAAAAGAAGTGAATAGATTTTCTTCTTGGAGAGTGTTATTTCCTGGCACTTTTGTGAGAAAATGTTACCTATTGCTCATCAGCCCATGTGTAAATATTTTCCAGGTATTACTGCTTGAGGATTTGTGAATGGTACTGAATAGTCATAGTCAGTGAGCGTCCTCATCTCTGGACTGATGTTGGAACAAGGTTTAATGATGAAATTGATGAACTTAGGCAAATTCCCAACAGTGATATCCTGGAACTCTGGCTTACAACAAACATGGCCATTTTCCTTTTATGCTACTTGTAATTCTGACTGAAGAATTTCTCTTGATTCACATTGCCATCAGTTTTGCTAGTTGCTCCTTGATGCTGTATGCAGTCAAATACTGTCATAGTGTCAAGGACAGTCTTTCTCGCTTCATCTCAGCCTAGGATTCATCTGTTGTACAACGATATTACCAAGGCTGACTTGAGATCTGGAAGTGATGGTCCTGATTGAACTCTAACTGAATAGATTGCTGATGAGTAAGGCTTACTTGATGATGCTATTGACATCTTCAATCCAGCATGTACTCCAATTTTTGTTTTGTAGTACATAACCAATTAATTTTGTGATAACAAAGGGGTTAACTGTACATTGTCATGTGACCATGCAGCCTATAACAAATGTTGCCTCTGTCACCTTTGATGGAGATGTTAATTGGCTTAGATTTGGTCTGCTTTTTATGGACAGGGCTTTCATACGTGGGCGATTTTACACTTTCAGGTGGATGGTAATATTACTGTACTGTAAAAGCTTGGCTAGAGTTAGGCTGGTTCTGGAGAACAAATCTTTACCACTACTGCTCAACTATTGTGAAGGACATAGCCTATGATGTATTCTGTAACTCAGTGTGCTTAGACATTGGGTGATGATACATAGAATGATTTGAATTTGCTGAAGATAAATGGGCCCTTTTTGGCAACTCTCGCTGCAGAACTTGAAGACGTTTCAACGTTTGTTTTTGCACTCAAGTTCAGCTCTGACATTGTTGAGGTTAGAGGTGTTCACGGGTCCCTTTTCCTTCTCAGGACTGTTCAGTTGTCTACCATTTATGACTAGGTACTGTGGGAGTGTAGAGCTTTGATTTGATTTGCTGCTCATGCCATTAATTTATTCTGTTTATCACGTGTATAATTCTATGTTGTAGTTGCTCCAAATTGGTCATGGCTTGCCCTTCTACACCACTCATTGAGCTAAGATTGCTCAATCATTGCCATCAAGTCACAGGAGCAAAGTATATGCCACACGGAAATTAAAGAATGTTGTGACATGCAATTCAGCTGCTTCTCTTGACCCATGCACCTTAAAGGTGCATAATTTTGAGCAGCTAGGTCTGTTCTGTTCTGAATCTTAGATTTAACACGATAGTTGTGCCACAATACATTAAAAGATGTTCTCTAAAGACAGGAACTTGTGATTGTCTTTCCTTTGTTTATTCATTTGTGGGACATAGATGTGCTGGCTGGCCAGTACATACTGCCCCTCCCTAGTTACCCTTGAGAAGCTGTTTGTTGAGCTATCTTCTTGACCCATTGCAGTCTATATGCTATAAGTTGACCCACAATGCTGTTAGGGAGGGGAATCCAGGATTTTGACCCAGCGGCACTGAAGGAACGGTGATATATTTCCAAGTCAGGACAGTGAATGGCTCCAAGGGGAACTGCAAGTGGTGGTATTCTCATGTATCTGCTATCATTGTTCTTCTAGATGCAAGTGGTTGAGAGTTTGGAAGGTGGTGTCTTAGGATCTTTGGTGAATTTCTGCCATGTGTCTTGTTGATGTACACACTGTTGCTACTGAGTATCAGTGGTGGAGGGAGTGGATGTGGTGCCAGTTAAGTAGACTGCTTTGCCCTGGATGATGTCAGCTTCAGTGTTGAAGGAGCTGCACTCGTCCAGGCAAGTGGAGGATACAATCAGACTCCTGACTTGTGCCTTATTGATGGTGGACAGGCTTTGGAGAGTCAGGAAGTGAGTTACTCGCTGCAGTATTCCTAGTCTGTGACCTACTGTTGTGGCTACTGTGGTTATGTGGTAAGTTCAATTGAATTTCTGGTCAGTAGTAACCCCTCGTATGTTGATAATGGGGTATTCAGAGACTAATAGCATTGAATGTCAAGGGACAAAGTTAGAATATCTTCCTGTATTAAACATGGTCATTGCCCAGTATTTGTGTGGTGTGAATGTTACTTGCCACTTGTTCGTCCCTGCCTGGATATTGTACAGATCTTACTGCAATTGTACATAGCCTTGGTATCTGAGGATGAATTCATGATGAACATGGTGCGATCATCCTGACTTCTGATCATAAGATGGAGGGAAGGTCATTGATATAGCTGCAGATAATTGGGGACTAGAACACTACTGAGGAACTCCTGCAGAGATGTCCTCGAGCTGAGATGACTGACCTCCAATCACAACCATGCTCCAATGTGCCAGGTATGACTCCAACCAACAAAAAGTTTGCCCCCGATTCCAGTTTTGCTGGGGTTTCTTGATGCCATACTCAGCCAAATGAGGCCTTGATGTCAAGGGCTGTCTCACCTCTGGAGTTCAAATCTTTCTGTCCATGTTTGAGCCAAGGCTGTAATCCGGTCAGGAGCTGAGTGACCTGTTTGAATCCAAACTGGATGTGAATGAGCAGGTTACTAGCACTGTTGATGACCGCTCACTTTATTGATGATAGAGTATAGGCAAATGGGGCGGTAATTGGCTGGATTGGATTTGTCCTGCTTTTTGAGTACAGGGCACACCTGGATAATTTTCTGCATTTTTGGCTGGATGCCAGTGTTATAACTGTACTAGAAGCACTTGGCTAGGGAAACAGTAAATTCTGGAACAGAAGTTTTCATGGAATGTAATCAGTGCCCCTAGCCTTTTCAGTATCCAGTGTTTCCAACTATTTATTGATATCACTTGGAGTAAATTGAATTGGCTGAAAACTGACATCTGCGATGTTGGGAACCTCTGGCGGAGACTGAGATGGATCATCCACTTGGCACTTTTGGGTGAAGATTGTCTTTTTCATCATTGAGGATTGGGATATTTGTGGACCCATTTCCTGCATTGTCCACCACCATTTTTGACTGGATGTGACAGGACTGCAGTTGTTAGTTGTAGGATTGTTTACTTCTGTTTGTTACTTGCTGCTTATATTGATTGGCATGCAGATAATCCTGTTTGATAACTACACTAGGTTGACTCCTTGTTTTTAAGTGTGGCTGGTTCTGCTCCTGGCATGCTGTTCTGCACTCTCAATTGAACCAGGATTAATCCCCTGGCTTGCTGGTAGTGGTTGAGTGGAGTATATGTGGCTTGCATATTGTGCTGGCATACAGTCTTCTAATGCCGTTGATGGCTCGCAGTGCCTACTGTGATTCAGTGACTGTGACTATATCGGGCTGTTGCTTGACTAGTTTGTGAGACAATTCTCCCAATTTTGGTAATAGTGCCTACACCTTCGTAAGGAAGACATTGTAGGATCAGAAGACCTGTTTCTGCCATTGGCTTTTCTGGTGCCTAAGTCAATGCCATGTAGTCCATCTGGTTTCATTTTTTAAGACTTCGTAGTGATTGATACAACTGAGTGGCTTGCTAGGCCATTTCAGAGTGCACTTAAGAGTCAACGCATTGCTGTAGGTCTGGAATCGCATGTAGGCCCAGATAAGGATGACCGATTTCCTTCCCTTAAGGACATTAGTGAGCCAGATAGGTTTTTCCAGTAATTAGCAGTGGTTTCATAGTCATCAAGAGGTATAGTTAGTAAGTTTGCAGATGGCACCAAAATTGGGGGTGTAGTGAGCAGTGAAGAAGAATACCTCAGATTACAACGGGACCTTGATTGGATGGGCCAATGGATTCAGAAGTGACAGATGGAGTGTAGTTTAGATAAATGAGGTGCTGCATTTTGAGAAAGCAAATCTTAGTAAGACTTATACAATTAATGATAAGGTCCTAGGGAGTGTTGCTGAACAAAGACCTTGGAGTGCAGGTTCATAGCTCTTTGAAATTGGAGTTGCAGGGAGATAGGATAGTGAAAAAGGCATTTGGTATGCTTTTCTTTATTGGTCAGAGTATTGAGTGCAGGAGTTGGGAGGTCATGTTGCGGCTGTACAGGACATTGGTTAGGCCCCTTTTGGAATATTGCGTGCAAATCAGGTTGTGAAACTTGAACGGGTTCAGAAAAGGTTTACAAGGATGTTGCCAAAATTGGAGGATTTGAGCAATAGGGAGAGGTTGAATAGGCTGGGGCCTTTTTCCCTGGAGCGTCTGAGGCTGAGGGGTGACCTTATAGAGGTTTATAAAATCATGATAAGCATGGATAGGATAAATAGACAAAGTCTCTTCCCTGGGGTGGGGGAGTCCAGAACTAGCGGGCATAGGTTTAGGGTGAGAGGAGACAGATATAAAAGAGACCTAAGGGGCAATTTTTTCACACACAGGGTGTTGCGTGTGTGGATTGGGTTGCCAGAGGATGTGGTGGAGGCTAGTAGAATTGCAACATTTAAAAGGCATTTGGATGGGTATATGAATAGGGACGGTTTGGAGGGATATGGGCCGGGTGCTGGCAGATGGGACTAGATTGGGTTGGGATATCTGGTCGGCATGGACAAGTTGGACCGAAGGGTCTGTTTCTGCGCTGTACATCTCTAGGACTCTAATAGATTCTTAATTCAAGATATTTTTATCCAATTAAAATTCCACCATCTGCTGGTCTCCAGACCAGAGTTTCTGAATTAGTAGCCCAGTGATAATACCACTAGGTCATCACCACCTCTAGAATATTCCTCCTAATATTGTCCAGAAGTGATGCTTCTGTGACGGGTATAGTTTACAGTCTTGTGTTGGTTGTTTCACTGCATCCATCACGACTAGGCCAACTGTCAAGTTATGTCGCTGCTAAGCCAGTCTCGGTGATGAGCATTGACAATCCCTGCCCAGAATACATTTTGTTCCCTTGTATCCTTTGTAGTTTTTTCCAAGTGCTGTTTAATATGGAGTATTGATTAAAGAATGAAGAGAGGTAGTTAGGTGGTGATTGTGTGATTTTCTTGATGTTTGATCATCAGACTTCAGTGATTTACACAGCAGCTCCCTGAATGCAAATCAGTTTATCTCCTCACAGATGCTGCCAGATTTAGTAAGTTTCCAGCAATTTTCTGTTTTTACTTAGACTTTTAACATCTGCAGTATTTAAATTTTGTCTCCAGACCATTAGTAACCCAACCACTATACTACCGTGCTCCTCACTAACACTAAAAAAGTTTCACTTACAGAAGCACCGTGCTTGCCTTGTGCTCAACTTTGACAAGAATGTTTCCAACATACTTTAATGTAACGTCATTATTATGAACATAAATGGTGAGAACTGTCCACTTTGAATTTGTGAAGATACTTTTCAAAATAAGTTATTTTTAATGTTCCTTTTAATTTCTTCCCCTGTAAGGATGAATGCATCTAAATGCAATTTTATTACATAAACTTTTAAAGAAATCAGCAGTTTTGAGCAAAGCTTTATGTAGGGAATGCTGGATGATCAGAGAAATTGAGGTTTTGGTCAAGAGACCAAACATATATCAGATATAGATGGCAGAGATTGAGTGAATCCTTAGAGCTTAGGAGTATCATTTAAGAGGGAAATCGGGAGGGCAAAAAGGGACATAACTTTGGCAAATAAGATTAAGGAAAATCAAAGAGATTTCTACAAATACGTTAAGGACGAAAAGGTAAGTAGGGAGACAATAGGGCCCCTTAGACCTGTGTGTGGAACTGCAAGAGATGGAGGAGATGGTGAATGAGTATTTTGCAGCTGTCTTTACTGTGGTAAAGGATATGGAAGCTGGAGAACTTGGGGAAATAGTGACATCTTGAAAAATGTCCATATTACAGAAGAGATTGTGCTGGATGGCTTAAAACGAATAAGGGCGGATAAATGGATGAGACCTGATCAAATGTATCCTAAAACCCTGTGGGGAAACTAGGGAAGTGATTGCTGGGAGCCTAGCTGAGATATTTGTTTCATCGAAAGCCGCAGGTGAGGTGCCGGAAGACCGGAGGTTGACTAACATGCCACTATTTAAGAAAGGTTGTAAGTAAAAACCAGGGAAGTATAGACCAGTGGGCCTGACATCGGTGGTGGGGAAGTTGTTACAGGGAATCCTGAGGGGCAGGATGTACATGTATTTGGAAAGGCAAGGACTGATTAGGGATAGTCAACATGGCTGTGTGGGACGTCATGTCACACAAACTTAATTTAATTGAGTTTTTTGACGAAGTAACAAAGAGCATTGATGAGGGCAAAGTGGTAGATGTGATCTTCATGGACTTCAGTAAGGCATTTGTCAAGGTTCCTTATGGTAGACTGGTTAGCAAGGTTAGATCTCATGAGTACAGGGAGAACTAGCCATTTGGATACAGGGCTGACTCGAAGATAAAAGGCAGAGGATGAATGGTGGAGAGTTACTTTTCAGAGTGGGGGCCTGTGCCCAGTGGTGTGCCACAAGGATTAGTGCTGGGTCCACCATTTTTTGTCATTTATATAAATGATTTGGATGTGACTTTAGGAGGTATGGTTAGTAAGATTGCAGATGACACCAAAATTGGAGGAGTAGTGGACAGTGAAGAAGGTTACCTCGAGTACAATGGGCTCTTGATCAGATGGAGTTTAATTTAGATAAATATAAGGTGCTACATTTTGGAAAGGCAAATTGGGGCAGGACTTATTCACTTAGTGGTAGGGTCCTGGGGAGTGTTGCTGAACAAAGAGACCTTGGAGTGCAGTTTTCTAGTTCTTTGAAAGTGGAGTTGCACGGAGATAGGGTTGTGAAGATGATGTTTGGTATGCTTGCGTTTATTGGTCAGAGCATTGACTATGGAAATTGGGAGGTCATGTTGCAGCTGTACAATATATTGGTTAGGCCACTTTTGGAATAGTGAGCACAATTCTGGTCTCCCTGTTATTGGAAGAATATTGTGAAACTTGCAAGGGTTCAGAAAAGATTTAAAAGCATGTTTCCAGAGTTGGAGGGTTGAGCTATATGGAGAGGCTGAATAGGCTGGCACTGTTTTCCCAGGTGCGTCAGAGGCTGAGAGGTGACTTTATAAAGGTTTATAAAATCATGAGGGGCATGGATAGGATAAATAGATAAGGTCCCTTCCCTGGGTTGTGGGAGCCCAAAACTAGAGGGCATAGGTTTATGGTGAGAGGGGAAAGATTTAAAAGGGACCTAAGGGGCAACTTTTTCATGCAGAGGGTAGTGCGTGTGTGGAATAAAGTGCCAGAGGAAGTGGTGGATGCTGGTAGAATTACAACATTTAAAAGGCATCTGGATGGGTATGTGAATAGTAAGGATTTAGAGGGATATGTGCCAAATATTGGCAAAAGAGCCTTGATTAAATTAGGATATCTGGTTGGCATGGGTGAATTGGACCAAAGTTTCTGTTTCTGTGCTGTATATCTCTGACTCAATGCTTCCAGTGCTCTATGGTCTTTTTGGAGTAGTCATGCTGTACATATATCAATTATTTAGCAGTAAAACCATACATTACTCCAGAAAATAAAGTTAAGGTCATCAGTTAAGTTCTCTACCCTTTTATTTGTTTTAAGGTTCGAGTCATCCTAAGGACCAACATGCCAACTTGGGTGCTCCAAATGATTTCCTCTCATCCTCTGGGTTTCTTTCAAAATCAGGTATGCTAAGCATTAATGTGCTAAAGGAATTGATTAATATTTACTGCTATGGATATTAAAACAATGTTTTACCAAATAACTTAAAGCTTTTGCATTCAAGAACCGTACTTTTGAGGGAAGCTGGTAACTGTCAGCATGTGCTCATGCTTACCAACAAAGTCTTTTGCTCGAGTTCCAAAAACATCAGGTTTCAATGAAACTTACCAATAAGTTGCTCTCAAAGACTGTATGTAGATTGGCCAAATCAAATTTGTAACAATGCCATAGAGGACAAAATTCTGGAATGTATATGAGGTGGTTTTTTGAATGAATAATTTGAGGAACAGTAGAAGTAGACAATTCAGTCCCTCAAACCTGCTGCACCATTTAATGTGGTATGGCTGAGCTCAATTGCACTTTCCTGTCTGTTCCTCATGATCTTTTAACCTGTTACAAAATAAAAATTTATCACTTCAAATTTAGTCTCCCAGAATTGGCCACATTCTGAAGTAGTGAGTTCCACAGATTCATCACCCTTTGAGCAGCACGGTAGCTCAGCGGTTGGCACTGCTGCCTTGCAACACCAGGGACCCAGATTCTGTTTCACCCTTGTAGATTAGGTGGGTCAGCCATAGGAGATGCAGGGTTCCAGGGACAAGGTTTTTTGGGGGGGGGGGGATGCTCTTCAGTAGTTGATGTGGACTTGTTGGGCTGAATGGCTTGCTTCCACACTGTAAGGATTCTATGATTCTTCTATGATTTGAGAGAAGTAATTCTTCCACTAGGAGCCAACTAGAGAACAGGCTATCATAGACTGGGTATCGTGGAATAGGAAAGGAATAGTTGGCAGTCTAGCTGTGTGAGGTCTTTTGGGGAAGAGTAACCTTAAAATCCTAGAATTGTCTAAAAAGATGGAGTGTGTCAAAAATGATTCTGAGATTAGGGTCCTGAGTGTAAATAAAGGAAGCCGAGACGGTATGAGGCACGAACTGTCTATGATAAATTGGAGAGTGCTGCATAAAAAAAATTGATGCTGGAAAGGCAATAATAAACATTTTGAGAATGCCTGGATGAACTGCAACAATTATTAATTTCTGCTGGCACAAAATGGCTAACAAGGAATCAGGGACAGTATTAGATTCAAGGAAGGGTCATATAAATTGGCCAATAAAAGCAGCAGACCTGAGGCTGGAGCGCAGTTTAGATTTAAGCAAAAGAGCACAAAGTGATTGAGGAGGGAAATAGAGTAAGCCTGCAGGGAACATGCTATCTGATTGTAACAGCTTCTAAATGTATGATAATAGGAAAAGATTGGTATAATCAGAAACAGGGGAAGTTACAATGGGAAGCAAGGAGATGGCAGACCATACTTGTTTTGGTTTTGCGAAGGTGGGGACAAATCATGTTCCAAAATGTGAGGAATAACACAAGGTCGAGTGAGAGGGAGGATCTGTAGGAAATCAGTAGTAGGGAATTGGTATTGGGATAATTGAATTAAAATCAAATAATTCTAAGGACCTGATAATCTACTTGCCAGAATATCTAGGGAAATGGCATTGGAAATCATGGATGCATTGGTTATCATATTTGAAGATCCTGTACACCCTGGAGCAGTTCTTTGGGATTAGAAAGTAACTAATGTAACTTTCCTATTTTAAAAGGATGTAGAGAAAATAAGAAATTTGTAGTCTGGTTAGCTTGACAGTAGTGTCAGGAAAATTTGAAAGAGTTAAAGAGTTAAATAGCCGACCACTTGGAAAACGAGGACAGGATGGGATAGAGACAGCATGAATTGACAAAAGAAATTCATGCTTAACAAATCCACTGGAATATTTTAAGGCGTAATTAGTAGAGCAGGAGCCAGCGCATGTCGTTTTCTTGGATTTTTAAAAGGCTTTTGATAAGGCTTCATTTAAAGGATGTGGGATTGGGGGTAGTGTATTCAATGGATAGAGAGCTGTTGGCAGACAAAATGTAAGAGTAGGAATAGTTTTCCAATGTGGTAGCCAGTGACTCATGGGATACTGCAGGGACCAGTTCTTGGACCCCAGCTATTCACATTAAATATTAATATATACATATTCACAGGAATATCTCCCAAGTTTGCAGATTGCACAAAGCTGGGTGGGGGGTGTGAACTTTGACAGTGCTTTGGACAAGTTGAATGAGTGGGCAGATGCACAGCAGATGAAGTATAATGCAGATAAGTAAGATTATTTATTTAAGTAGCAAAAATAGCAAGTTGGATTATTACCTGAAAGCCAATTGTTTGGGAAAAGTGGAGAAGCAACAAAACCTGAGTCCTCGAACTCCAGTTGCTGATATTAAACATGCAAGTACTGCAGCCAGTGAAGAAGGGCAATGGTATCTTGGCCTTCATGGCAAGAGGATTTAAGTACAGGATTATGGATGTCTTGCTACTGCTGTACAGGGTCTTTGTACTCCAGGTATGATCTCACTATGTGCAGTTTTGGTCTCCTTGACTCAGGAAGGATTGTTCTAGCTTTGGAGAGAGCACAACAAAGGGTTACTAGACTGATTCCTGGGATGGCTAGGCAAAAGTGAGGATTGCAGATGCTGGAAATCAGAGTCTAGATTAGAATGATGCTGGAAAAGCACAGTAGTTCAGGCAGCATCTGAGGAACAGGAAATTCGACATTTCGGGCAAAAGTCCTTCATCAGGAATGGAGCCCTCCAATTCTGATGAAGGGCTTTTGCCTGACTCGTTAATTTTTCTGCTCCTCGGATGCTGCTTGACCTGCTGTGCTTTTCCAGCACCACTCTAACTTAGACTCTGGTTCCTGGGATGGCAAGATTGACGTACAAAGAGATGGGATCAGTTAGGACAATATTTACTAGAGGTTGGAAGAGGGGTTTTTCATATAAGTCTATAAAATTCCAACTGGTCTAGACAGTAATGTAGGAAGGATGTTCCTAATGACTGAGAGTCCAGAACTAGAAGTCTTAGTCTTCTAATATGTAATTTAAAACTGAGCTGAGGATAAATTTCTTCCACCAGAATGTGGTGAGCCTGCGGAATTCTGTGCCACAGAAAGGGATTGAGGCCAAAGCATTGAATATTTTCAAGAAGTTAGATATAGTTCTTAGGGTATGGGGCAAAAATGGGAATAGGGTTCTGAGTTGGATGATCAGTTGCAATCATAGTGAATTGTGGAGCAGGCTTGAAGGGCTGAGTAGCTCCTCCAGTTTTTGAAGTTTCTATAGATATAAGTGTTGTAACATTTACTCGTGCAGAAAATAACAGAACCGAATTATACTGTAGGCTTAAAAGCAACATACTTGGCAGAACCCTAATATTTAGTCTCCTGTTAGTTTGTATTAATGTTTTGATTTTTTTTGCACATTTCATTCTTCTTACTTTGGCACATTGCAATGTTACAGGACATTTTAGTTTCCGTATTCTAGTTCAGACACGATAATGATGGGAATAATTTAAAAATAATTTTAAGTTCTTTCAAAACGCAGCAGTACATGCAATATGCACTAATTCGCTACTGTGGATTTCTTAGTGCTAACAATTAATTGATTAAAAGCTGAAGCAAGCAAATTACCAATAATCCCTCAGGTGATTAGCCTTGCTGATTGTCATTCTCCTGTGCCTGAGTTACTCCTTCCCTATAGTTACAAAATCAGTGTTTTTTAAACACCAATTTTTATATCATGATTCCAGGCAAGGGCAGGCACTATAATGACAGCATGTTATAGTCCAATAATATTTATTTTAGAGCAATATATCTATCACATAATGATCCCTTTGTTTTACAAAATGTACCCTGGTGCTATCAAAGGGGTGGTTTCAGCTAGTTGGCATTCTAAGAGTTTGTGACTTATCTAAAGTGAAAACTTGTGAATTCTCGGTCTTAACTCAGTTCAAAATGGGTGTTTGATCTTTGAACGTTATGGCTTTGTTCGATTTGATAACATTTTGTGAAAGTAAATTATAACAAACAGGACTATCCTTGGCACTCTAAGCATTTTGCAAATCGATTCAATCTTTAGCATGTAATCGAACTTTAATAAAGCCATTTGTGTTACATTGTTTCCACTGGGTTATGGTTTTATTTTAAGTTCACAAAGGTATTTTCAAGGTTCCAACGTTTATTCCTGTCAGGGCTCTTGACACTTTTTTTTGGAGAAGTTATTTTTGCTTTTGCTTGGCTTCATCGCATCAGGCCAATCTATAAGAGTACGACGATAATCAATGACCTTTTGACTCAATTCTGAGAGTGTCTATTTGCTCATGTGAATTAGCAGTATTTTAAAAGATGTTTTCTTATTGAATGCTTACTATGGTCAACAGCTAGTGAATGTTCTCCCCAGTCTGCTGTGCACTATACTCCTAACAAGGACCATCTATTATCATGTAAATTGAACAAACAAATAAAAAATGGACTTAAACTCCAGTTCTTCCACCTCTGTCCACTATATCGATAGCTCCAAATAAATATTAAATCTGTCTAGGCTTCAATTGCTCTGATACAAAAACCTTTTCATTAATTTTGCTGTTTCTAATGATTGCTGGTGTGTTTAGTTTGATTTTGATTGTTTTAAAGCAGTTTTCCAAATAAATATCTTTATGTATGATTTATTTTTAAGGTTATCTCATTACTAGACTCATTAACTATTGAGTAACTGAGCAAATCTGAGTTCTATTATTCAGTGAAGGTTGACCATGCATTTTAGCTGCTTCATAATTATGAAAATGTATCTGCACATTAATACTACTATCCCAATGTAATTCCCATACAAGGTGTTCTTGGACTTTGGTGTAATCTTCTGAAAAGTTGAAGAGTGAGTTTTGGTCTAAAGATCTTTGATCATCTCCCCCGTGTCATTCTGATGTTTCAGGTAGTGGCCGGTCTGTGATAAGACGCAATTATTTTAAAAGGCTTTTATTTTTCTCATGGCAATGTTTTCATCTTTGCCATTCAGTTTATCTATCTTATCTATGCCTTTTAGTAGAATGTACATTAAATGAAGCTGAGAGATGTGCTGTTGAACTGAGACTTGGGATTTGGAAATGAAAATCCCTCATTTATTGGTGTGATTTTCTTGCATCTATCTCTTCTTTAAATCACCTATTCATTTTTGTTCATCAATTTATTTTGCATCCTTTCACACACAAACCCTGGAGGATCAGTAGTGTCCAAGAAAATATTCCCGCATCTTTAAAACATGAATGAAATATTTCCACTGGACTCCATGCATTACAAGCTCACATGCTGAAAACAGCTGCCTAAAATCTGGAACCACCCCAAAACTAGGTATTTTCAGAATGTGCCAGAGGTCTTTTAATTCTCATTTAGCAAGTTAAAATTAATTTGCATTGATAATTCGAATTGGTACTGCATTTAACTGTTTCAAATTTGCCTGCCAGTCGATGCATTCGATGCAGGTGACCCTTGACCTCATTTGAACCAGATGGGTCCAAATCATCCACAATTTGCAAGGTCACATTCAAATTTGGACACAGTCTTAGTCCTGAGACTACTATCTTTGAGAGGTTGTACCTGTAAGATGTTTCATTTATTAATTATTTACGTTAATAAAACCATTCATTTCACCTGACATTTCTTCATTTCACCATTATCTGAAATTCAAATAGCAATGTTGTTGGGCCAAGGGTCTTAAGTGTTTCTTCTCAAAATAAGCATTTTAGATAGTGGAGAAACAACTAGACTGCTTTTCAGTGTTTTAATTTTTTAAGTGAAAACTTGATTGATTCTTTCGTAGGTCTTGAAATATCAAGTCATTTGATTAGATTCGATTAACTAAAGTATGTAAACAGGCCATTTGGCCCAACAAGTCCATACCAACCCTCCGAAGAGTAACCCACCCAGACCAAATTCCCCCTGACTAATGCACCTAAAACTATGGGCAATTTACCATGGCCAATCCACCTGACCTGCACATCTTTTTGATTGTGGGAGGAAACCGGAGCACCTGGAGGAAACCCATGCAGATACGGGGAGAATGTGCAAACTCACGACAGACAGTCGTCAGAGGCTGGAATCGAACCCAGATCCCTGATGCTGTGAGGCTGCAGAGCCACCGTGCCGCCCTAAGAATCTATCAATTCTCATATCAAACGTGATGCCCAGACTAGATGGCGAAACAGGGAGTTTATTAAGTAGGCGCCATTTGTGTTTACAACTAGGTAGTGGCAACTTCTACATCCGCTTCTTGAGCATTTTGTCTGTCAGAGCTCAACACATATCCTGAACGGGTTACAGCAAAGTCTTTGCTGCAAAGTCTTTAGTCCAAATCATCAACGTGCTGTGACACTTGAGGTCTGCAGATCACTTTTTAAAGGCTGAAAGCTGTTGAATCTTTTGCTTTTAGCATTCATGCAATGATGATTTCCAGAGACGCCTGTGTCTTTAAGGAATGTTCAACGAATCCATCATAGCTTTTTTTCAAGAGTTCAGATTATTTTCTCCAGAGAGAGCTTAATTTTATATATTGTGCATTATTACATTTTACACTCAGCTGTAGGAAGGATATTATTTAAATTCAGAGAGGTCAGGGAAGATTTACCAGGCTGTTGCCAGGACTGGAGGCTTTAAGTTATAAGGAGATGCTGGATAGGCTGAGACTTTATTTCATTGGAGCATAAGAGGTTGAGGGATGACCTTAGTGGTTTAAATAATAATGAGGGACATAGATAAGGTGAATAGCAAAGGTCTTTTCCTAGGGTGGGAGAGTTCAGAACTAGGGTGTATATTTTTAATGTGAGAAGAGAAAGGTTAAAAGAGTCCTGAGGGGCCACTTTTCTCACAGAGGGTGGTTTGTAAGTGGAATAAACTGCCAGTAGAAATAGTAGATGCAGGTACAGTTACAACATTTAAAAGAACGTGAATAGGGCAAGTTTAGAGCGTTGTGGACCAAATGCATGCAAGAGCAATGAGCTTAGTTTGGGAAATTTGGTCAGCATGGAAGAGTTGGACCAAAGGGACTGTTTCTCTGCTGTATGACTCTAAGTTATATGGTGAATTGTGGAGGCTGTAGGAGAAGGAACCAACATTGGAAAGGGTTAATTTCTTTCCTGGTTTTCAAGTGAGTGGAGCAAATCTTTATCAGATGCACATCGTTGCATCACTCTGCATAACACTTTCCCTGCTTGGAAATTCATTTTAAACAGCCTTCACAAATCTTGATGTGGAGGTGCTGGTGTTGGACTAGGGTGGAGAAAGTCAAAAATCACAACAATGGTTTGTAGTTCAACAGGTTTCAAATAAACCAGTGCCATGTGATTTTTTTTTGACTGTTCACAAAGTTTTTTTAACCTAAGTTTGCAAAAGTTTTAAGTTTGTAGGAATTGAAAACAGCAAAAAGGAATTATTGTTGATTTCGAACAAAGCATTCTTATCAGACAAGATAGTATTTTGGATTAAGTTCACCTGCTTAAACATCCTTTTTCTTAAGAGTTTTACTTAAGATTTTCTTTGATCTATCCAAAATCATTAAATAAATCAGCTCCAATATCTCAAATTCTAATTAATGAGTAAGCATTTAAACGTAAAACGCTCAGTATTACATTTGAATAACTTAAGTCTAGATCTAAAGACCTCCACATATGTAGAAGTAATAACCAGCATTTCACAAAGCACAATGGAAGTCTAGTTTTTGCAACCTGACAGGTTAGTTAATCATATTTGCAATTTATGTCCATCTAATACTTATTAACAAGATAGATCAGAGAAGCATAAGCTTTAAAATGAAAAGATAAATTGTCACTTTTATTCTTTCTTCAGGCACCATTAAAATGGATTGATAAGATTGATAAAAGTTAACTTTCACAGTTTAAATAAAACCTTCACCATTCGTACACCAGAGTTAAGGGGCAAAGCTACCCAAGCTCAAGTCTGAAGCATCCATACCAGCCTCTGAAAGGACTGCAAGGCTGAAATGTTGGTTCCTTAATAGTAGACAGGGGGCACAACCTTTGCCATATTCCATTCATTTATCCTTTTTCTCCACAGAACCAATTTGCAGTTTCTAATGTTTGCTGCTCAACCTTGTTTGGAAGCGTAGTCCATAAGACCTGCCTTAACTTTTCTGTAAAGAAAAAGTACAATAGCAGTTTTTGTTTAAACTCAGTAGAATTTAAGCCAGTGTTGTTGAAAGTTCCACTTGGATTTCTGCAAGACTGGCTGAAGCTCATCACATGTAACACAAACACTTTACAGCTGCAAAGCTAAATTTTCAACCTGTGACAACGGATAAACTTGTGCTTCTAACATTGAAACAATTCAAAGTTTAACTACTTTTAGAACTGTAGAAAAGGATGTTCATTCTTTAAGACAAACTTTCATTCATAGTTCACAGAAAACAAAACCAAAATTCATTTACTTTCCCCTTAAAATAAGAATGTCACTCAGCTCTTTACATTTTTTTTTAACTTCTCAGATGTGGATTGGTTGGATGTTTATGCTAGTCTGACACATTTCTGATCTTTTTATCTGATTGTCCTTCAATAGGATGTGTCTCTGCATAATTCAATGGTTGGCTCCATCTGGGGATTTCTAACAGGGATATTGAAGATTTACCTTCTTTGTGCAGATCTCGTGTTCCACAGCTTGTTGATTCTTTTTATCCTCTTTCCATAAAACTAGAGCAGTCTAAGTAAACATTTCATTCCTTGTATCCTTGCCCTGAAACCTTCCTCAATTTTCCAAATTCCCTTGACTGTGTTAGTATGGTGTTCTTCTGTCGATCATAGAGAATTGATGATAGGATAGGATTGTGAGCATACTGGACACTATTGTATGCATTAAGTAACTACCTTTGTTTCGTTACATGATCTATCGTACTTATTGCACCTGGGTGGGGACACACTCAAAATGACTGTGGCTGAATTTCCCAGGACACCACCTCCCTGCTAGTACGGATCTAACTCTGGCAAATGTGTTTTTATGCTGATAATAGTTCATAAAGTATTTGGATTTTCTGGAAATAAGAGATGGTTAGGCAGGATGCTTACCATTAATTACCATTCTTTAGCCATATATAATAATTTTTAGTTCAGTCAGGAGTTATTTTATTTCAAAATGTATACAAAGCTTGAGGCATCCAAATTACTGTGACAAACCAGCTTTAATAATTGCAAAATAAAAACTGAAAGTTTCAAGTTGTATTTGTCCTCTTTCTACCAAATCACAGTAATTTGATTTCAGCAGTAGGAAATAAAAAAGTCAACCACTTTTTTTTGTTTGGGACCTGAATATTGTGCTCAGTTTATATTTTGCACTTTTATTCAATTACCAGAATGTTTAGCTTTGACAAAATTAATCTTTTGAAGTTATTGCATATGAAATATCAGGTTTTGAGGAATTTAGATGCTAGTGAATTGATGGTAGTTTGCCACGTTTAGAAAGAAATTCCTTTTAATTTGTGCAGTGATTAGTCTTAATGCTTCTGCTCACTGGCAGGAATGTTTACGCACATGGAGAGAGATGATACATCAAGACACTGAATTATTTTTCTATTTTTGAAACATGTGTCAACATCAGTTACATATTAACCAGGTACACAGAAAGCTGCATTCAGATTAAAAGATGCTACCAGGAAAAGTCAAAAGAATTGAATTGAAGTGTGTAGCTTCAGTTGCAGGGCAAACGGCCATCCATAAACTTTGGACTATCGTTTGAGATTCTGTAACTTTCAACCCTTTCCTGTAACTCATCAAAGCAAGCTATATTTCATTAGAGTTTTATTTCAATTCCCACAAACTTAGTACTTAAATGAAGATCTTTCTGCAGACGCAGGGATAGATTTGTATATTGAACTAATAATTTGTTCAATGTTAATGACATTATAGCGGAAGTTTTCATCTTTTTTATTTAAATCCCCAAACCCACATCCGCTAAATTCTGGACTGCATTTGACTAAAGATCTTGTGTGGAAGATGTTTACGTAACTATGCCACTAAATTTATTTGCATTTTCTATTTTAGCCTTGAACAGGCTAATGTTATTTTAAGTATTAACTGTTTAGTCAGAATATTGAAGCCAAAAGAATAGAATGATGCTTACAATTTTTGAATCCTCTTTATAATATAATTCAGCCCAATTTTCTGTTTTGGAAATTGAGCTGCAAAGTAATTACTCGTCTACCAGTTTTAAACTTCTGTGTCGAAGGTAAAAGTCATTTGTAACTTTTAATTTAAGTACGAAACTTTAAGGGATGAGATACGGCAAATGGTATTTTTCATTGTTAATGATTGTTTAGACATAGCTGTGGTTTATCATCAAAGTTTGAAGGCTTGATTTTTGCCTTTGTATCTTAAGATTTTCTTTGATATATCCAAAGCCATTAAATAAATCAGCTCCAATATCTCAAATTATTCTGATTTCAGTAATTGTGTATCTTATTGTAACATTTTTCTCGTACAGTTAAATTGCATTCATTAGCTGCCAATCATCTCAGCCCCCTCTCCACAGTCCAACATATGAGCTTGCCTAACAAATCTAAACTATATTGATCAAATAAATCTTGAAACTTGGTGGCAGGAATCATACAGGATGAAATAAGTTGTATATAAAGACTGACTATTGTATTTCAAGGTTGAGTTTTTGCAGTCTTTATACAAGGTACCATTTCCCGTTTAGATGGTGATCATATATATTTATCTCTTTTGTCAATAACTGTCCTGAAGCACCCAGATCCTTGATTATGTTTTGGTGTGATAATTTAAGGAGTGGATTTTGACAATAATTCCTCATTGTAGCTTTTCTTCAAACAATGGGAGCAATTTGACATTTGATATTCCAGTTGATAGCCTTTTGGACAAGTTAATGATTCAGACAGAACTATGTCTGAATAAGGCAGTGTCAGCATGATCACTGTTAATGCTGACAACACAATCATTTTGCCTTGGTTTCTTTGGATTAAGTAGCATAGGAAGTCCAGAAACTGTCTTGTCAAAGTTCTCCATGGCAATTTTGTAGTATCCTTTGGAAGTGCAGCTTATTACAGAGGCAAACTGTTGATTGAGTTTGATTTCCTCCGGTGTATATGAGGTTCTCTTTTGACAAGACTCAGCTGTGCCTTCCTGTTCCGCTGATAAAATAATTACTATCTCGTAGTAGGCTGGCATCTCTCCTTGAATCAGTGGATAAAGCGGGCTATTTTGATTGATAGTGTGGCAGAACGTAAGTGGGAAGGCAAGATAAGGGCATTCGTTTGAGTTCATATTGTCAGTGTGGAAGTCGAGGGTTGTCTGGTGAAGGTGTTGGTTTTTATATTCTTGGTATAAAATAGCAGTTACTTTAACATGTGTTAATGGATTTTGCCGTATGTTGGCTACTCTAAACATCAGGCAAAGCTCCCCTTCATGGTGTCCGACAGTAGCAAAGTAACTGAATTTAATTGCAGTTGTTCTTAGTTTTGGCCTGGAAATCTTTGCTACAAAGGCACCTGTAAAAATGAACTGCTGTAAGTAAAGTTTTGTGTAAAAACAAGCATAATTTCCAGCATTATACATTAATATATATATAGTGTGTGTATATTTTTATATATATGTGTTGTATATATAAAAAAATAAAAACTATAAAAGTATGAAACATGACCTCTGTCCTTCTACAAGCATTCCAATGAATAGTCTTAATATAAATTGAGCATGTAACCAATCATTAGCTTTCATATTATTTGCAAAAGTTCAGAAGACTACACTGTAAAGGTACAAAATTTTAGTAAGTTCTTAAATGTCCCTATTGCACTTCCACAAATTTTTAACCTGGTTTGATAGTTGTAGATAATTCACTTATCCAGGCTGTTTCAGAACCTAACAGTATTTATAATGAATTCTGTTAAAGAAAAATTACCTGTAATTAAAGCTTCCACCATAAGCCCCAATAACATTTGGACAGCAAGGAGAGCAATGGCTGCAGGACAGTCACCATCAGGGTACATGGTTCCATAACCAATTGTAAGCTGAGTTTCCAGTGAGAATGAGAAGGCTGCTGTAAAACTGTCGATATATTTCACACAGATGGTGTGGTTTTCAGGAGGATTGTTATGATCTGGCAAATCTAAATCTCCATTTGTATATGCCAATAAATACCAAAAGCAGGCAAAAAAGAGCCAATGAGTAATAAAAGCTCCTGAGAAAGTCAGTAACATCCAACGCCACTTCATTTCCATTAAAATTGGCCAGATATCTTTCAGGTATACAATGTTTTTTCTACTGAGGGTCTCTGTGTGTAGATTGCTGTGCCCATCCTTGGAGACGATCCTTTTGTACCAGGAGGCTACAAGTGGTGATGTGTCTTTTTCCTCATTGTCATTGAAAACCATGTCTGTTATTTTGCTTTCCTGAGTTAGCTGTAGAACATATTGTCAGAGCATTAATGCTTGCAACCTGATTTAATTGTCTCCTCATTATCTGTATTTATCTTTTTTAGCAATTACTCATGTATTGTGGATTTGTAAGATTACTTATTTATCTATTAACTGATTAAGTAACCTTTCATCATTTTTGTGCAAATGGTTCCATCCTAAAAGGTAGAGCTCATGCACTGTTCTAGTTTGTTGGGGTAGGGTATGGATTTGCAACTTGCTGGCATTCTCATTCTTTAAAAAAAATGCGTACTTGAGAATGGAAGCTAATTTATAAAAGAGCACTTAATTTTCTGCAATGCAGTGTTGATGTGGATGTTTTGCAATTGGCATGTGTTTAGATTAGGTATAATTTTAATTTTTTTTTCTGACCATTGTATATATTAGTTTTGGATTATATCTGGCTTTTCAGAGAGCATACTAAAAGTGTGATAGTAATTCATTATTGGATATAGGATGTCAAGATTTAAATTAATTTCCACAAATGAAAACATTTTGAACAGCCCAGTTTGCAGATTTATTCCTTCAGTTTAACTGGTAAGGATCTGATTTGAAAAATGCTCTTGGAAGTGTTAATTCTGTGTAAATGTAATAACTGTGTTTACTTAGCAAACTTTTTTTTATTTTATAGTCATTACTTCCATTGAATAATAGTTTAAGAAGCTGATCAACCCTAATAAACTAAGCTTGATATTTATTCGTTAAAAGTCAGTGGTCAAGATTGTTTGCTTCATGGCTTCATAAGGCCCGAGTAATGGTTGATGTCATTATATTTTTTGGCAAATATTATTTGGAAGGAAATTGTCTCCCATACATAGGTTTAAATATCCACAGGGTTTCTTAGACCTACCCAATAACTTGTTAGAATCAAGTTTTTTAATGCAGCTACAATACAGCTAGTAATTTAGAGGGATCTGTGTGGCTCAAATTAGAGAAACTGCAGGCTCAAATTAACTTTTTCATTCTAGGTACAAAAGTAGACATGTAGCCTTTTGATCTAAAATGAAATAATGAATTTGCAAGGACTACCTGCAGTGTCTCAGCCTGTGAAATGAGATTAGCAAGATTCCATATGAAGTTTTAGTTAATTGCATTCTTTTCGCTTTCAATTTGGAAAAGTTCCTGGAAAATGTTTTTGGTTTGGGTGCCTACTTTATATTGCAAAGTTTTTAGGTTAGTTTAAAATTTATATTTAGTTTTATTTTGCTTATAGGAGGGAAAATATGCAGTTTCAATTGCAAGCTTGTTGGCAATAGTTTCATACATTACAAAAGTGTGACTTGAATGTTGTTCTATACATAAAATGTTCAATTATTGATGTACATTAAATGTAAACTGGAAGATCAGTTATCCACAATGAAATTTTTCCAGTGTTGACTTTGTAAACCACAGGATCTTTACTTTCAATAATGACATACATATACGTAGCCACTAACTACACCATTTCCTGGGCTGATAGAATTAAACCAGTGTCATGAAGCATAAGTGAATCAAATTGACTTCAAAAGTAGCTGTTGATTTATCCAATAAACTTATGCAGTACATGGGCCCTCCTGAGATTTTGAATGTGGATGCTGGTTAATTCAATATTCCCAATTTAATAAAAGTACTTTTTTCCCCCCCAGGTTGCAGTAGAACATGTTTTCAAATATACGTTGAAATGTTCTATTAAAATTAAAATAACTATCTATGAAGTATTAATGTGGCTTTACATTTGAATTTTTGATCCCTAAATTTGCATTTAAATCTGTAGATTGGATGTGATCTTCCCTGAAGTTTTAAAATCTTAAGAAAATGATCTCTATATGTTAATATTTATGCATGCAAACGATTACGTTTGTTAATTTACATCATGCGTCCACGTATAATTAGATAAATAAAAATACTTTGCAATATCAGGTACTTACCAAAATTTGGAAGATTTAAATGTTTCTCGCAAATTTGGATTGCCGTTTTACTGATACCTATGAATCTGTTTATTGCAGTGGACACAAGATAAGGCTTGTGTGTACGCTCTTATGTGGTAATCTGTTAGAGTTACATGGGTTAGTAATGTGGGTATATACAATATGAACCATTGCTTCCTTTTGGAACTAATAAGATTAGTCATTTTGCCTGCAGGTGGCCAATTAAAAGGGTTGAAATAGTGAGACATGTCAGGTTATATTTGATGTTAGGTGGTTCAGGTAAATGTTTATCGGAGAAGTGTTTTAAATTTCTACTCATGCCCCCTCCCTATAAAAATGATACAAATCAAAACCACCTTCTGACAAAATGTTTATCGAACTGAAGTCTTTAAGTGAATTAATGTCAGATCTTTTCTTCAAATGTAAATTAAAATGGTACTTTTAAATTTTACACATAGCATTCTGTGAAGTATTCAACTGCTTTTAGTTCTCGATGTTTAAATTTGCATTTAATGCTAATGCATTAAATGTTAAGTTTTAAAGTATTTCAAATTGATTTTTCTGCATATACCTTAAAATTAGTGATTTACGAATGCAAATGATTGCATGGCACAAATGAACAATCTTGTAAAATGTGACAATGTTCAATAAAAACTTCTCAATGTTAGGCAGTTAACCAAAATATGTAGAATTTAAAGGTGACTTCTCACAGCTTGTAAATTTAACTTTCTGCTTGATGGATGCGTATGAAAATTTTTATTGCGGTGGTCACTAGACTCTGAAGATAAGGCTTGTGTGTACATACTCTTCTATCATCTTTGTCATGGAGCTATATAGGTTAGTAATGTCATTTACAGTATGATCTCTCGCTCCCTTTTTGAACTAATTTTGTCTTTAGGTGGTCATGGAGTCATAGAGGTGTAAAGCATGGAAATAGACAGTTTGGCTGACCAGATATCCTAAATTAATCTATTGCCATTTGCCAGCACTTGGCCTATATCCCTCAAAACCCATCCTATTCATATACCCTTCCAGGTGCCTTTTAAATGCTGGAATTATACCAGCCTCCACCCCTTCTTCTGGCAACTCACTCCATATACGCACCACCCCCTGTGTGAAAAAGCTCCCCCTTAGGTCTCTTTTATATCTTTCCCCTCTCACCCTAATCCTATGCCCTCTAGTTCTGGATTCCCCCACCCCAGGGGAAAAAAGACCTTGACTATTTACCCTATCCATGCCCTTCATAAGGTTACCTATAAGGTCACCGTTCAGCTTCCAATGCTTCCAGGGAAAACAGCCCCAGACTATTCCGTCTCTTCCTACAGTTCAAACCCTCCAACCCTGGCAACATCCTTGTAAATCCTTTCTGAACCTTTCCAAGTTTCACGACATCCTTCATATAGGCGGGAGACTAAAATTGCACACAATATTCACAAATGGCCTAACCATTGCCTGTTCAGCTCCAACGTGACCTTCCATACTCAATGCTCTGACCAATAAAGGAAAGCATTCCAAACGTCGCATTCACTACCCCATTTACCTAATACTCCACTTTCAAGGACCTTGCACTCCAAGGTCTCTTTGTTCAGCTACACAATTAAAAGAAGTGAAATAATTTTGTCAGATCGTATTCATAGTGTTGGGAGGTGCTCAATAAGAATGCTTATTGGAGAATCACATCACATTTCCACCATCTGCCCTCTGGACATGATGTAGGATCCTGGTTACTTCTGGTGAAGTTGGTCTCATCAGAGACAGATCTTCTTTGTTTGTGCAAGTTAGGTGAATTGACCATGTTAAATTGTCCATAATGTCTAGGGATGTTCAGGTGGGTTGGCCATGGGAAGTGGCTTGTCAGTTAGTCATGAAAACTTTTGTTAAACGTTTGATGCATTGTGGCATTCCATTTCTCTCAAGTCAATTACAAATGGACACAGTCAAGCCCTCTTTGCCTTGTTATTAAACTGTACCTCCCTCACTACAATTGTGGAGCAATACTGATAGTTATGGAGAAATGAAAAACCTGGATTGTCCTGTTTCACTGACACTGAAGTATTTGATGTATAAGTGATCTCCAAAGGGAGGGAAGCAATTTAAATGCAATAAATAAGGTATGTGGTAATCTATATGACTATTGTTAAATTTAAACAATTGAAACTTAATTAAAATTCTTGAGTATGGATTATTGTATCCCTCAGAGCAGCGAATTGCATTACTCTCAACTATTTTGTTGGATCTAATCTCGGATGAATTTAGGGCAGAGTTGCAGCACTTGACTATTGCCATGGTGTCTGATTATAGCTCCCTCTTGGCTATGTCACTGGAGATAAGCTAGACATTTTCACACTTATGTGCTGTAAAACGCAGTTAGTTTTGTCCTCAATCTGTGAAGGCTGTGAAGATTATCATATCTTTAATGACGAAGCCCAGAGGGAGCCATGACGACGGTTAATTACTGTAACTATGACTCAAATGCAGCTAAGACTGAATCCGTTTTAATAGTTAATAGTTTAATAATAATATCTCAAGGGATAGCATAACCAAGAATTTGAATCAATTTTTCAAGTGTTTAGTTTGACTGTACTTGTATAGATATGAATATAGCCAATTGGGTCTTGTGGTGCAATGATAGTGTCTATTATGCAAGTGACAATAACTCATTCAATTGAATTCAACCATAATTATATGCTTCCTTTCACACATCCCATGGTTAAAAGTATTTCCTGCAGCGATATTCATAACTTCAATATTCATATTTGCACACATCTATGAATTCATCATTAACAAATCATCCTTCCTCCTCTCTGCTTCCCCTTCTCCACCCTCAGTCTTCCTGATGCCTGCTGTTCTCCTCCCTAGCCACCCAATGAGCCCTCCAATATTAACCATCAGAAATCTTGCTTGTGATTCAAGTCAAGTCCCTATCCATTTTTCCATTGTCTTACCAATGATTGTTTTCTTACCTTTTGCTACATATTGTTTTATTAACAAAATATCGTTGCCAAATCTACAAAATAATGCTTTTTTTTCCTTATCCCATACGTGTAAATCCATGGTCATAACTTCACTGAAATCTCTTGCTAAAGACAGATTTACTATAGACTATCATGGTAACATTAGATTTTTTTTTTCTTATGTCTTACACTCTTCCCCACTCATTCCTCGCACCCTTTAATATCCCATTCTGAATTTTTGAGTCTGAAACTTGAGCTAATTTTCAACGCAGCTTTGAATTGTTGAGGAGCTCACATTTCCTAAGTACTATTTGGTGGTAGAAGTCTAGTTTCAGATGTAACATAATAAATCCTATTGAAGTCTTACAAGTAAAAATGACGGTATTCCAATATGGAGTTGGATATTTACTTGCATGCAAAAAAGGAATTGTACTTTATTGTACTTTTCATAATGTCTGCACATTATACTGCACTTTCAAGCCATTGAACTACCTCAGAGCAGTGAATTGCATTACTCTCAAATATTTTGTTGGCTCTAATCTCGGATAAATTTAGGGCAGAGTTGCAGCAATTGACAATTGCCATGCTGTCTGATCATCGCTCCCTCTAGGCTATGTCACTGTGTAATTATTGGTCTAATGTATTAACCAGGCAGCCCACTTGTGCATAGTAAGCTCCCATGAATAGAAATTAAATAAATTATTTTTAAAAATAAATGTTCTTAAAGATATGGGTGATGGTTCTAAATGTAACTGAACTTTCATCTCTCAATCTTTTGAGACTAATCTTTTGCAGATGTTAAGCTCTTTGATCGATCATTATCTAGCATATCCCTTTTCCTAAGCAGTGTTAACTTGCAAGTTCTCTGCATCATTTTTGTAACTAAAGATGTTAATGCTGAGAGGCTCGGCTTCTATTCTGACCAGCTTCAACATTCCACAATTCTTGCTGCTGGGTCAGGTGCCTCTTGCGGTGGAGTTCCATCCAATTTGTAAATACTATCCCACGTAAGTGGCCAGCGTCCCTTGCATTAATTTATTCCCAGTGTCATATTCTTCCCTGACAACTGAAGAAAATAAATTCACTGTTAAATAGTCCTGGTGTGAGGCAACACATAGCATTAATAAAGGGGATCTTTTAACTGTTCAGAAGTGTGCAAAGTTGAAAAGATATTAGATTAAGAGGGACAGAATTCAGTATTGCAAGAAGCCTTATTGTGACAATGATCTTAATTAGTTGCATAAAGTATGTTTTAGATTTCCATGCCAAATGAAAAGCTGCTATAAGCACACCAACTATATTTTGAGATGTATTGCTGATTTATTTCCCCCTCCCTTCACTGTAGTCAGTGGAAAGGAATATGCAGTCGGCTGTAGAATGGGTGGCTGATCAGGAGTGCAAAGTTTGCCATTAAAGTCCACCACTTGGACTGTTTTGGCATTGCTTGAGAAAACACATCTGCCTTTTGTTGCTTTTATTGACCCCATTGAGGTAGTTCTAGTATTTCTAAAGTTCATGAATTTCCAGTCATAGCAAAGATGAGGATGAGCAAATAGTGATTCTCTTGGTCTAATAGTCCTACAAAAGTCTGACTACTTGACCATTTGTTTCTTTGTCCTGCCTTCGCAAATCTGTTTAGTGAGAGCTTTTATTAAAATTGCAAGGCATAAATTTGTGCAGCATAAAAAATATTGTACAGTCCTCCTTGATATTTAAAGATTTGGCTCGCCAGTGGACCCTAGTTAAGAATTTGGGAGTCCAACTGACCCCATTTGTCTGGCTGGCACATTGAGCTTCAGTCTCGAATATATAACTCTGAAGTTTGGTACATGCATGTTTGGAATTTTTTTGGACTGCACATGAGCTAACTTGCACCACAGTTCGAACAATATCTCCCACGGAGATTTGAAGCTGTTTAAATAACCCATGATTTTTGTGATCCTATCTTAGATAAGATACTTGGATGTTAGCAAAGTATATCTTCATTTGAAAGGATGTCACTTTTATATGGGTAATACATGTAATAGCTGCCATACCATAATCCAATTTTATTTTTTGTTGATAGATTTTAGTATTGTATTGAACACTCCTTGTGTGAAAATTTGTGTTTAACTAAAAAACAACTGGTTGTTTGAAGAAAACATTGCATGTGCAAGCCTATAGTAAGACTGTAAAATGTTTGTTTTTTGTCAGTCTAAGCCTTCATTGATAATTTGAGTTCTTGACCCTCGCACTTTGGTCCTCATTGCAATCATTTGCCAGCAATCAGGGTACTCTAGCTTATATCCATTATCACATGGAGCGTAAGAGTGTACTTTAACCTCTAATTAAAGAATAACGCAAACAACATTCTGTTAATCTTTTTTTTCTTTTGAATATTGTGATTTTGATTAAATACTGGGCCCTGGTTAACCATAGCAGGATTTCTAATGGCCATTAGTTAGATTTATCTGTACGGCTTTTGGTTTAAAATATTTTGCCAAAACAAAGTTGCTGCAAGTGTAATCTGATGGGGTGCAGTGAATGAGATAAATGAAACCTGAGACTTGAGTCTCTATGACTAACTGAACAGGGTAACTGTAAACACTGAGGATTAATGATTTGGCAATAAACACAATAAGGAGGGTGAATTTAATGTCAAAGTATACAAAGCAAAGTAGATAAAAAGGAATTGAGAGATTGAAGAAAAGGAAGAAAAAGAAAAGCAGCTTCTATGAAACATTCAAAATTTGAAGAGATGAGAATTCAAGCAGATGTTTTAAAAAAAAGTAACCAATTATGTTGTAAACCACTTAATTATATTTGAAGTGATGAGACTTGACTTCCTGTGGCAAAATGATGAGTAACTCACCTCCTGACACCCCAAGTCTATCCACCATCTACAAGGCACAAGTCAGGAGTGTGATGGAATATTCCCCACTTGCCTGGTTGGGTGCAGCTCCAACAACACTCAAGCTCGACACCATCCAGGGCAAAGCAATCTTCTTGATTGTTTGTAGATGTGGCACCATTCAATCCCTCCACCACTGGTGCTCCGTAGCAGCAGTGTGTACTATCTACAAGATGCAGTGCAGAAATTCACCAAAGATCCTTAGACAACACCTTCCAAATCCATAATCACTTCCATCGAAAAGGACAAGGGCAGCAGGTACTTGGGAACACCACCAACTGCAAGTTCCCCTCCAAGCCACTCACCACCCTGACTTGGAAATATACCGTCGTTCCCTCACAGTCGTTGTGTCAAAATCCTGGAATTTCCTCCCTACCGGCATTTTGGGTCAACCCGCAGCGATTCAAGAAGGCAGCTCATCGCCACTTTAAAGGCAAAAAAGAATGGGCTATCAATGCTGGCCAGCTCGCGACGCCCAAATCCCACAAATGAATAAAAAAAAAGTGTTTTTTTTAAATGGGCAGGCTGAGGAAAAGATCCTGTTAATGCAAAAGTAATAGTGGAGCAGCATATCAGCAACTTCTGGATATTGATTCCTAATGAACAGCTGCACCTTGCCTGAACAATTTCCTCATAAGGAACAATGTAATTAACCTTTTAGTGTGACTTTGGCAGCAAATTTTGGTTTTGCATGACATTTGTTTTTATCTAGGCAGATAAATAAAATGATTTAGTTCATCTGCCACCTTGTAGAATGGTATCCTGGCATGATGGAATAATGGAATTAGTGATTAATTTTTATCATTTGGTCTACAGACCTATAAACATGAGAATCTAATTAGCAGAGAGCTTTTGAAACCTGGTTCCAAATTCAACAGATCTTTCCTAGTAGCCTGTACTTGACACGTCCCATGTCTGAAATTATTACTGTAAGCTTAAAGAAAAGAATCATTTGAATACTGTGCATGCTAACTGTTTCTACCTTTGAAATCTGTTCTATGAATTAAATAATCATTGAAATGCTGTTTGAGAATTAATTTGGAATGGAACTATATGGTGTGTTCTGTAGTTCTACTGTTTTGGACTGGGTGAAATAATATGATCTACATTACCCAGTTGCTTGAAAATCCCTAAAAACAGTAATAAATCACATTCTACACTTCCCCACCCAGTCAGAACAGGCTAATTTAAGCAATCCCCTCATAATCAAACCCCTCAGTCTTCTGTCTTTTCTCAATGCTTGTAAAGTTCTTATTATAGCAATCCAAAGCTATACATAGCTAAAAAATATGTTTAACATGTTATGATTCGCTTAAGAGTTGTGTATTTGTGGATGCTAAACAGAGAAAAGTTTTTATATGGTTGCTGATATTGACCTTGGAATGCATGCGAACAAACCTGTTTGAAAATTTTAGTCCAATCAAGTACTACAGGACAATAAATCCATGAGCAAGAAAAGATGGTAGTCACATCTGTCATCTGCTTACCAGGTCAGACTGCAAAGCCATGGACATTGAAACTTATCTAAAGTACATTATCTATAATGATATAGTGATCAACTGAATTTGGTGCTCATTTGGCTTTTAATTATTACTTCAGGATTTGTGCTTAATACAAGATTGATTTGACTTGCATTTGCTCCTGTGTCGAAACTAAGGTGAACTCTGGGCACTTGCATCATAGCTTTTGTCAGTAAAAGAGGATCTTGTCTAAGTAATCTCCCCAAGGTTTGCATTTAGGTGGGATGTCTAAAATTAAGCTTTTTGTTGGTGTCTAGGGAGACCATCTTTTGAAGAAATGGGATCATCAACAAGGAAGCATGAATTCACCCGTTCAGAGAGTGAGAATTGGCGAGTCAGTAGGGATGAGCAGAATGGTGACGACGACGATGGAGGTTGGCGTTTAGCAGGACCTCGTCGGGAAGGGGACAGATGGCAGCCTCATAGTCCAGGTATGAGAACAGAATACATTTTGGACAAGCTAATACTAAAGAGATGGCTGGTCTCTGCAATGCTCTACTTAATGTATTAATATGGGTACATTGTGGGACTGTGACTTCTATCATTTCTAAGGATAGGGTTGTATTGCTATATAGAAGAACCTTTGTGACTGAAGAATGAAAGAATTTTAAAGGCAGCATTTTAAATTGTTCTTGACAAACTTTGTTAAAACAGGATCTTGAAGTCAGATTTTAGTTCACAGATGACATGAAAATTGTGTGGTAAATAGCAAAAAACCTTAAACTTCTGGAGGATATAGATGGGATAGTCTAGTGGGCTGAACAGTGACAACTGGAATTTAATTCTGAAAGGTGATGCAATTTGGGATGACTAGTAAGGCAAGGGATTGCATGATCAATGGTTGAACCCAAGGAAATATAGATGTTCAGAGAAAACTTGGTGTTTGCTGGTGGCAATAGTACCAGTGATCAGCTGGTTAACAAAGCATATAAGATACTTTTTTTTTTCAATTTGAGGTATTAAATGCAAGAGCAGGGAGGTTTGATAGGGTTACATAAGACATTGGTTAGGCCACAGCTGGAGTATTGTATGCAGGTCTGGTTGCCACACTAAAGGAATTATGTGTTTGCATGAGGGCGGGTGCAGAAGAGATTCACCAGACATCGCCTAGGCTGGAACATTTCTGCTATCAAGAAAGGCTAGATAAAGCTGGGTTTGTTTTCACTGGAGCTGCGAAGTCTGAGGGGAGGCCTCATTGAGATTTACAAAATCAAATGGGTGGATAGTGAGATACATTTTTCCTTGCAGGCAACATAGATTTAAGCTAGAGAGCAAAAGGATTAAGGGAAATGTTAGGAAGAATTTTTTCATCCAACAGTAATGGGTACTTGAAGCTCACTGCCTGATCGGATGGTGGAGCCAGGAATCATTACACCATTTAAGATTGTCTCTTGAAGTGCCATACCATTTGAACGTAGTGCTGGAAAGTAGGTCTAGAGTAGATAGGTGCTTGATAAGCGGTTCAGGTATATAATTCTTCATCACATGTCGACAGGGTGATGAAGAAGGTGTTTAGCACGCTCACTTTCATTGTTCAGACTTTTGAATATAGGAGTTAGGACATCATGTTGACCTTGTATAGGATGTTGGTGATGCTTCTTCTGGAGTAGTGTCCAGTTCTGGTTACCCTGTTACAGGAAGAATATTATTAAACTAGAGAGTGTTCAGAAAATATTTACCAGGATGTTGCTGAGAATGGAGGGTTTGAGTCCTCAGGAGAGGCTAGAACATTTTTCACTTGAACATAGAAAGTTGAGAGGTGACCGTAGAGGGTAATAAAATCATGAAGCATATGAATAAAGTGAATGGCGGGTGTCTTTTTCCGAAGATTGGGGGATGGTTTCAAGATTAGGGGGCATATTTTTAAGGTGAGACATGAAAGATTTTAAAAAAGATATGGGGGGAGCTTTCATACACAAACTGGTTCTTGTGTGCAATGAACACTCAGAGGAAGTGGTGGATGCAGGTAAAGTTCCAACGTTTAAAAGACATTTGGATAAGTATACGAATAAGAAATGTTTGGAGGGATATAGACTAACTGCAGGTAGGTGGGGCTAGTTTACTTTAGGATTATGGTCAGCATGGACTAATTGGACCAAAGAGTCTGTTTCTATGCTGTGACTCTGACTGGTGTAGGCAAGATAGACGTCTTTCCATGCTGCAAACTGTGACTCCATTAACTCACTTGAAATGAGATTGAGGTAACTAAGTTATCCAAAAACTAATACGTTTATACTGGTCCAAAATTGAATATGCTAATCTTTTGTATCGGTTATTCTATTTAAAAGATTAATGGTCTTAGAGAATATAAGATGGATTGTGGGATAAAAGAGACAGTAGCAGCATGAATCTTCTGTTACCTGAGTGATGGGAAACAGTAATGGTTAATGGATATTTTTCTACTGGAGGAAGGTTTGAAGTGGAGTTTGCTGGAGGTCATCTTTTGGATCCCATCTAGGCCTTAATGTACAGGGAATAATTTCAAATTTTGTAGGTAATGCAAAACTTGGAAGCAATGTAAAATGTAAGGAAGAAGTTTTTGAAGTTTTAAAACTTCAAAACGGCGCAAAATGTTGTAGTGGACAGACAGGTAGCAGGTGAAACTTGGTGCAGAAGAGTGGGAGGTTGTAAATTTTGGTAGAAAGAACATTGAGAGGTTATGTAAAATAACGGATGCAGGTGTCTCTGCACCTGCATAACGACTATAGCATGTATCTGTGCATAAATGTTCATGACGTAAATGTCTTTTGTAGTCCAGGTTGTTCTGCTACAATATGTATTTCATTAATGCAAATTTGCTATAATGCAATTGATGAATTGGGACACTGATTCTATAGTGTGAACTTTAAAGCATGTATCCATTATAATGGATGTAGGTTTGTTTGCTGAGCTAAAGGTTCATTTTCAGATGTTTCGTCGCCATACTAGGTAGCATCTTCAGTGAGCCTACGGATGAAGCACTGCTTTCTATTTGCTTGGATTTTCTTGGGTTGGTGACGTAATTTCCTCTGGTGATGTTATTTCCTGTTTTTCTTTCCTCAAGGAGTGGTAAATGGGATCCAAGGCCATGTGTTTGTTGATAGAGTTGTGATTGGAGTGCTATGCTTCTAGGAATTCTCATGCATGTCTCTGTTTGGCTTGTCCTAGGATGGATGTGTTATCCTAGGATGGATGTGTTATCCCAGTCGAAGTGGTTTCCTTCCTCATCTGTATGTAAGGATACTAATGAGAGTGGATCATGTCTTTTTTGTGGCTAGTTGATGTTCATGTATCCTGGTGGCTAGTGTTCTGCCTGTTTGTCCAATGTAATGTTTGTTACAGTTCTTGCAAAGTATTTTGTAAATGACATTAGTTTTGCTTGTTGTCTGTATAGAGTCTTTCAAGTTCATTAGCTGCTGTTTATGTTGGTGGATTTGTGGGCTACCATGATGACGAGGTCTGGGAGTCATTTCAGAGATGTCTTTGATGTAGGAGTGAGTGGCGACGGCTTCTGGACATGTTTTGTCTGCTTGTTTGGGTTTGTTGCTGAGAAATCAGCAGACTGTGTTTATTGGGTACCCGTTCTTTTTGAATATACTAGAGGTGATTTTCCTCTGCTTTGCGTAGTTCCTGTGATTTAAAACAGTAGTTCCTCATTTCAGTCCACAGTACAAAAATGAAAACATGGAATCTTTCCAGGTTTTGAATGTGTTAGAACACCGAGAAAGTGTCTTGTGCATTTCAGCAGTTAAACAATATTGATCAGTGCAATGGTCAACTTTATCTTTTTAGGACAGAAGTCTCTCTGAAGTGTGTGGTGGCTTGTTGAAATGTACTAATGCAGCTTTGCTTGTGGGTGTTGGGATGATTGCTTCTGTAGTTCAATATTTAGTCTGTATGTGTTGTTTTCTTGTAGATGCTGGTTTGAAGTTCCCCATTAGCTGTTCGCTCTACTGTGACATCTAGGAATGGCAGTTTGTTGTTTTGCTCCTCTTTTGTGAATTTTATGCCAGTAAGGGTATTATTGATGTCTTGAAGGTTTCCTCTAACTTGTTTAGTGTAGCGGTGACAAAGGGTGTCATCCACATATTGGACTCAAAATTTGGGTTGGGTGATTGGCAGAGCTGTTTGTTAGAGTCTCTGCCTTACTGCCTGTGCTAAAAACCCTGATATCAATGATCCCATGGGTGTTTCGTTGGTTTGTCTGTAGGTTTTGTTGTTGAAGGTGAAGTGGGTGGTAAAGCATAGGTCCACGAGCTTGACGGTATTGTCCTTGCTGATGAAGTTGTGGTGTTTGATGTATGTAGTATGGGAGTATTTGACTCACTTGCTCAGCATTGATAGGAATTCTGTTATCATGCAACTTGCAGAAGACCAAAGGTAATGGGTGACTTTGTGTGAAATGGACACTAGGAGCAGTATCTAATGGAATTGTGGATCATGTAGCATTATCCCAGCACTGGGGATAGTATGCTGTTTTAAATTTGCCAGTTAACTCTCATTACCTCAGGTTGAATATTGTTTTCTTCTGTTATTAGCTGCAGCAATGAATAGCCAGTCTTTGTTATTTTAGTGCCTCATTGTGCGTTCACAGATTGGCTCGTGGCTCTCTCTTCATTTCCTTAAGTTTGAAAATCTTTTCTGTTTAATGTCACCCCTCAACCTATTTCCAAATTCTCCACCTCCACAAGGTGGCTGTTTCATTTATAAAAGGATTAAATTTATCAATTGAAAAGCACAGCTTACAGCAAATGCTGAAGGAAATAAAAACTTAGTTCTCATTAGCTTTAAGTTAGGATTTGACTGCAGAGAACAGAGACAGTTCTTGAGCTCGGGATACCGATCACTTCTCTGATTAGTGTTCCCAGCCCCATGCTGCTCATTTACCAGAGTGCTAGGGATAGTTGTTGGTAAACAAAAGGCCTTTGCTAGTGATAACTGGTCACGGGTCAACTTGTTGTCAACCAAAGCTCCATCTTGAATACAGGACCCCTTGACTCCAGCTTTTCTGGAACCTAATTACTGCTTGTTCAAGCAGCTGTTTAAAAGATGTTTGCCCATGAGTGTCAATTGAATTTTCAAAATGTCCTTTTAAAACACTGCTTTTAGGCATTTGTAGCATCCGGGGAGCAGGAGAGTCAACATTTCTGGCATAAACCCTTCATCAGCCCTAAGTGAACTCTGAATGGTCTGATGAAGGGCTTTTGGCCGAAACATTGACACTCCTGCTCTTCCGATGCTGCCTGACCTGCTGTGCTTTTCCAGCACCACACCTTTTGACATTGATCTCCGGCATCTGCATTCCTCACTTTGTCTGATTTTAGGGCTATCTTGTGGTGCAGTGGTAGTGTCCCTACCCTGGACTGAGAGAACTGTGTTAATCCACCTGCTCCAGAGGTGTATAATAACATCTCTAAATAGGTTGACTTTAAAATATAAGTTAAATATAAATTTTTTTTAAAGATTAAGACACTGATTTTTTTTTTTGGAATCTTCTTGTGGCATAGTGGTAGTTTCTCTACCATTGGACTAGGATGTCTGGGTTCAAGGTGCACCTGCTCCAAATCTCTGAACAGGCTGATTAGAAAAATAAGTTAAAACACTGATTTAAAATAGTGGTTCCTCATTTCAGTCCACAGTACAAAAATGAAAACATGGAATCTTTCCAGGTTTTGAATGTGTTAGAACACCGAGAAAGTGTCTTGTGCATTTCAGCAGTTAAACAATACTGATCAGTGCAATGGTCAACTTTATCTTTTTAGGACAGAAGTCTCTCTTGAATCACGGCTGTTAAAGCACATGTACGTTATAATACAGCAACAGGAAGTGACATTTGATGTCAAAACATTGAACACTTAACTGTGAGAATGTCCTTGACTCTTCAGGTTTGTAGTCAAAAACTCTCCAATAAGGCTTTTTTAGGGCTTCAGTGTGTGAATTTATCCCACATTGTTTGAAACCTAATACGATCTGTTTCCATATACTGCCGGCAAAAGACATATGTTCAAACCTTCTGCTTAGGAAGCTTAGTTTGTTGTTGCTTTGACTAAGGTGTTAACATGGCGAATCAGTTGACTTGCTAACCAGTCAGCACCCTTTTCCCCTGTAATATTGTGATTTTTGTTTTCACATTTAGTGGTTTTGCAATTGTCCAGATGAGTGCAAGAAAATGAACTTTGGCAGCATGTCCTTCTCCAACAGTATTCAAATTCTGTTGTCTAATGTCTTGTTAATAGCATTGTTGCTTGACTTTATTTGATTTTAGCACTACTTTGAGTTCAAATTTTTTCTGACCATTTTTAATACGGCAATGTTCTGCAGGTTGGAGAGAGCCCACAGAACGCAGAAGACGGTTTGATTTTGAGTACCGAGATAAAGATGATGAACGCGGTCATCGACGAGTGCGCTCTGGTAGTGGTAGTGTGGATGATGAAAAAGATAGCCTGCCAGAATGGTGTCTGGAGGATGCAGAGGAGGAGATGGGAACGTTTGATTCTTCTGGAGCGTTTTTGTCTTTAAAGGTTGGCGTAATCACAACATTTGGCTCTCTTAATTTGTGCAGAGTTTATTGTACAGCTAGATATGATAATTCAAAACATTTGTGACTATACATTTAGAAGCTGGCAGCAGCAGTAATTTTATCGAAAGCAATAGTGATTTGAAACCATTGATCTCAACAGTGAATCCACCTTTTGCTCTCCCCCAAGGTTGGAAATAACCTTGGATAAGTTTGCAATGGGCATAGTTAAATTCCATAATTTGGTGTACATTTAGAAGGATCGTGTGAAGAATCTGTTGAAATCAATGGATATGTGATTGTGAGATAAAGATGCTTTTTTGAGTCTGGAGCTGCCCTTGTGGTAAGGTTTTTATGCAAATTTATGAACATAGTTAGCATGCTGTTAATGTTTGTGGCTGAGGCTGAATATGTTTCTTGGACTGGTCTTCATGTCTAAAAAATTACTGATCACCTTAAGCATGTTCTTACAGAAAATAAAGAAACAATCAGAGTTTCATGTTTTTCATGCTCTCAGGAAATGCTGAGGTATTTTGGTTGATTTAAGGATTTTGATCTGAAATTTCTGTTTAATATGGGGAAATATGACAGCCAGTTTGTGAAAAAGAAAGTCACTGAAATAGGAATGAGACTAAACAGGATGCTCTGTCTTAGCTATTTTGAATGCAGGATATTAGAACAAACCTGCTCTTAAAATAGTGTCTTTGTACTTTTTAACATCTGCTTGAATGGGAAGATGTGATCTTTAGGAACATAGTCCTTGGGCTACACTGAGGTGTTATTCCAGATTAGTTTCTTAGGTCTAATGAGTCTTGAATCCATGATAGTCTGGTTATTGAGAGTATTGTCCTTGAGATTAAGTTGATAGAGACAATGAGAATCATCTGATATTTTTCTTGCACACAACAATGCCTCAGGCCTAGTTGTTCCTGTAAACCACACCCCCTGTCCACCACTACCACTACCAATACAAAATCATCAAAATCTGAAGTTTCTTAGGAACAGATCATTTTATGTTAATTAGATTATAAATTTAAAGACCTGATTATTTAAATTGTGGGTCATCATCTCGAGCTGCTAATAGTGGTTTAATATGCAAATAATTTGCTAGGCAGTTTCAGGTACGAGGTCAGAGTTAGCCACCAGAGAGTGTAATTGAAGCCAAACTGCGCAAAGGTGACAAGTTTGGTTCCCTAAAGGGCTTGATGAGCTAGTTGGGTCTTTAAAACAATATGCTGGTTGGATAAGTGCGCACTGACGAACGTTTATTTTTCTTTGAATCATGAAGTAGGATCTTTTACATCCACATGAGGACAGTTTAATATCTCATCCAAAGATGATGCTTAAGATGCAGAACCTGCTCAAATGACAACCTAACTTGTGTGCCAATCTCTCAAGTGGGCCTGGAACACCTAATGTTTTTAGAGACATTGTGCTACCACTGAGCAAAGACTAACCTCTAAAGAGAGAATATTTGTGAGAGTAATTGTATAATCTGCATTTTTGAATGTTGACACAGTATAACTTTGGCAAAGTTTCAATTTCTTGCACTTGTGCTTTAAAAAAGCACAACTGTTAAAGTACTTTACTGCACAACTTACACTTTTTGATGTTTTTGCTGTTTTCATAGAAAGCTCCGAAAGAACCTATTCCAGAGGAACAGGAATTGGACTTTAAACAGTTGGAGGATGGAGAAGAGAGATCAAATTCAGAGGACAGTGAAAAGGAAGAAGCTAAGGAGCCTGATAAGAGAACCAAGGAAAAGACTGATGAAGGTTTTTATCAGTCATTCCTCACTCAAGCTTTGTGATTTTATTTGACGTAATTAAATAGAATTGCCCACAGCTCAACAGGCCATTTGGCCCAACCGATCTATGGTTGTATTCTCCACGTGTCTTTCCCTTATTTAACTCTGAAATTCTGAATTCCTTTTGTCTTCCATATGTCTATTGAACCTCCCCTTAAGTGCCTCTTTACAATGAAATTTGCCTCAACTACTGCTTGTAAGTTCAGTACTCTCACCACTCCGTTTCAGTGGGGGAAAAGTTTGGGAATAGTGACCATAATTCTTTAAGTTTTAAGTTACTTATGCATAAGGATTGGGGCAAGGAATATTGGGCAAGAACTGGTGAATGTAGACAGGATGTAAACAGAAGAATACAAAGAGCAGAAAAGAACTTGAACAAGGAATTAGGTGGACTAAAAGGGGCATGAAATTTCTTTGGCAAACAGCATGCCAAGACAATTTAAACATATCTAAGGAGCAAGAGGGTAGCTAGGGAAAGGGTAGGTCTACTTGAGGACAAAGAGAATTTGAGTGCAGCCAGCGGAAGTGAGAGAGTGCCTTCGAGTACTCTGCATCAGTATTCACAAAGGACAAGGTCCGGTGGATGGTGAATCTTGGGAGAGGCGTGTTAATGTTCTGGAGCATGTCCATATGGAAAAGGAGTTGGTGTTGAATGTTTTAAGAAGCATTAAGGTAGACAAGTCCACTGGATCTGATGGGATCTATCCCAGAATGCTGAGGGAGGCAGGTGAGAATTGCTAAAGCCTTATATGAAATCTTTGTATTCTCTTCAATCGCAGGAGAGGCCCCAGAGGTCTGGAGAATGGCCAGCATTTGATCCTTTGTTTGAGAAAGATAACAGGTCTAAGCTGGGAAATTACAGGCCAGTGAGCTTTGCATCTGTGGTAGGGAAACAATTGAAGATACTTAGGATTTACTTATTCAGAAAAATATGGTTTTATTAGCAATAGGCAGCATAGATTTGTGCAAGGACGGTCTTGTCTCATGACCTGAGAATTTGGTTGAGTTTTTTGAGGAAGTGACGATGATTCAGGGTGGAGTGATAGGTATTGTATATATGAATTTTAACAAGGCCTTTAACAGTCCCTTTTGGCAGGCTTATCCAATAGGCAAGTCATATGAGATCTGTGGCAAACTGGTAAGATGGCTTTAGGACTGGCTTATTCATAGTAGACAGAGTAGCAATGGAAGGGTGTTTTTCTGACTGGAGATCTGTGGCCAGTGGTGTTCTGCAGGGACCAATGTTGGGACCCTGATGTTTGTAATCTGGATAAATGATTTGGAGGAGAATACTAGTAAATTTGTGGATGACGCAAAGACTGGGGAGCTTTGGAGAATTGCCAGAGCGTACAGCAGGATATAATCTGGAGACTGGGAGAAGAAATGGCAGACGGGCCTTAATCTGGACCAATGCGAAGTAATGCATTTTTCAAGATGTAATGAATGAACTACTTTTTGTCATTTATATAAATTATTTGAATGTAAGCATAAGAGATATAGTTGGTACGTTTGCAGGTGACACCAAAATTGGAGATGTAGTGGACAGCGAAGAGGGTTACCTCAAATTACAATAGAATCTTGACCACATGGGCCAATGGGCTGAGAAGTGGCAGATGGAAATTAATTTAGATAAATGTGAGGTGCTGCATTTTTGGAAGGCAAATCTTAGCAGGACTTATACACTTAATGGTAAGGTCCTAGGGAGTGTTGCTGAACAAAGAGACCTTGGAGTGCAGATTCATAGCTCCTTGAAAGTGGAGTTGCAGGTAGATAGGATAGTGAAGAAGGCATTTGCCTTGTTTTCCTTTATTAGCCAGAGCATTGAGTATAGCATTAGGAGGTCATGCTGTGGCTGTACAGGCATTGGTTAGGCCACTTTTGGAATATTGTGTGCAGTTCTGTTCTCCTTCTTATCGGAAAGATGTTGTGAAACTTGAAAGGGTTCAGAAAAGGTTTATCAGGATGTTGCCAGGGTTGGAGGATTTGAGCTATAAGGAGACATTGAATAGGCTAGGGTTGTTTTCCCTAGAGGGTCGGAGGCTGAGTGGTGACCGTATAGAGATTTATAAAATCATTAGAGACACGGATAGGGTAAATAGACAAGGCTTTTTCCTTCGGGTGTGAGAGTCCAGAACAAGAGGGCAAAGGTTTAGGGTAAGAGGGAAAAGATGTAAAAGAGATCCTATGGGTCAACTTTTTCATGCAGTGTGTGGTATATGTATGGAATAAAGTGCCAGAGGAAGTGGTGGAGGCTAGTAAAATTGCAACATTTAAAAGGCATCTGGATGGGTAAATGAATAGAAACGGTTTGGAGGGATATGGGCTGGGTGCTGGCAAGTGGGACTGGATTGGTTTGGGGTATCTGGTCGGCATGGATGAGTTGGACCTCAGGATCTGTTTCCGTGCTGTACATCTCTGTGACTCTATTAGTATACAGTAAATGGCAGAACCCTTAGTAGCATCAACATCCAGAGTTCCCTGAAAGTGACAACACAAGTGGATAAGGTGGTCAAGAAGGCATATTGCTTAGTTGCCTTCATTGGGCATAGAGTATAAAAATTGGCAAGTCGTGTTGCAGTGGTATAGAACCTTAGTAGGGCCATGTTTGGAATATTGTTTATGGTTCTGGTTGCCCCACTACAAGAGCAATGTGGAGGCTTTGAAGAGGGTACCAAAACAGTTTATAAGGATATTGCCGAGTTTGAAGGGTATTGGCTATGATGTAAGATCAGATAAACGTAGGTTGTTTTAATTGTACTGTTAAAGGATGAAAACCAACCTGGCACAAGTTTACAAAATTGAGAGGAATATATATTTGTAGTCTCTTTTCCAGGATAGAAATATAATTTACTGGGCGATGTGGGTTTAAGGTAAAAGGGGGTAAGTTTAAAGGAGATATGAGAGGCAGGTTTTTACACAAAGGCTCGTAACATGTTACTAGAGGAGGTGGTGGAGGCGGAAACAACCGCAACATCTAAGAGGCATCTTGACAGATATGAATCGAGAATAAAGGGATATGAACCACATGAAGGCACAGCGTTTTCAGTTTCGGAAGGTACCTCATGTCAGTACAGTCTTAGTGGGCTGAAGGCCCCGTTCCTGTGCTGTACCGTTCTGTGAACCACAGAGTGAACAAAGAATTTCTTCTGTATTCCCTACATAAGTTCTTGGTTATTATCTTCTGGCAGTCTCTAGTTTTGCTTTTCTGTACAAATATTAGAGTTATGAGTACTTGCTATAAATACTTTCAAAGATCTCTAGGTCAGGTGATTTGACGTCATCCTCAACCATCACGTCCTGCCACATACATGCATGTAGGTACATGCCTGCAAGTATATGCATGTGTGCAAGCACTCTTTGGACTTGTTTTCAGCAAATAGAGAACTAAGCTGTTCCCTATTTCCTGATAATAAAGTGGTGCATACCTGGTGCCAACTTCTCTGTATTTTCCCCATTGTCCACAAACTGTTTTCCACATTGCAAGTCATGCATATTTCTTCGATTCATTGGATGAATTAATCTAAAGTTGAGATATAATATAAGGACTTCTGACTCTGTACTCTGTTCTACCCTAGTGAAAGGTGGTCATTTTAAAGTCCATTTATCATCTTTGGCTTTTCAGAAGCTGGCTGAAAGGTTACTTTGGACAGAATTTCAACAAATCATTAAAGCTGGGCAGGAAACTGGGAGGGGGAGCTCTGATATTTTCTTTTTGATGTCTTGCAGAATGTAGACCAAGATATTGCCCATTACTTACAGTAATCAGTATTTACATTACAGAAACAAATAAAACTGAAGAGAACAAAGATGTATCCCGTACAAATTCATCGCCATCTCCTTTGGAGCCTCAGATGTCAATAGTTGCTAGCCCACCCAAAAGGGAAGAAAAGGTGCAAGAGAAAACTGACAAAATTGAGGATGCACAACAAAAGTCTGTCAAGGAAGGTAAGCTTTTATGTAAATTGCATTATGAATAAAAGCTTTGAATCTTTGGGACAGAGGGTGTTCATCTTCTTAGTAACCTAACTTTGTTAGAACATTATGATAGAAAAGCATACTTTTAAATGATTACTCCTTTTATTGTATCACCTAACTTACTCTGTGTAAGTGTAGTGTGAGAATATGTCCCTGATTTTAGAAAGTAATCATAACCTCACATAAAAATACTGCGCTAGAGATTCACCTTATCGGGAAGAAGCCTCGAATCAATTCCTTTCTGAGCCTCAAAATTAAAATCTGAAATATTATAAAAATAATTTTAATTATGCTGCAGCTGTGCATTTTGTAATGTACCTGCCATATTTTGGTTTTAGTGTTTTAAAGGGATGGCATTCTTGTAAAATAATTTGAAATTAATCTTCACTCCGATCTTGCACGAAACTTAATATATTTCTTGCAAGGTGTGTCATGTAAGTTTTCACTGCGTGGCAGCTGTTTTGCTGTAGTTTTATGGCTAGATTTTTAGAAAGCAAGAATCTTGCCGCATTGCATGCATTGCCATTCTTTTACAATTTTTGTTTACAGTTTTTGTGCAATTGACTCAAAGCTGCATTGCTTGCAGTTTGATTTTTAATATCCCACTCCACCATCATCTTTTTCTGTCGTATCATGGGTGGGTACAATTAACAGAATATCTGCAAATGTTCAGGAAAATCTATGACTTGTTTTTGAAGATATGTTCTGTTCTGTATGTTATTTCATATAGAAGAATGAAAACAATTGATGTTGTATGCTTTCTTATGAGCATACTTTTATTAACAAATCAGTAACTCTTTTTGGGAAAATAATTCATAGCTATGTATCATTTTATTTATTGTTTAAGCTTGTGATTTCTTTCAGAAAAATGAATTTAATTAATATATTGTACTTTAGGCTTGAATTTGATGTAAAGTGATCTGTTCGAAGAATGAATTGCTTCCAGTAATACTGTATATTGATGTCCAACAGCTTAGACACATCTGCAACATATAGAAAGTTAAATGCAGCTGTAACCAATCTCTGGAAGATTTTGTAACAAACCGAATGGAAAGTGTATTTTCTAATCTTTAGAATGTTTCTTATTTGACCAAGAATGAAATTAGTGTTTGTGTTTGGTTAATTTTGACATCGATAATCCATATAAAATCTTTTGTGTTCCAGTGATGGATACCTCAGCCCCTTATCAAAAACCTTTAATTCCATCTGTTAATAGCACTAATACTACTACTGCTGCTACAACTACAACTACGGCATCGCCTTCACCCAAGATCACAGCCGTTGCAAACCGGAACATACCTCAGGATAATGATGATGATGAAGGGCTAAAACATCTTGAGCAGGTATACAGCAGGATTGTGAAATTGCTCACTCTCGTTTGTGTAATTCAACAGCAAACTTCTGTACCAAAAGTGCAATTATTTTTCTCTTGTACATCTCATATTCTAAGTGAACATAGTCCACAGTGCGAATTTGGAATGATAGAAGAGAATATTTTTTACATACTTATGGAATTTCTATAATGTACCTTGTACTGCAACTTGGGGCTTAAACAAATATTGTACAATGAATTGGTATGGTAAATATTCAGTCTGGAGCCGTTACAAGTGGAGTTCCGAAGGCTTCAGTTCTGGGTCCTCTGCTGTTTGTAATTTTTATTAATGACTTGGAAGAGGGAGTTGAAGGGTGGGTCAGTAAATTTGCAGACAATACGAAGATTGGTGGAGTTGTGGATAGTGAGGAGGGCTGTTGTCGGCTGCAAAGGGACTTAGATATGATGCAGAGCTGGGCTGAGGAGTGGCAGATGGCGTTCAACCCTGTCAAGTGTGTGAGGTTGTCCATTTTGGAAGGACAAATAAGAATGCGGAATACAGGGTTAACGGTAGGGTTCTTAGTAAGGTGGAGGAGCAGAGGGATCTTGGAGTCTATGTTCATAGCTCTTTGAAAGTTGCCAATCAGGTGGATAGAGCTTGTAAGAAGACCTATGGTGTATTAGCGTTCATTAGCAGAGGGATTGAATTCAAGAGTCGTGAGGTGATGTTGCAGCTGTACAGGACCTTGGTAAGGCCACATTTGGAGTACTGTGTGCAGTTCTGGTCGCCTCACTTTAGGAAAGATGTGGAAGCTTTGGAGAGGGTGCAGAGGAGATTTACCAGGATGTTGCCTGGAATGGAGAATAGGTCGTACGAGGATAGGTTGAGAGTGCTAGGCCTTTTCTCATTGGAACGGCAAAGGATGAGGGGTGACTTGATAGAAGTTTATAAGATGATCAGGGGAATAGATAGAGTAGACAGTCAGAGACTTTTCCCTTGGGTACAGCAGAGTGTTACAAGGGGACATAAATTTAAGGTGAAGGGTGGAAGGTATAGGGGGGATGTCAGGGGTAGGTTCTTTACCCAGAGAGTGGTGGGTGCATGGAATGCGCTGCCTGTGGGAGTGGCAGAGTCAGAATCATTGGTGACCTTTAAGCGGCAATTGGATAGGTGCTTAAGCTAGGACAAATGTTCGGCACAACATCGTGGGCCGAAGGGCCTGTTCTGTGCTGTATTATTCTATGAATTATGTACTTTGGTAAAACAGAACCTGAGTATTGCTAAGAAAAAAAAATTGTTGAAGCTTTACATCTTGCACTCTTCAGGAAATGTATCAAGAATATCAATTCCAGGGAAAATTTGACATTTATACTACATGAGAGGAGTGTGTTGATTGGTAAATGGACTCTGTTAGAGGTATTGCCACGAAGACTGCACCCATTAATGCTGATGTACAGTTAACTTCCAGGGATGTTGATTCTGGTCAGAACATTGCTTTGAGAAATAAGCTATTAAATGGCTGTCACTTATTTTTGCATTTCACAGGCGCATCAAAAAACAGTGCCCTTTGTTTTATTATATGTTGTTTCCAGTACATTTGTATGCACTACCTTGCAAGCCTGACTGACAAACCTAAATTAGTGCCTTTAATGAGTTTGTGTGATATAAAGTGAAAAATGATCCGATCAGATTCTCCAAAAGGATGGCTTTGTCACAACCTATTTCAGCATCAAGTTTGCGCAGTGAACAAATGGCTTAGGACCCTATGTACGTGTTGACGGCAAGGCCAGTCTTATAGCATGTGGAACAGTAGGAATCCCAGTGCATTTGCTGACTAGCTAAGACATTTCTAATAGACAGCAATACAGAACCCCCTGTTGGATCTCTCAAGTATGGTACCAAGGAAGGAAAGCTCATTCACCTGTCTCATTTCAAATATACATTAGGAAAACTGATATCTGGGGGGAAAAAAAGCAAGAAATTCAGATGGTTTCACTGTGTCTGATTGCAGCTGTTGTTCTTGGAAAGAGAAGCAGAACTTGTACTACTTTGGAACTGCATGGGTATATGAGAGCCTATGGTAAAATGTACAAGCAATGCAGACTTGAATAATCAAAAATATCCGTCTGTTCAAGAGGTTTAACTGAATTCTGGTTACAGGTCACTATTTTACATAATGAAAATATAATTTCTCCCATTCAGGAAGCCGAAAAGATGGTAGCATCATTGCAGGATAATGCCTTAGATGATGAAAGACTATCAACACAAATTCAGGATAAACGAACTAAAGCTGCCTCCATGCCATTGACACATGATGCTGCTATGAAATGGTTTTATAAAGATCCACAAGGAGAAATACAAGGTATACACATTGGTATCTTAGAAATTTGCAATTTTCCAGGTGGATGTATATCCTGATGTGAGGTGAGGTGAAAGCGTAAAGCTTTGATGTTAAAACAAAATTTGGCATTTTGTGGCATCAAGGAACCCTAGCCAAGCAAGAGTCAGTGGAATTGGATGGAAAGCTTGCCATTGGATAGAGTAATTGACCCAAACTTTAGGACAACTTCATAAGTATGATATGTAAAACAGGTAATTAATAAGCCAGTTAGCTTAAATCCTGTCATTTTGGAAATGTTGGAGTTGGTTATAAAGGATGTGACAGCTTATTTAGAATTATATAATCAAGCAGAGTCAGCATGGCTTCAAGAAGGGGAAAGCATATTTAACAATTTTGGTTAGAATACTTCGTGCAGGGTCAATGAAGGGCAACCAGTAGATCTAAAATGTTGACACGACTATGTTAGCATGGCTTGAAGATTGGCTAATAGAAATAAAACAAAACTGTGTATACTGGAAATCTGAAACAAAACAAAAACTGATAGCTAGGAAAAGGTGATATGTATATAAGATGTATGCTACCCTATCTTATGTACAATCAGAAAAAGGGTCACTGGATTTGAAACATTAACTTGCTCCCAACTGATGCTGCCAGACCTGATTTCTCCAACCAGTTTCTGTTCTTGTTTGGAATAGAAGACAGATTTGAGATAAGGATGGGGTGGCACTCTCAGGATGGCGACCTGTAGCTAGTGGTGTGCCACAGTGATTAGTGTTGTAGCGACAGTTATTTACAGTGTATTTTAATGATTTGTATTAGGGAAATGAATATACTGTCAGTGTTTGCAGATGACATAAAAATAGGTAGGAAGGTTAGGATGGCAGTCTACAGAGAGCTATGGGCAAAAATTTGAAAAATGGAATATAATATGGGTAAATGTAAGGTTGTGTGTTTTGGCAGGAAAAAAGAGAAGTTGAATTTTTTTTAAATGGAGAAGGGCTGCAGAAAGCTTTAGCACAGGGATTTGGAGGTCCTTGTGCTTGAATCTCAAGCTAGCATCTACCTTCAGCACATAATTGGGAAAACAAATTAAATGTTTGCCTTTATTTCAAAAGAATGGACTATAAATATAGGGAAGTCTTGCTAAAGCTGTACAAAGCGCTGGTTAGGTCATAAAATAGAATACTGTGAAGACCTTTGGTCTCCTTGCCTAAAGAAATATTTACTGGCATTGGAAGCAGTCCATTAACAGTGATATACGGTTTGGAGGGTTTGTTTTGATGAGTAATTGAGCAGATCAGGCTTGTACTTGTGGGAATTTAGAAGCATGAGAGGAGACCTTACTGAAACAAGAGGTTCTCAGGAGGCATGACAGAGTAGATACAGCAAGATTTCACACTCAGGAGAGTTTCAAACCAGAGGACAGAATCTTAGTATGGGGTCATCCATTTAAGACACAGATGCGCAGGAATTTCTTCTGAAAGATTAGTGAGTCTGTGGAATTCCTTGCTACAGGGGATTGCAGAGGCTGGATGGTTGCGCATGTTTAATACTGAGATGGACAGATTTTTAATCAGGGGAATCGAGGACAGATGACAGGCAAGTGGAGTTGAGGATTATCAGATCTGCTATTATCTCATGAAATGGCAGAGCAGACTTGATGGGCTAAATGGCTGACTTCTGTTCCTAAGTTTTATGGTCTTACAGTATTCATGACCTTTAAGAATTTGCATGAATAATATAGAGCTTGTTTAGAAATAACAAGGGACTTATTTGCTTTTATGGTTTTAAAAAATGGCAAATGTAATTTTCTATTAATTATAACAGGAGTTAAATGAGGACAAGTTCTTTTCCTCTATTTTAAAAGGGGACTCTTACACTTGAGGTTAGTATGGATTCAAAGGATTACAAGTATTTGCTTTTGCAGTAAGTACATGGATTGTGCATATTTGCTCTTTTTTTCCCCCAAATGATGTCCAAACAAGTTTTCTTAATAGAATGTGTTCAGGTTTGCTTTCTAGCTTTTCTTCAACTAATTTTGAGAAAATAGCTGTTAAATAAAAATGTCTGTCTCAATACTGCTGAGTGGCACTGATGCATTCTGGACAATTTGGGATATTAGCATTTTCAGGATGCATTGCAGTTAATGTGCTTTCTAAGCTATGTGTATGCAGAGTTGTGCACCGTTCCCTTTGTGATCTCTTTTTAAGATGGTGTTGAAATAAAATAAAGTGCTATCTGCAAAGAAGATTTAGAATGATCACTCTTTGCATCTATGTGAATATGAATTGGATTGATTTTGCTTGCATTAGTAAGTTTGATTTCTTAATAACGAGAAATAAATGGAAAAACATTTATATAGCTCTGTCACAAATAATAACTATGGCTGTTTTAAAAATATAATAAAAATACAAAGAATATTTTGTACTCGAAGCTAATTTTCAAGCTGCTTCCATTTCATGGCTTCATTTGGTTTTGTAGTTGAAAGTAAGCTGGTTAGATCATTTTGATCTGTATAATATGACAGTAATGTACTTGACAAGTCTGTTTTGGTGAGACCAATTGAAGGTTGCCATATCCTTAAAATATAGTGAGTGCAAGTATGTTCTTGGTTAATTTAATTAGTTCAGTGTTGCTGATGGTAATTTGTTAGGTTATCAAATTTGCATCACCTTAATGCTGTAACTTGATCCTTCTCAATAGCTATAGTGCTTGTACACAATCAGTAAAGATATGTAAATTTCCATTATAAATGATTTCCCTCACGGAAAATATTGAATCATTATACTTCCCATTGAGCAAAATATCCACTCCAGACTGTAAACGGTATGAATGTTCAAAATGAAACATGTTTGTTGGATTTCGTAATCATCATGTTACTGATTCATTAATTTTTAAATTTAATTACATTACAGTAGCAAAACTTTAGGCAAAATAACTTATTATGGTGTATATCAATCCAAAATCAGCCAGCATAATTCAAGTCATGGTTTTCCTTTAACTGCCCAAGGATCTATCCTCACCTACTTTTGAGTAAGATACAAAAATGTGTATAAAAATATTGAGCTATACACCTCCATCACTATTTTTATTTGTGTCTGTTTTTATTCTGTCACTTGTTCTGGCTGGCATCAAGTCTTGGTTGATTCACAAGCTCTTTAGCTTCATAGAGACATGCAACATGGAAACAGACTCCTTGGTCCAACTTGTCCATTTCGATCAAGTTGCCCAAACTAGACTAGTCCCATTTGCCTGAGTTTGGCTCATATCCTTCTAAAGCTTTCCTATTAATATATTTTTCCAAATGTCTTTTAAATGTTGTAACTGTACCTACATCTGGTAGTTCATTCCATATACAAACCCCTTTGTGGAAAGCGTTGCCCCTCCAGTCCATTTAAAATCTTTCTCCCCTCACAGTAAAAATATAATCTCTAATTTTTAATGCTCCTGCCCTGGGGAAAAGACCTTTGCTATTCACCATATCTATACCCCTCATGATTTTATAAACCTCTATAAGGTCCACCCTCAATCTTCTAATTCCCAGTGAAAAAAAAAATCCCAGCCTCTCCTAGCATTATCAAGATGAAAATACTCCTGTCGAGTTTTTAACCATTGATTCTGTCGTCCTCCTTGATCAATTGGGCAAAATTAGGTTTGGCTTTAAATACCATATCATTACCTATAATGCTGACTTCTATGACTTCTATTACTTCTCCCCACCCAAAAAAACACCTACTCCTGTGCAAACTTAGTGTATCAACTTTTGAAATGGTCAACATCACTTCCAATCTCTCACTCTCATTGCTGTCCTTGCTGGCCTTCTATCTTCCACTTGCCAGCCCCTCATTCTGCCTTGTATATCCTGTTTTATACTATATAAGTTGCAAACACAGCTCTATCCTTGGAGGCAGTCACAGAGTCTACATATAGCATAGAAACATACACTTCAATCCAATCAGTCCACGTTGACCGTAATCCCAAATTAAACTAGTCCCACCTGCCAATACTTGGCCCATATCCCTCCAAACCTTTCCTATTCATCTAATTATCCAAAAGTCTTTTAAACGTTATAACTGTACATGTATCCACCACTTCCTCTGGAAGTTCATTCCACACCATGTATTTTTTAAAAAAAGAAAGCCCTCATCTTTTTTTAAAATTTTCTTCCTCTCCCCCTTAAAAAAGTTTTAAATTCCCCTCCTCTGGGAAAAAGATCCTTGCTATTCACCTTATCTATGTCCCTCATGATTTTATAAACCCTTATATGCTCAAGTGAGAAACATCATAGCATACACAGCCTCAACTTAGAACTCAAACCCTCCATTTTCGGCAACATCCTGGTAAATCTCTTCTGATCCCCCTCCAGTTTAATACTATCCTTCCTAAAACGTGGTGACCAGATTTGAAAATAGTTCTCGAGAAGAGGTCTTACCAACTTCCTGTACAATCTCAACACAATGTCTTAACCCCTATGTGAAAAGGTCTGAACGTTGAAGGCAAGCCTTATTACCCTGCCTACATAGAGTCATAGAGATGTACAGCATGGAAACAGACCTATCGGTCCAACTTGTCCATACTGACCAGATATCCTAAACTAATCTAGTCCTATTTGCCAGCACTTGGCATATATCCCTCTTTACCCTTCCTATTCATATACCTATCCAGATGCCTTTTAAATGCTGTATTTTGTAATCCTTTAAATGTGGGGAGATGTAATGTCATAGAAGTCAGCAGTTTAGGTGACATGGTATTTAAAGCCAAACTACTTCCTCTGGCAATTCATTCCACACACTCACTACCCACTGTGTGAAAAAAATGCCTTTTAGGTCCCTTTTATATCTTTCCCCTCTCATCCTAAACCTATGCCCTTTAGTTCTGGAGTCCCCCACCCCAGGAAAAGACCTTGTCTATTTATCCCATCCATGTCTGTCATGATTTTATAAACCTCTATAAGGTCATCCTCAGCCTCCGATGCTCGAGGGAAAAGAACTCCAGCCGTTTCAGCCTCTCCTATTAGCTCAAAACCTCCAACCCCAGCAATATGCTTGTAAATCATTTCTGAACACTTTCAAGTTTCACAACAGGAAGGAGACCAGAATTGCATGCAATATTCCAAAAGTGACCTAACCAATGTCCTGTACAGCCACAACTTGACCTCCCTATACTCAATACTCTGACCAAAGAAGGAAAGACCCTTTCACTATTCTATCTACCTGTGACTCTACCTTCAAGGGGTTATGAATCTGCATTTGAAGGTCTTTGTTCAGTAATACTCCATAGACCTTACCATTAAGTGTATAGATCCTGTTTTGATTTGCTTTTCCAAAATGCAGCACTTCACGTTTATCGAACTTAAACTCCATCTGCCACCACTCAATCTGTTCAAGATCCTGTTGTACTCGAGTTAACCTTCAACGTCCACGACACCTCCAATTTTTGTGTCATCTACAAACTTACTTACGATACCTCCGATGTTCACATCCAAATCATTTATATAAATAACGAAAAGCAGCGGATCCAGCACCAATCCTTGTGGCACACCAATGGTTACAGGCCTCCACTCTAACCCTCTACCTCCACCCTCTGTTTTTTACCTTCGAGCCAGTTCTGTATCCAAATCGCTAGTTCTCCCTGTTTTCCATGAGATCTAACCTTGGTAACCAGCCTGCCATGAGGAACTTTGTCAAACACCTTACTGAAGTCCATATAGATCAAGTCAACTGCTCTGCCTCCATCAATCCTCTTTGTTACTCAGTCAAGTTCGAAACACATGATTTCTCATGCACAAAGCCATTCTGACTATCCCTAATCAGTCCTTGCCTTTCCAAGTAAATGTAAATCCTCAGGATTCCCTCCAACAGCTTGCCCATCGCTGATGTCAGGCTCACCTGTCTATAGTTCACTGATTTTTGCTTATCACCTTTCTTAAATAGTGGAACCATGTTAATGAACCTCCAGTCTTCTAGCACCTCACTTGTGACTATCAATGATACAAATCTCAGCAAGGGGCCCAGCAGTCACTTCCCCAGCTTCCCACAGAGTTCTAGGCTACATGTGATCAAATGCCTTATTGAAGTCCACATAGATCACATCTACAGCTCTGCCGTCATCAATCCTCTTTGTTACTTCCTCAAAAAACTCAATCAAGTTTGTGAGACATGATTTCCCACGCACAAAACCATGTTGAATATCCCTAATCAGTCCTTGCCTTTCCAAATACATGTACATCCTGTCCCTCAGGATTCCCTCCAACAACTTGCCCACCACCGATGTCAGGCTCACCGGTCTGTAGTTTCCTGGCTTGTCTTTACCGCCCTTCTTAAACAGTGGCACCACGTTAGCCAACCTCCAGTCTTCCGGCACCTCACCTGTGACTATCGATAATACACATATCTCAGCAAGAGGCCCTGCAATCACTTCTCTCGCTTCCCACTGAGTTCTCGGGTACACCTGGTCAGGTCCTGGGGATTTATCCACTTTTATGCGTTTCAAGACATCCAGCACTTCCTCCTCTGTAATCTGGACATTTTGCAAGATGTCACCATCTATTTCCCTACAGTCGATATCTTCCATATCCTTTTCCACAGTAAGTACTGATTCCAAATACTCATTTAGTATCTCTTCCATTTTCTGCAGCTCCACACAAAGGCAACCTTGCTGATCTTTGATGGGCCCTATTCCCTCCCTAGTTACCCTTTTGTCCTTTATGTATTTGTAAAAATTCTTTAGATTCTCCTTAATTCTATTTGCCAAAGCTATCTCATGTCCCCTTTTTGCCTTCCTGATTTCCCTCTTAAGTATACTCCTACCTCCTTTCTACTCTTCTAAGGGTTCACACAATTTATCCTGTCTGTACCTGACATAAGCTTCCTTTTTCTTAACCAACCCTCAATTTCTTTAGTCATCCAGCATTCCCTATACCTCCCAGCCTTCCCTTTCACCCTAACAAAAATATACTTTCTCTGGATTCTTGTTATCTCATTTCTGAAGGCTTCCCATTTTCCAGCCGTCCCTTTAACTGCAAATATCTGCCCCCAATTAGCTTTCGAAAGTTCTTGCCTAATACTGTCAAAATTGGCCTTTCTCCAATTTAGAACTTCAACTTTTAGATCTGGTCTATCCTTTTCCATCACTATTTTAAATCCAATAGAATTATGGTCGCTGGCCCCAAAGTGCTCCCCCACTGACACCTCAGTCACCTGCCCTGCCTTATTTCCCAAGAGTAGGTCAAGTTTTGCACCTTCTCTAGTAGGTACATCCACATACTGAATCAGAAAATTGTCTTGTACACACTTAAATTCCTCTCCATCCAAACCTTTAACACTATGGCAGTCCAAGTCGATGTTTGGAAAGTTAAAATCCTCCACCATGACTACCCTATTATTCTTACAGATAGCTGAGATCTCCTTACAAGTTTGTTTCTTAATTTCCCTCTGACTATTGGGGGGGTCTATAATACAATCCCAATAAGGTTATCATCCCTTTATTATTTCTCAGTTCCACCCAAAAAAGTTGTCTGGATGTATTTCCAGGAATATCCTCCCTCAGCACAGCTGTAATGCTATCCCTTATCAAAAATGCCATTCCCCCTCCTCTCTTGCCTCCCTTTCTATCCTTCTTGTAGCATTTGTATCCTGGAACATTAAGCTGCCAGTCCTGCCCATCCCTGAGTCATGTTTCTGTAATTGCTATGATATCCCAGTCCCATATTCCTCACCATGCCCTGAGTTCATCTGCCTTCCCTGTTAGGCCCTTTGCATTGAAATAAATGCAGTTTAATTTATTAGTCCTACCTTGTCCCTGCCTGCCCTGACTGTTTGATTCGCTTCTGTTCTCAAATGTACCAGTCTCAGATTGATCTCTTTCCTCACTATCTCCCTGGGTTTACTCGTTTAAATCCTCCTGAGCAGCTTTAGCAAATCTCCCTGCCAGTATATTAGTCCCCTTCCAATTTATGTGCCTCCTTGTACAGGTCACTTCTACCCCAAAAGAGATTCCAATGATCCAAAAATGTGAATCCTTCTCCCATACACCAGTTCCTCAGCCATGCATTCATCTGCTCTATCCTCCTATTCCTGTCCTCACTAGCTTGTAGTGCGGGGAGTCATCCAGATATTGCTACTCTCAAGGACCTCCTTTTTAAATTTCTGCCTAACTCTGTAATCTCCCTTCAGAATCTCAACCTGTTCCCTTCGTGCATCGTTGGTTCCAATGTGGACAATGGAAATGTGTTGCTGGAGAAGCGCAGCAGGTCAGGCAGCATCTAGGGAACAGGAGAATCGACGTTTCGGGCATTAGCCCTTCTTCCTGAAGAAGGGCTAATGCCCGAAACGTCGATTCTCCTGTTCCCTAGATGCTGCCTGACCTGCTGCGCTTCTCCAGCAACACATTTCTATCTCTGATCTCCAGCATCTGCAGACCTCATTTTCTCTCCAATGTGGACAATGACCTCTTGCTGGCCCCTCTCCCTCGTGAGAACATTCTGCACCCTCTCTGAGACATCCTGGATCCTGGCATCAGGGAAGGAACACACCATTCTGCTTTTTCGTTGCTGGCCACAGAAATGTCTGTCTGTGTCTCGAGCTAGAGAATCCCGTAACACAGTTGATCGCTTGGAACCAGATGTACCCCTCGTTGCATTAGAGCCAGCCTAAATACCAGAAACTTAGCTATTCGTGCTACGTTCCCCTGAGAACCCATCACCCCCTACGTTTTCCAAACCAGCATACTATCCACAAAAGACTCCTGCTCTAGCTGCCTTACCTCTCTTACCTTTCCTGGAGTTAACCCATATGTGTGACTAAATCTGAGACTGTTCCCCCTTCCTATAACTGCCATCCATCACATACTGTTGCTGTTGCAAATTCCTCATCGCTCCTAACGGTCTCTCCAACCGATCCATTCGATCTGATAAGATTCGCATCCAACAGCATTTATGGCAGATATAATCTGCAGTAACCCTTAAACTCTCTCTAAACTCCCACATCTGACGAGAAGTACATATCACTGCAAAGGCCATTTTGCTCCTTCACAATCTGCATTCCCGGAAAATAACACCGTCTTATTCCTCTACAAACACTGCCCCAGGTTAAATTAATAGTTATGGCTTATATTTTAAGTTTAAACAAGAGACATATCTCCAAAAACATATAATCAAGAAAGAACCTACTATATTCACGACTGCAGATTCTCTGTAGGCCACACTTAAAACAACAATTAACATATCTGATTCTATGCTGTGAACTTCGCCCAACAGTTCCTCCAAGATCAGTTGTGAATTTCACTGTTCGTTAATTTTCCCAGATGCACTCTGTTGTCCAGCGATACACTAATTCAAACATCAAAGGCAATAACTGTGCCTCTCTCTGCCTCCTGCAATGACCTCACCATGTGCTTCCTTTGTCTGTCCTTCTCCCTTTTAAAACTGTTGTTTTGACTTTTTCTTTCCAAAGTTCCAAAACAATGCAACAGCATATGAAACAGTAATTGCTGCTCCTGGAATTCAAGGAAATCACCTCCAGCACCTAAAATACCTCAGTGCTGCCCTTGTTTGTTTTGCCAAAATGCAATACCAGCATTTTATCAAAATGCTTACCTAGTCTCTCCACAGCATTTTAGAATCCTTCCTTATGGCCTTGGCTACCCTATGTGTCTTTTCTCCTCTTCTGGATCTCCTCCCAAATATTTGCTATTAATGACTTCTTGCGCTTGGCCTTCTGACCCACTATTAATGACTCTCTTCAGCCGTCACTCCCCTTTCAGATTCTCGCTGAAATCTCTCTCTTCACTTTAATATCTGAAAGTCTTGATTAACCAAACATTGCAAAACTGATGGAGCAGTAATGTGGTTCAAAGTAAGGCTAATATGTGGCTTGGAGTGGAACGTCCCATGTATTTTCTGCCTTTGTTCTTCTCAGTGTTTAGAAGATATGGATTTGGAAAGTGCTGTCAAAGGAGATTTGACAAATTGTTATTGCAGTGAATCTAATATATGGTACATACTGCTACCACAGTACATTTGTGGGGGAGGGTGTTGAATATTTGCAGGGGGTGGAAAGAATACTGATCAGGGCTTTGGCCTGAGTGGTGTCAAGCTTTTTGAATATTATTGGAGCTACAGTTATCCAGACAAGGGGGGAATATTGCACATTGCTGACTGATGTCTTACAGATGACGGATGGTTTTGGGGAGTTAGGGGTGAATTACTTCATAGCTAGAATTCTCAACCTCTGACTTGCAGTTGTAGACAGTTTTTATATTGGAATGATGGTCTTTGTATCAATTTTGTTGCTGCAAGAGCCAGCCCTCAACTAATTTTTTTTAATAGTCAGGGTGATGATCATGTCAAGGATGCTACATTTGACTGTTCTAAAAAATTAGTTACGTTCAATTCTGTCTAGAAATAGCATTGTTATGGGTCTGTCAGGACAGTTCAGATATTGCTGAAAAATTCAAAAGTGGCAGACAATGAGACTTGAAGTTGCTATGTATGTGTGTGAGAGAGAGAAGCAAGTTCAATCTTGGGCTGTTGTTAGCTGTCATGCTAAAGGCGTCTGAACTTTATTCGTTCTGTGTATTTGGGGCTCAGAGAAGTCTTTGAGTAGTTGAGCATTTGTGTGTAGTGAGGGCTCAGGATGTCCGAGGAGCTGGGATATGGAAGATGTTGCTGCACAGTTAATATCTCAATGCAGCAGAGAATGGGTTTGGAAAACCGACAGCCAGTGATCGCTTGGTCTAACCGAGCCAGGTTAACGCTCAGGAATCCAATCGAGGAACAATACTGCCTTGACAAAGTTTGCTGTTTATAGAAAAATTGGAGTTGTGACGGAGAGCACGTGCTAGAATCTGATTTTCAAGAATTCAGGAAAGGAAGTTGGACCACCAAAGCATGAACAATTATAGAGGCAGACAATGACAGAATGGTTTTTGAAGGAATTGTAAAACCAAATAATCAAAAGTAAAGAATTCTAAGCCCTTGTAAGTATTAATGAGCCCAGCATGGAGGAGAGGGTGAGCCCTGAAGTGGTCGGCCCAGTGGTAAAAGATAGCACCTGAGTATTGGTGACTTTAATGGTGGTTCTGAGTTAGCTCATTTACGTAGATGGACTTCTCTTAAAGCTATGTCTTTTTGTCTCTTATTCTTAATTGGAACCAATGATATAGGAAGGGAAAAGGTTGAGATACTAAAGGGAGATTAGAGAGTTAGGCAGGAATTTAAAAAGGAGGTCCTCAAGGGTAGCAATATCTGGATTACACCCAGTGCTACGAGCTAGTGAGGGCCGGAATAGGAGGATAGAGCAGATAAATGCATGGCTGAGGAGCTGGTGTATGGGAGAAGGATTCACATTTTGGACCATTGGAATCTCTTTTGGGGTAGAAGTGACTGTACAAGAATGATGGATTGCACCTAAATTGGAAGGGGACGAACATACTGGCAGGAAAATTTGCGAGAACTGCTTGGGAGGATTTAAACGAGTAAGGTGGGGAGGTGGGACCCAGGGAGATAGTGAGGAAAGAGATCGATCTGAGACGGGTACAGCTGAGAATAGAAGTGAGTCAAACAGTCAGGGCAGGCAGGGAGAAGGTAGGACTAATAAATTAAACTGCATTTATTTCAATGCAAGGGGCCTAACAGGGAAGGCAGATGAACTCAGGGCATGGTGAGGAACATGGGACTGGGATATCATAGCAATTACGGAAACATGGCTCAGGGCTGGGCAGGACTGGCAGCTTAATGTTCCAGGATACAAATGCTACAGGAAGGATAGAAAGGGAGGCAAGAGAGGAAGGGGAGTGGTATTTTTGATAAGAGATAGCATTACAGCTGTGCTAAGGGAGGATATTCCTGGAAATACATCCAAACAACTTATTTGGGTGGAACTGAGAAATAAGAAAGGGATGATCATCTTATTCGGATTGTATTATAGACCCCCCAATAGCCAGAGGAAAATTGAGAAACAAACTTGTAAGGAGATCTTGGCTATCTGTAAGAATAATAGGGTAGTCATGGTAGAGGATTTTAACTTTCCAAACATCGACTTGGACTGCCATAGTGTTAAAGGTTTGGATGGAGAGGAATTTAAGTGTGTACAAGACAATTTTCTGATTCAGTATGTGGATGTACCTACTAGAGAAGGTGCAAAACTTGACCTACTCTTGGGAAATAAGGCAGGGCAGGTGACTGAGGTGTCAGTGGTGGAGCACTTTGGGGCCAGCGACCATAATTCTATTGGATTTAAGATAGTGATGGAAAAGGATAGACCAGATCTAAAAGTTGAAGTTCTAAATTGGAGAAAGGCCAATTTTGACAGTATTAGGCAATAACTTTCGAAAACTAATTGGAGGCAGATGTTCACAGGTAAAGGGGTGGCTGGAAAATGGGAAGCCTTCAGAAATGAGATAACAAGAATCCAGAGAAAGTATATTTTTGTTAGGGTGAAAGGGAAGGCTGGGAGGTATAGGGAATGCTGGATGACTAAAGAAATTGAGAGTTTGGTTAAGAAAAAGAAGGAAGCATATGTCAGGTACAGACAGGATAGATCGAGTGAATCCTTAGAGTATAAAGAAAGTAGGAGTATACTTAAGAGGGAAATCAGGAGGGCAAAACGGGAACATGGGATAGCTTTGGCAAATAGAATTAAAGAGAATCCAAATGGTTTTTACAAATATGTTAAGGACAAAAGGGTAACTAGGAAGCGAATAGGGTCCATCGAAGATCAGCAAGGCGGCCTTTGTGTAGAGCCACAGAAAATGGGGGGGGGGTACTAAATGAATATTTTGCATCAGTATTTACTGTGGAAAAGGATATGGAAGATAAAGGCTGTCGGGAAATAGATGGTGACATCTTGCAAAATGTCCAGATTACAGAGGAGGAAGTGCTGGATGTCTTAAAACGCATAAAAGTGGATAAATCCCCAGGACGTGACCAGGTGTACCCGAGAACTCAGTGGGAAGCGAGAGAAGTGATTGCAGGGCCTCTTGTTGAGATATTTGTATCGTCGATAGTCACAGGTGAGGTGCCGGAAGACTGGAGGTTGGCAAACATGGTGCCACTGTTTAAGAAGGGCGGTAAAAACAAGCCAGGGAACTATAGACCGGTGAGCCTGACCTCAGTGGTGGGCAAGTTGTTGGAGGGAATCCTAAGGGACAGGATGTACATGTATTTGGAAAGGCAAAGACTGATTTGGAATAGTCAACATGGCCTTGTGTGTGGGAAATCATGTCTCACAAACTTAATTGAGTTTTTTGAAGAAGTAACAAAGATGATTGAGGGCAGAGCAGTAGATGTGATCTATGTGGACTTTAGTAAGGCGTTCGACAAGGTTCCCCAGGGGAGACTGATTCGCAAGGTTAGATCTCATGGAACACAGGGAGAGCTAGCCATTTGGATACAGGACTGGCTCAAAGGTAGAAGACAGAGGGTGGTGGTGGAGGGTTGTTTTTCAGACTGGAGGCCTATGGCCAGTGGAGTGCCACAAGGATCGGTGCTGGGCCCTCTACTTTTTGTCATTTACATAAATGATTTGGATGCGACTATAAGAGGTACAGTTAGTAAGTTTGCAGATGACACCAAAATTGGAGATGTAGTGGACAGCGAAGAGGATTACCTCAGATTACACAGGATCTGGACCAGATGGGCCAATGAGCTGAGGAGTGGCAGATGGACTTTAATTCAGATAAATGTGAGGTGCTGCATTTTGGGAAAGCAGGACTTAATACACTTAATGGTAAGGTCCTAGGGAGTGTTGCTGAACAAAGAGACCTTGGAGTGCAGGTTCGTAACTCCTTGAAAGTGAAGTCGCCGGTAGATAGGATAGTGAAGAAAGCGTTTGGTATGCTTTCCTTTATTGGTCAGAGTATTGAGTATAGGAGTTGGGAGGTCATGTTGCGGCTGTACAGGACATTGGTCAGGCCACTGTTGGAATATTGCGTGCAGTTCTGGTCTCGTTCCTATAGGAAAGATGATGTGAAACTTGAAAGGGTTCAGAAAAGAGTTACAAGGTTGTTGCCAGGGTTGGAGCATCTGAGCTACAGGGAGAGGCTGAACAGGCTGGGGCTGTTTTCCCTGGAGCGTTGGAGGCTGTGGGGTGACCTTATAGAGGTTTACAAAATTATGAGGGGCATGGATAAGATAAATAGACAAAGTCTTTTCCCTGGGATCGGGGAGTCCAGAACTAGAGGGCATAGGTTTAGGGTGAGAGGGGAAAGATATAAAAGAGACCTAAGGGGCAACTTTTTCACACAGAGTTTGGTATGTGCATGGAATGAGCTGCCAGAGGATGTGGTGGAGGCTGGTACAATTACAACATTTAAGGGGCATTTGGATGGGTATATGAATAGGAAGGGTTTGGAGGGATATGGGCCAGGTTCTGGCAGGTGGGAGTAGATTGGGTTGGGATATCTGGTCAGCATATATGGGTTGGACCGAAGGGTCTGTTTCCATGCTGTACATCTTTATGACTATGACTCTATCAAAATGGCGCTGGATTATGGTGACGAATGACATTTTTCACTGTATTGCATTTCACTAAAATACATGTGACAGTAAATCATTCATTTCATTTTAATGAGATTTGGTAATCCACTGTGTTGAAGTCTAGATTTGGAAATCCATGGGGTTTGCTTAATTGCATTTGTTATCTGATGTTTTCTGTGGCGGTAAGGCATCTTTTGTTGGTTATATATGCTTCACGTTATATTTGGGATTTATTGAATGTTATATCTTTGTGCAGTCTAAACTTTATTTGTCCATCTTTGTATGTTTGTTGGAGTAATACTTGTGGTGATCTAGTTATTTGTTGACTAAAGAATCTTGATTGAATTGTTGAATCTGGTTAAGCATTAAATCTAAAACCTATAATTTGGTCAAATCATCACATAGGTTAAATTTAAACTTAGGGCCAGTAAAGGAGTGGGACCAGTTAGAAATCTGTTTACTCCTCCAACCTCAGTCGTCATAATCTGGCTGGTGCACTCAAATTTCTGGGTTAGTGATAACACCAGGATGTTTATTGTGTATGATTCACTGGTGGTAGCACTCCAGGAGTTAGATTTTCCTTTGTTGAAGCTGGTCGCTGTTTGGCCCAACTGTTGCTTGTCACTGAGCAGCACAACCCTGAATGTTGTTTGTGTCTTGCTGAAGCCTTGGCCTGCTTCAGTTTCGTAAAAGTTGAATGGTGCTGAAAACTGATAAAAAGCAAATATTTCCATTTCTGATCAGTGGGGAGATCTTTGTAGAGGCTAAAAATGCTCCATCCAAGAATGCCATCCTGACGGTTTCTTGCCGCAGCTGTTGTATGGTTGAGACCCACGTGATCTATTTCTTTGTCACTTCCAGATTCACTTACCTTCTTCCTATTTTAGTGCTACCTAGAAATTGAGCTTAGTCCTTGTCCTAATCTAGTCATTTGTTACCCTGATTTTGGTGATAGGCCTTCACACTCCAGTTTCCCAATATCTCCAAGTTAATTTTCCCATCCCCTCGTTCAAATATTCTCAGCATCTGCACTTTTATCACCAATACTCTCTGAATATATAATGCCTGCCATTTATCTGAGAACATGATTAAGTGCATCACAGTTGTAGTGGAAGGAAGAAGCTGTGCCTGTCAGTGGCTGACTTTCTACTCTCATCTTCCATACTATTCATTGACTCTTTGTTTAGATGTGCAGGGAGGAAAATTTTTAATCGTTTGGCTACTGTCTTTGGATTGGCCAGATACACTTCGAAATTGTTTACAATCCTGAGTGGGTCCTGTAAGCTAACTTCATTGTCACGTTTGTCCAAAAGCTAACTACTGCAGGATCTGGAATTCTGAATTGGAAACAGAAACACTGTAAACACTTGGGTCACACAGTATCTTTGCCTGCAAACGTAAGATATTCTCTTCAATTAATCTTTCTTGCTGACCTTGCTGGAAGCAGCCATGCTAGTCCTGAATTATTACTGATGATGTTGAAACATGTTGGTGAGCTGCCTAACAGTTGTACGTGATGACTGGAAGTAAATCAATCAGCAGCCTAAGACCATAACCTACTTTGTCTGCATTTGTCTGAGTCGTTTCAGTTTTTAAAATCCAAATATTGAGAAACTGAACCTTTTTAAAATTTTTTACTGAATTTGATTTTGTATCAAAGCTATATTGTAGCTTGAAGCAAAGAATCCATTTACGTAAAAATTCGGAAGATCCTGAAATGTAACATGAAAATAGGCTTTGGGGTGTTCTGCTCATGTATAAAGTGTTTTCATAAGTGCAAATTCTTTTTCTTTAATGACTGTGCATTGTGTTCCCTCATCTTTTAATCCTGTATCTAATATAAAAATTTATTTGATTCATGTTCTTCATCCTCTGAAAACCTTGACTGTCGAGTTCCCCTCATCTCCTCTTCTCCAGTGAGTAAAGTCCCAATGTTCTTATACTTCAGTACTTTTACATTGAGAGACCTACCTCATGGTTGTCTAGACCTCTTTGTAAATTTAAATCTTTGATATGAACTGGAAACCAGAACATGGTATTCTAGATGCAGCAAGCTTTGTGGTATCCTAATTTTTTATTTTGTTGAAGGTGTCTTTGGTCTAAATTCCCCCGTTAGAGCATGTCTTCTGCCATCTCACAAAGATGGAAAATATCACTTGATTTAAGGAAGATGTAAGCAGGACATGTCTGTTGCTAGAGAAATTTAATCTTTCACTTCCTGTCACTATTGTGTGAATATATCTATGAAAGTTCTAGCCCACTGATTTATAATTTAGATTGAAGTACTCAACATCAGTAGTCATGTAACAGAGATAGTGTTTGAACTTAGAGTGCGGTTGTGAATTAAGCAAAATGGTTGGAAACAATTATAGATGTACAGTTAATGTCTGCTTCGAAGTACTTTATTCTGTATTTTTCATTATAATTGCATATTTTACTTATGCATACAGCCATTTTAATGTTTGGTTGCTAATAACTGTTTGTTTGAACAGCAACAATAGAAAAGGAAAAGATTTTCATTTATGTAGCATCTTTCATAACTTAATTGTGCTTTGAAACATCTAGAAGGCAACTACTCATTTTAGATTCCAACCCTTGCTAACAGGGGTTAGTGTCAAATGAAACCCATATAAATTCTTTACCTCAATTTTTGTGGCACTGAAGTGTTGGACACTTTGGTATGTAGGTGGCAAAGTCAAATTCTTAATAACAGAATCTCCAAATCTTCCCAGGAATTGCTCTTTTAAATTCTGAAAAAAAGTTAAAACATCTCTGGAGACTGAAATGCCTTGCTGAATGTTAGAGACGGTCTACTTTGAAAATTGTGCTCTTTTTATCATGCGGTTAAAAAACACTAAATGTAGGAAATGGCTGCAATGTAGGTTTACTAACTATCTTTATTGTACTCTGCCAGAATTTTAAAAGGCAACATTGCTATCCTGGCAGTACGTGATTTGTGCTGAACTGAAATTTTTTGTAAAACCTCAGGATAACACAATACCTGTGGAAACTTTTTATTAGTGAGGTTTGAGAAGATTTGTAACTCAGGTTGAGGTTCTGGGAGTAGGTTTGCTCACTGAGCTGGAAGGTTCATTTTCAGACGTTTCGTCACCATACTGACCACCATCTTCAGTGAGCCTCTGGACGAAGCACTGGTGCTTCCTGCTTTCTATTTATATGTCTGGGTTTCCTTGGGTTGATGTCATTTCGTGTTCTTTTTCTCAGGGGGTGGCAAATGGGATCCAAATCATTGTAAGTGTTGATGGCATTTCAACCAGAACTCTCTCAACAAACACATTTGACTTGGATCCCATTTATAAGACCATAAGACATAGGAGCGGAAGTAAGGCCATTCGGCCCATCGAGTCCACTCCGCCATTCAACTCCACTTACCCGCATTCTCCCCGTAGCCCTTAATTCCTTGTGACATCAAGAATTTATCAATTTCTGCCTTGAAGACATTTAGCGTCCCAGCCTCCACTCCACTCGGTGGCAATGAATTCCACAGGCCCACCACTCTCTGGCTGAAGAAATGTCTCCGCATTTCTGTTCTGAATTTACCCCCTCTAATTCTAAGGCTGTGTCCACGGGTCCTAGTCTCCTCGCCTAACGGAAACAATTTCCTAGCGTCCACCCTCTCCAAGCCATGTATTATCTTGTAAATTTCTATTAGATCTCCCCTTAATCTTCTAAACTCCAATGAATACAATCCCAGGATCCTCAGCCGTTCCTCATACGTTAGACCTACCATTCCAGGGATCGTCCGTGTGAATCTCCGCTGGACACGCTCCAGTGCTCGTATGTCCTTCCTGAGGTGTGGGGACCAAAACCAGACACAGTACTCCAAATGGGGCCTAACCAGAGCTTTATAAAGTCTCAGTAACACAACAGTGCTTTTATATTCCAACTCTCTTGAGATAATTGACAACATTGCATTCGTTTTCTTAATCACGGACTCAACCTGCACGTTTACCTTTAGAGAATCCTCAACTAGCACTCCCAGATCCCTCTGTACTTTGGCTTTACGAATTTTCTCACCGTTTAGAAAGTAATCCATGCTTCTATTCTTTTTCCCAAAGTGCTCGACCTCGGATTTGCTCACATTGAATTCCATCAACCATTTCCTGGACCACTCCTCCAAACTGTCTAGCTCCTTCTGCAGCCTCCCCACTTCCTCAGTACTACCTGCCTGTCTACCTAACTTTGTATCATCGGCAAACTTCGCTAGAATGCCCCCAGTCCCTTCATCCAGATCATTAATTTATAATGTGAACAGCTGCGGCCCCAACACTGAACCCTGCGGGACACCACTTGTCACCGGCTGCCATTCCAAAAAATAACCTTTTATCCCAACTCTCTGCCTTCTGTCAGACAGCCAACCCTCAATCCATATCAGTAGCTCACCTCGAACACCATGGGCCCTCACCTTGCTCAGCAGTCTCCCGTGTGGCACTTTATCAAAGGCCTTTTGGAAGTCTAGGTAGACCACATCCACTGTGTTTCCCTGGTCTAACCTACTTGTCACCTCTTCAAAGAATTCCAACAGGTTTGTCAGACACGATCTCCCCTTACTAATTCCATGTTGACTTGTTCTAATCTGACCCTGCTCTTCCAAGAATTTAGAAACCTCATCCTTGATGATGGATTCTAGAATTTTACCAACAACCGAGGTTAGGCTAATTGGCCTATAATTTTCCATCTTTTGCCTTGATCCTTTCTTGAAAAGGGGGTTACAACAGCGATCTTCCAATCATCCGGGACTTTCCCTGACTCCAGTGACTTTTGAAAGATCTCAACCAACGCCTCCGCTATTTCCTCAGCCACCTCCCTCAGAACTCTAGGATGTAACCCATCGGGGCCAGGAGATTTATCAATTTTAAGACCTTTTAGCTTTTCTAGCACTTTCTCTTTTGTAATGGCAACCATACTCAACTCAGCCCCCTGACTCCCTTTAATTGTTGGGATATTACTCATGTCTTCCACTGTGAAGACTGACGCAAAGTACTTATTAAGTTCTCCTGCTATTTCCTTATTTCCCATCACTAGGCTTCCAGCATCAGTTTGAAGTAGCCCAATGTCTACTCTTGCCTGTTGTTTGTTTCTTATGTATTGAAAGAAACTTTTACTATCATTTCTAATATTACTGGCTAGCCTACCTTCATATTTGATCCTCTCCTTCTTTATTTCTCTCTTTGTTATCCTGTTTGTTTTTGTAGCCTTCCCAATCTTCTGATTTCCCAGTGCTCTTGGCCACTTTATAGGCTCTCTCTTTTCTTTGATAGATTTCCTGACTTCCTTTGTCAGCCACGGCTGTCAAATCCATCCCCGAATAATCTTTCTCTTCTTGGGATGAACCTCTGCACAGTGTCCTCAATTTTACCCACAAACTCCTGCCATTTTTGCTCTACTGTCTTCCCTGCTAGGCTCTGCTTCCAGTCTATTTTCGTCAGTTCCTCTCTCATGCCCTCATAATTACCTTTATTTAACTGCAACACCATTACATCCGATTTTGCCTTCTCTCTTTCAAACTGCGGACTGAATTCTACCATATTATGATTGCTGCTTCCTAAGTGTTCCCTTACTTTAAGATTTTTTTATAAAGTCTGGTTCATTACATAGCACTAGGTCCAGAATAGCCTGCTCCCTTGTGGGCTCTATGACAAGTTGTTCCAAAAAGCCATCCTGTAAGCATTTCAAGAATTCCATTTCTTTGGATCCACTGGCAACATTATTTACCCAGTCCACCTGCATATTGAAGTCTCCCATGATCACCGTGACCTTGCCTTTCTGACATGCCTTCTCTATTTCCCGGTACATGTTGCGCCCCTGGTCCTGACCACTGTTAGGAGGTCTGTATATAACTCCCACTATGGTTTTTTTGCCTTTGTGGTTCCTCAATTCCACCTACACAGACTCCATATCATCCGACGCTATGTCATTCAACACCATAGATTTAATTTTGTTCTTAACTAACAAGGCAACCCCGCCCCCTCTGCCCACCTCCCTGTCTTTTCAATAAGTTGAAAACCCTTGGATGTTTAACTGCCAGTCCTGACCCCCCCTGTAACCACGTCTCTGTGATGCCTACCACATCATAATCATTCACGATGATCTGTGCCATTAGTTTGTCTGCTTTGTTATGAATGCTAGAGCATTCAGGTAAAGTGCCTTAATGTTAACTTTCTTATCATTAGAGATATTGGAAGTCATAAGATGTCCTAAGTTATCCTTCCTTTTTGCTGCATTCCCAGTCTGTCTCAAATTTAAATCTCCCTGCACATATGCTATCCTGCCGCTTATCTTTCCATTTAACTCTATACTCCCTGTCGCTTTCACTTTCCCTTCTCCCCCCCACCCCCAACTCAGAAGTTTAAAGTCCTACTGACCACCCTATTTATCCTCTTTGCTAGAACATTGGTACCTGATCGGTTCAGGTGGAGACCATCCCAACGGTACAGATCCCCCCGGTTCCAAAACTGATGCCAATGCCCCATGAAGTGGAATCCCTCTTTCCCACACCAATCCCTTAGCCACGTGTTTACTTCCCTAAATTTCTTCTCCCTATGCCAATTGGCACATGGCTCGGGCAGTAATCCGGAGGTTATGACCCTTGAGGACCTGTACTTCAATTTCCTTCCTAGTGCTCGATAATCCCCAAACAGGTCCTCCACCCTAGCTTTGCCTATGTTGTTAGTCCCAACGTGGACCACAACAACTGGATCCTCCCCTTCCCGCTCCAATATCCTTTCAAGCCGGTCAGAGATGTCCCGAACCCTGGCACCAGGTAGGCAACACACCATGCAAGACTCCCGATCCGGCTTGCAAAGGATACTATCTGTCCCCCTAATTATAGAATCCCCTATAACAACTACTTGTCTTTTTGCTCCCCCCTCTTGAATGGCCTTCTGCACCATGGTGCCGTGGTCAGCTGGCTCATCCTGTCCAGGCCCTTTCCCTCATCCGTTTTGGGAGCAAGAATCTCATACCTGTTAGACAAGGTCAAGGGCTGAGGCTCCTGCACTCTTGAACTCAGGTTCCCCCTACCTGCCTCACTTACAGTCACACTCTGATGTCCTTGATCACTAACTGGATGTGAATTACTTAATCTCCCAGGTGTGACTGCCTCCTGAAACAAAGTGTCCAGGTAACTCTCCCCCTCCCGGATGCGCCGCAGTGTTTGAAGCTCAGATTCCAGATCATCAACTCTGATCCAGAGTTCTTCCAGCAACCAACACTTGCTGCAGATGTGGTCACTGCCATTCACAATGGGATCAGCCAGCTCCCACATCATACAGCTACAGCACACCACCTGACCAGTCATCTCTGCTTAATTACTTTATTACTTTGTACAGGTTTGAGTTAAAATACTTCCTGATACCTCTCTGCTCTGGTCTTTTTTTAAAAAAAAACAATTAATAGATAAACAGTACTTAGTAAGGAGGTTAGAGGAGGAGGGCGGATGGGCGACACTACGGTTGTAGAGTCTCGGGTTTAGCCGCCTTCCTGATTTATATACTCACTGCTTTCCTTCCCGGCTGCCCTTCTGGTCGTCGTCACTTCCCCCTGCTGCTCCCGCTCTTTCTGTGAAGAGAAAAAAAAACACCGCTGCCCGCTACCAGTAAGTAATTTTAAAACAAACTGTCTTACCTTAGCTGTAGCCTTCCGCGTTCGTTTAAACTCAGCTGCTGCTCGCACTCAAAATCGCCCCCTGAGAAAAAGAACAGGAAATGACATCACCAACCCAAGGAAACCCAGACATTTAAATAGAAAGTAGGAAGCACCAGCAGCACGTCGTCCAGAAGTTCACTGAAGATGTTGCCTAGTATGGTGACGAAATGTCTGAAAATGAACCTTTCAGCTCAGCAAGCAAACCTACATCCAAACCTTTTATTACTTGTATTAAATATGTATTCTTAATTTATTCACACTCTCTAGGACCGTTCACTAACCAAGAAATGGCAGAATGGTTCCAGGCTGGCTACTTCACAATGTCTTTATTCGTAAAGAGAGGCTGTGATGAGGGTTTCCAGCCATTGGGAGAGGTTATTAAGATGTGGGGCAGAGTACCTTTTGCTCCAGGACCGTCTCCTCCTCCATTGCTGGTAAGAGGGTTTCCATAAGATCTAATGGAAAATGCATAAATATTCATTTATGGTGATACCTGTGCATGATATCAAGCCAAAATGTAAGTGAATTGTTTGTAGTATTATTTGGCTATTCTAGTTGGATTGGCAAGACAGGCATCAGTAAAGGTATTCTCCATAAGATAGCATTGTGTAAAGTTTGTTTGATTCAATTTTGCAGTTATATTTTATTCACATTTTACCCATCATGTAAATTGCCCACCACAGAAGTACGAGTAAGCCATCCTGCTCCGCCACCATTCTGTAAGATCATGGCTAATTTGATTAGATCTCATCCCCACCTCGCCCCGATAATCTGTCAAACCTTTGCTTATCAAGAATCTATCTCTACTGTAAAAGTGACCCTTAGTAAAATAATATGATGCCTCATATCTCAAAAGTAGGCATCTCTCTTTTTAAACAGTGACCCCTAGTCCTTCTATAAGAAGAAACATACTTTCCACATGAAGTGTCAAATCCCCAATAGCTTATGTTTAATTCAATCACCTCTTACTTCAGATTCAAGACTAGCTTGTCCAATCTCTCCTCAACACAAATTGCCTATTCCAAATATTTATCTAATAAGCCTGTGAACTGCTTCCAATGCATTTACATCTTCCTAAAATAAAAAGGCCAATGCTCTACCTATTTCTCCAGAAGGGTTCTGTGTATAACTGAACAATGAGTTCCCCCTACTTTTGTATTCAGTTCCCCTTGTTTTAATTAATTACATTCTGTTAACTTTCCTAATTACTTGCTGTACCTGTATAAAAGTTTTCATGCACTAGATCCATATCTCTTTACACCTCTGAGCTGTGCAATTGTTCATGATATAAATAATGTTATTTTATTATTCCTGCCAAAATGGGCAGTTTCATGTTTTCCCACATTATGTTCCATTTGTCAGGTCTTCGCTCACTTGTTCAATCTATCTCTATCTTTTTTGTAACCTCCTTATGTCCTATTCACAACTTGTTTTCCTACCTAGTTTTGTGTCATCCACAAATGTAGCAACCATTTCTTTCTTCCCTTCATCCAAGGAGTCATAAATAATAAAGATTTGGGAATCGGAACTGCATTTTCAAAATTTGCAGACCTTGTGGGATATAGTCAATATTGTGAAGAGCAATATGGCATGTAAGGTGACGCTAGTAAACATGGGACATAGTCATGTGTTTGACAAATGCACTTTGATATTAAGTGTGATATGTTATACTAGGAGAGCAAGGATATTCTCAGGACGAGATCTGTATGCATTTAGAAGCAAATGGACTTATTAGCGATTAGACTGCATGGTTTTGTGCAGGGGAGGTCATGCCTCACTAACTTGACTGGGATTTTTGAGAAACTTGTGAATGGCATGGATGGAGTTGAAAGAATGAGACTTTTTCCCAGGGTGGAGGGGTCAATTACTACAGAACACAGGTTTAAGATACAAGGTCGGGAGAGGGGAGGGAGGTGTGGAATTTGACATGTGTGAGGCAAGTTTTTCTCTCACAAATTGAGTGTGCCTGAAGGTGGTGGAAGCAGACACAATAGCAGCATTGATTAGTGATGAAAAAGCAGTTAATGAAGTGTGCATGGACTTCAGTAAAACCTTTGTCAAAGCCCCTCATAGGAGACTTTTACAAAAGGTAAAATATCATGGTATTTGGATGAGCTGGCAAGATTGATGTAGAACTGGCTTAGTCATAGGGTAGCAATGGAGGAACACATTTTGGAACTGAGGGTTGTGACTAGTGGTGTTCCACAGGGATCAGTGCTGGGACCCGTACTGTACGTGGTCTGCATTTGGAGGAAAATGTAACTGGTCTAATTAATAAGTTTGCGGATGATACAAAGATTGGCGGTGTTGTGGATAGTATGGAGGATTGACCGAGCATACAACAGGATATAGATCAGTTGGAGGTATAGGTGGAAAAATAGATGGAGTTTTTAACCAGTCAAATGGGAGGTGATACATTTTGGAAGGTCAAGTACAGATGTAAATTGTACAGTAAATGAGAGAACCCTTAGGAGTATTGATATGCAGAGGGATCTGAGTGTGCAGGTGCATAGATCACAGGCCAACACTGGTAGATAAGGTAGTAAAAAAGGCTAATGGTCTGTTTGCCTTCATGGAAAGGAGCATTGAGTCTCAGGATAGGCAGGTTATGCAGCAGTTTTTGGAACTTTAGTTAGGCCACATGTGGAATATTGTGGGCAGTTCTGGTCACCACACTACCAGAGGATGTGGGTGCTTTGGAGAGTGTACAGAAAGGATTTACCAGGATGTTGCCTGGTATGAAGAATTTTAGCTATGAAGAAAGGTTGGATAGACTGAGTTTGTTTTCACTGGAACACAGTAGTTTGAGGGGCAACCTAATTGAAGTTTATAAGATTGTGAATGTTATGGAAAGTATGAAGCTTTTCCCCAGGGTGAAGGGGTCAGTTACTAGGGGACAGAGGTTCAAGGTGCGAGGGGGAAGTTTAAAAAATGAGGTAAATATTTCACAGGGTGGTGAATGTCTGGAGTGCTTTGCCAGAGGAGGTGGTAGAAGCAGATGTAATAGCATTCAAGATGAATGCTATTATGTCCTGGACGAATACATTAAAAGAAAGGGAATTATTTTGCATTGCGTGGACAGCAGTCTAAATGGAGCAGTGGAATAAAAGGAACTGGAAGGCATGTGTGCAAATCAGTAAGTGATGACATATGAATAAAGGCACTTTGTAGACAAAATTGTGTATTTATTTCTAGACTGATAGAACTGGTCATGTTTTGATCCTTTGTGTACCGTTCTGGTCATTTGTACCTCAGAATACATTTTTATAGTTTAGATAAGACAATTGAGGCAAAGAGGTTGACTAAAATAGTGCCAGAATTGAGAGCATTTCCTCAACACCAGCTGAGCATGTTGGAGATCTATTCTTTAGAAAGTAAATTGTGGGAAGAGGGGTGTTTTGAACTAATGGGAACCTTAATAATTGAGCAAGGGTAGATCAGGTAGATATAGAGAAGTTGCTTCTGGTTGTGGAAAACAGACTATGCCTAACTAAAAGACAATCAAATAGGAATGAAAAACATTGATTATCTTTATTTTAATTCTCATGAAGTAAAATAAAGTTTTGAAATTACATATGGCATTAAGGTAGCAGCTGACATACTTCAAAACAGTTATTTGGAGAAATTTGATATTTCATAAATATAAAATTAGATATTTGAAGTCAGAGATTGTTCATGGGGTAATTGTGACTTGGCACACCATTGCAAATAGCTATACCTTATTCAAGAAGACATAGCTATTCTTGTGTTTTGCAGTAGACCTGCCACATAACAGGATTGTTCAAGCCAATACTTTGGTTTATGGATCATTTCCATCTACAATGACTTGACAGTATAGTGTATGGAGGTTCAGAATTTCTTGATTTCCATGTTCTCTGTTTTCAGATGATTAGAAATTTTTGTCACTTGCAGATTTAGGGAAGGTGACCACAAACTCTTTTGCCTTCAACACAGAGACACAAATATGGCATTGTGATCAAAAAATCTCAAAAGATAATTGTTATGAGGTCCTTTTTATAGCTGTGTTTTCCCAGATAATAGGTCTTACAAGCCCATTCTTGGGATTGGATTTTCCAAACATTTGGGAATGTGAAGGTTAATATTTTCATCTCCCTCTACTTTTGCTCCAGAGGTTTCTGAGCACTCTTCCCCCTTTATTTTCCCCCAAGTCAGTCACCTGCATTGTTGGATCAAGTGAATTTGATGTCTGATTATATTCAAGTTCACTTTTTTGGTTCTGTCAGGAGAACATTCCCTCGATTCAAGATTTTGCTCACTGTTGTTCTGGAGAAATGGGAAAAAATTGATAGGTCTTCAGAAGAAAGGTGACCTGGCTTTTAAAGTAAACTTCTGATTGATACTCAAATTAACTGGCATTTTAGTATTTGGCATAAGGGCTTCTAACACTTTGTAGAGGTGCACTGATTAGGAGATTAGATTTCGCTATATTGTGCACATTGCATGCTATTACTACTTGGTATTTATTACTATGAGTAGAGTTTTTTTTGGAATCTGGCTTATCACCAATGGTTGGATGGTACCCAAAGATTTTGTGATGAAGTATTTAGGTTTATGCTGACTTGGCTGTTTTCATGCATCCTATAACTTAGAAGGAAACAGTTGAATATTTGTGATCTATTTTTAGTTTTTGGTGTAGAGTGTTACAGTATATTAGCCACATTCATGAAGTAGAATTTTTTAAATGCAGCTCCACGGTGCAAGATTTTCAATGATAATAAAGCTAAAGATAAGTTGTATTTGGTGATATGTAAACAAATTCAAACCAAGTTTATTGTTTTATCTTAATTAACAAGAAATGAAATTCAGGAAAATGTAGACAAAAGTATTTGACTTTCACTTCTTCGGGAAATATAAATGAAATATACTGGACAGCACACTTTAGTGCAATGTAGATAGAGGTCCATGTGATGCAATATGCCATGATTCAGCAAAGTTAGTTTGTGATAGGTGTATAATTTTAGAGTTATAGACTCAGACAGCTGTACAGCATGGAAACAAACTTTTGGTCCAATCATCCATGCTGACCAGATATCCTAAACTAATCTCGTGCCATTTGCCAGCATTTGGTCCATATTCCTCTAATCACCACCTGACCATATATATACCTATCTAGATGGCTTTTAAATGTTGTAATTGTACAGCCTCTTCTGCTTCCTATGGCAGCTCATTCAATACACCTGCCACCCTCTGCATGAAATGTTTGCCCCTTAGGTTCCTTTTTAAATGTTCCCCCTCTCTCCTTAAACTGGACTCCCCTACCCTGGGGAAAAGACCTTGTCTATTCATCCTATCCATGTACCTCGTGATTTTATAAATCTCTTTTTAGGTCATCCCACAGCCTCCGACACTCCAGGGAAAATAGCCCCAGTCTATTCAACCTTTCCCTATAGCTCAAACTTGCCAACCCTGGCAAATCCTTGTAAACCTTTTCTGAACCCTTCTAAGTTTCAGTATACTCTGTTTCAAGACTTGTGGACCTCTGTGTTTCGTTGTGTATCGACAAAATGGCTCGTTTCACAAATAGTTTCTTGTTCTCGTTTGTTTTGTTTTTAGGGTGACCTGGACCAGGAAAGACTGAAGAGACAACAGGAGCTTGCTACTTTGAATTTGTATCAGATGCAGCAGATACAGTGCCAGCAGCTTCTGCAGGCGCAGCTTATGACCCGGTAATCCTTAAAGCAATAAACTATTCTTAGATTGGATGTTGCCCATCCCCAGTATGTCCTAGAGAAGGTGGTGGATTGCTTTCTTGAAATACTGCAGTAAGGAGTTCCAGGATTTTGACCCAGTGACAATGAATGAATATTCATGAATTTATTTGGCCAAATTCTACCCATCACAAGGAAACTGAGTAATTGGCTCGATCAGATTTGTCCTGCTTTCATATTCAGAACATACCAGGCCAGTTTTCCACACTGTTGAGAACTCCATTGAAGCTGTGCTGGAACAGCTTAGGTTGGGGGATAGTGGGTTATGAAGAACACAGCTTTACTACTATTGCCAGGGCATTAATAATTTCTTGCCATCAGGTGCAGCGAATTATAATTGCTGAAGATTAGCATCTATGATGGGGACAGCAAGAAGTGGATTATCCTGGTTGAAGATAGTTGCAATTGCTTCACACTGTATTGTGTACCCCTAACTTTGGAGGATGGGGATATTTGTAGAGTTGCTTCCTTCTTACGTCATGGCTCAATGTAGCAGGGCTGCAGAGCTTTGATCTGATCCTTCAGTTGCAGGATGCTTAGCTCTGTCACATGCTACTTCTGTCATTTAACTTGATAGTCCTGTTTTGTAGCTTTATCAGGTTGACTCCTAACTTGTGGGTATGACTGGTGCTGCTCCTGATTTGCCCTCCTGTATTGTTGTTTCAGCTCGGGTTGATCCTCAGGATTGATTATTGTTGAGAAGATATAGGCAGGGCCGTGGCTATATTGAGTACGGTTTTGCTGATGGTTCACAGTACCTCGTGGAAGCCACATTTTTACCTGTTAACTTATCCCATTCACCACAGTAATGGTACCACGCAATCTATTTAAGTGTATGCAGAGGAACCTTGATTATCTGGCATTTGATTATCTGAATATCGGATTATCTGGCAAGATCGCATGGTCCTGATGCTTGGCTAAAGTGTTATCTGGCATTCGATTAACTGAACTAAATAGTCCCCGCCCGTGACCTTCGGATAATCAAGGTTCCTCTGTACTCAGTTTAAAGACAACTAGATTGATGTAGACAAGATCTTTTTGGTTCCTCACCACCTTTGGCCGGTACATTTTGCAGATACATCCTTCAGAATTCAGACAGCTCTGCCAGTTGTGATACTACCAAGCAATGCCTAGTAGTAGACATTGAGATTACCCACCCAGAGTACATTCTATGCCATTGTTACCTTTAGTGTTTCCACAAAATGGCATTCAATATTCAGGATGGAATGCTGATTTAGCAGCCAAGGAAGGGTGAGAAGTTCCTTGTTCACGTTTGACCTGATGTTGTGAGATGTCATGGGATTCAGATTCATACGTTGAGGACATAACTCCAACCTAGCTGTATATCCATGACCTACCACTTTGGACAATGGGATATTCTCAAAGGTAATGATGCTGTCTGGGAGATTAACTGGAAGATATATTGTGGGTGTGGTAATCAAACTGTTGTTTGACTAGCCTTTTGGACAGTTCGTTTCAATTTTGGCACAGCCGTCCCCTTGTTACCACAGAGGATTTGGCAGAGTTGAAAGGGTAAAGTACACTCTTGTCATTTCCAGTGTTAGATAGTCCCATCCAGTTTTATTCCTTTTGACTGTTCTGTGATGGTCTGATACAGCTGAATGGACTGTTAGGCCAGTAGAGGGCAAACATATGACATAAGTCACATGTAAGCCAGATCAGGTAAGGACACTAGATTACCTTCCCTAAAGAATGTTGAGTTTACTAATAATTGAATTTTAAAATCTCTTGACACAGTGAGATTTGAATCCATGTTCCCAGGGCATTAACCAGAAATCTTTGGAATTGTAGGCAAGTGTCATGCCAAATTGTTTGAGGTTAATATGGAGCCACTTGCTAAAAACAAATAGCATACAAGAGCGTTTTTAAACTTGCTGGCCAATATGATATGATATTTCATGGAGTCTTACAGGATGGAAACAGACTCTTTGGTCCAACTCATCCAAGCCAACCAACTTTCCAATCAAGACTAAACTAGTCCCATTTGCCTGGGTTTGGTCGATATCTCTCAACCGTTTCTATTCATTTGCCTGTCCAAATGTCTTTAAATGTTGTAACTGTACCTGCATCCACCACTTCCTCTAGCAGTTCATTCCACATAAGCCAGCATCTGTGGAAAGAGTTGCCCGTCGGGTCCCTTTTAAGTCTTTTTCCTCTCAGCTTAGTTATGCCCTCTAGTTTTGAACTCCCCTGGTTGAAAAGAGATTTTCAACATTATGGTCAGGTAGAATAGAGTGGATAGGAAGAAACTGTTCCTGCTTGTAAAAGGAAGGCGTAGGTTTAAAGTGATCTGCAAAGCAAGCAAGGGTGAGTTAAGAACTATTGCAGACAGCAAGTAATTAGGATGTAAAAGGCACTGTCTCGGAGTACAGCTGAATCATTCCGGAGGGGATTAGGTGATTATTTGAATTAAAATAATGTGGTGCAAAGATACAAGGAAAAAGCAGGAGTTTAGCATAAGGTAATAATGCTAGTTAATGACCTGTATGGTAGGCTGAATGGCCTCCTTCTGCACTGTAATGATTCTGTGAATTACCTGAACACAATGCTTCTGTCCACCGTTTTATCTTCCTTGCTCCAAGTTTGTTTGCAACGTGTTTTGTATGTCTGTCTTGTTCAGATTACTTATGTTGACAGATTTTAATTTTATTCATTGGAAGTCATAACTTGGCAAGAATGATACTGAACATTAAGAATTGTGCCTGGCGATGGGTGGTTTCAGTTCTTCTGGGTATCTTTTTATATTTGAAAACAGTCAACTATTGCATCAGGTCATGGCTGGGTAATATAGTTTGGTAATTGCAAGAGATTAAGCTATCGATAGGTTTGTACATCAGTTGAAAGCAGTTACCCTAATGCCTAAATAGTCTTTTATAAACGAAGAAAATTGGGAAGTCGAATTGAGTTACCAGAGTCCTGAAAAATTAGAATGATGGAATGTCAAGTGTGTAAGAGTTAAAGATTTATGACTGGGACTTGTAGTGAGAGTATGTTTTATGATGAATCATAGGCATAAATTGATAAAAGTGAACTCTGCTGAACTTCTCATTCGAACACAATTTGAATAAAAATGTTGTAACTGTTACATTGCACTCAAGATCAGTTATTATACCTAAGGTGCTGTTCAAAATGTGATGAATTAAAGTTCTGAGAAATCTATTATTTTGCACTATCATTATTAAAATTGGATCTGAGAAACTATTTGTTACACTATATGTGAATGTTGGAAATCCAGTTCATGTTTAAGATTGGTATCATTTTTCTGTGAAATCATTTTTAAAGGCAACAATATGCACAAGCAATAGCACATCATCAAAAGGCAGCTGTGGAAGCCATAACAACGCAGCAGCAACAGCAGCAACAACAACAACTAGCCGTCATACTTGAGCAGTTTCAAGCCTTAAAGTTAAGGTAACAATTTTTGCAATTCAGTATCTTTAGAGGGAGAGGGAAACTCTTATATGCACCTTTTTAGGAATGGTATTAGTACACACCCACTGCTTTGGTACGAAGTGTTTATGTCACATAATTCGAAAAGGTAATCTGAAAACACTGTAGAACGTAAGAAGGTTGAACTCCTAGGTAGCTTGCTAATATTTGCCATGTTTAAATTAAGTTCTGATATGAGGTTCTCCAGCTTTTTTCCATTCATCCCAGTTTTATTTTGAGTTTGTTTTTGTTGGTTTATGCCAAATTTTGACTATCATTTAACTAATACCACATTTAAAGTGGAAACATTGAAAATTGGAGAGCGACCTCTTTTTGGCAGTTCAGTCACAGATGGTGATAGTTGACTTCAACAGCTCTGGGCTGCAGAGAAGATACTTTGGGGTTCCTCCTATTTCTGATTACTGATAAAAGATCATTGCTATGTACTACTTGTAAAGAGAAGGATTTTTCTCTAATTTGATGTGTTCAAAAGTTAAACCTGTGAAGAATATTCACTTCAGAAATAACCATCTCCAACAATGGAGAATCTAATCCTTGTCCCAGTGATATTCAATGTCATTATCATTACTGAGACCACCAGCCTAGGATTCCCATTGACCAGAAGCTGAAGTAGACTAGCCACATACTGTGGCTACATGAGCAGATCAAAACCTGGGAATTCTCTGGCAAGTAACTCATTTCCTTTTTCTCCAGTGCCTATCCAACATCTAGATGGGAAATATCAGCAGTGGAATACTCCCCACTTGTCTGGATTGGTGCAGCTCCAACAACACTGAAAAAGCTTGACATCATCTAGGGTAAAATAGCCTGCATGATTGGCACTCCATTTACCACATCAGTACATATTCCTGCACCAGTTACAGCACTGTGTGCCTTCACTCCTGTAACCCCTACCACCTAGAAGGACATAGGTAGCAGATACTGTAATCATCACCACTTGCACATTCCACTCCAACACCCACATGATCCTGACTCGAACTATATTTCCGTTCCTCCACTATCACTGGATCAAAATCTTGAAACGCCCTTCCTAACAGTACTGAGCTTGAGCCAACACCCCAAGAAAGCAGCTCTCCATTATCTTCTACAGGGAACAAATGCTGAATGAAATGATACTCACACCCAACGAATGGATAAAAGAAAATTTTGATGTCACATGTGAGGGGCTTGTACCCAGAAAAACAAATCAATACCTTTTAAGAGATTATTGATGATTAAAAAAAGGGGTATAGATATGTCTTTCAGTGAAAAGTTGATATTTAGGGAGAAAATAAAGAAAATGCATTTCATTTTGTGTCAGAATGATGTAGCTGAACCTTTCCTAATTGAAAGATAAATACTTTTCCAAATACAGTTGAAAGCTTTGAAGCTAAGGTGTCAAAACTTCATGAAAAGAATATCTTCTTTTGGAATTCAAAATGTCTTGTTTGCCGCTGAAAGGCCGCTGTTGTATTATTTCTACGATCTCTCCTCTTTCATCACTCAGCTTATGTAATTTTTTCCATTTAATTCTTTGTGAAGAATCTTCATATCCAAGGATTGTTTTCTTGATTCCTTGATTGTTTATTGTACTGTTTGGATTAATTTTATGTTTTTTAGTATGAAAATGCACTATCTATAAAATCATCTCCCAAGAAGCTCCCTTATTCTAGTCTAGAAATTGACCACCATCTTCCTGTCTCTCATGTGAGACTCGTATTATGTTCAGGGATATTTTAACTTCCTACCAAAGATAGTTTAAACTCTGCAGCAGATGCAGTTATTCCAAGCTGATCAAGTTAATTCATTCAAGATCCTTATTAAACGTATAGCAGATCTCACAAAGTTCAGTTTTTGTTGTGCAGAACAAAAATATTAGCTGTAGAGTTAAATTGGTGGAGTCATCAATTTTTCACTGAACTGGGCAGGAACCAATTGGCTCAATTGGCAAGATGGCAAAAGTATGTGAGAAAAATGATGCCAATGGCATTCATTTCATCCCTAGTGGTTGTTCGTAGAAGTCTACCTCCTTCCTTTGCCCCATTCTTGATTCAAAATGGCGTCTCTCAAGATCTGTAACTATTTGTCTTATTTTAATAAAGCAGTCTTTTTTGACTTTTAAGTTACCAGTATTTTTTTTATAATTAGCTAATGTTCAATTAAACCACGTCCTGCCAATTAAGCCACTGAACCTTGCATGGAGTCGTCAACGAGATATATATTATCTGGCATCTGATTATACCTTATTGGAGAGGATTCATTGTTATATGATAGAAACATTCAAAATTATCATCTAAGAACAATTTTTAATACTGTATCAAAAATTGACAAAATTTAGCATTTGCTCCAACTGTAAAAGTAAGCACTTTTCATCTCCACACAGATCCTCAGAGCAAGGTCTGATGCCTCCAGCAACACGTTCCATGAGTGTGCCTGATAGTGCCTCAATATGGGAATTGCAGGCTGCAACATCTCAACCCTCAGGTAAATATTAAGAAATTAAGTTACCTTAGAGTTTTTAAAGAAACATTAGGTTTTTTCAGTAACTAGAAATGACACCACATTCACTGTTTGCAACTAGATTTTGATGTCTGGCTTATTGTATGTGACAATTTAACTGAGACTGTTATCTGCAAGTGATATTACTAGAATACAGTATTGCCATAAAAACATGGTGTTGGTTGGCGGAATGGTCTGGATGGCTAATTTGCAATGCAGAGTGATACCCAACAGCAGCAGCTGAGGTTACCATGAAGGACTCTCTTCCTCAATCCCCCCTCTTGTCTGAAGTGTGGCAGCCCTCAGGTTAATGAGAGATCAATCTACAGTCCTTCTGGGAATATGGTGACTTCACCTACGTATATTTTAGTCCACTTTAGATTTTTTTTTTCTTTATTCATTCATGGGATGAGGGCATCGCTAGCTCGGCAGCAATTATTGCCCATCCATAATTAAGAGTTGACCATGCTGCTGTGGGTCTGGCTTCACATGTAGGCCAAACCAGGTAAGAATGGTAGTTTCCTATCCTAAAGGACATTAGTGAATTGGATTGGTTTATCTTGACAATTGATTTGTGGTCGTCATTAGACTCTGAACTCCTATTGAATTATTTAGTGAATTCACATTCCACCATTTGCCACGGCAGAATTGAACCCGGGTCCCCAGACCATTATCTAGGTCTTTGAATTAACAGTCTGGCGATAATAGCACAAGACCATTGGCACTGTGTGCCTTGCATTAGCTAACTGCTATGGAAGTGAAACTAATTTGAGAATGTTTTCTCTTGAACTATGTATATGCTTTATTTTTCTGAGTCTTTCATTTATCTCTGCCAAACCCTGCCATATACTGTATACCCTTGCTATTGGAGTCCATTAATCTCCAACCTTTACAGTTCCAATACACTCCTGCCAGCATTGTTTGCATGGCAATGCATGTTACCCCAGAATCTGTTAAACCTAAACCGTGCTCCATGTTATGTGGAAAATGCAAGTCAATTAGAAAGAAAAAGATAATTCATTGGATATCGATCCAGCCTTTTTTCAAAACTTGTATTTTATCTCTCTCTGTTTTTATTCACTGAATTCCCCTCAGTAAATTGTGGAATCTGCTTTTGACTGCCTTAATTTACCTGTCATATTTGTGTGTGGTTGATCATTTTGCCTTTTCTTGCTTAACTACATACTGTGATGTTAAACGGGTAGAGTTCTTGATTTTGTAAACTTATTCCTTTCTTTAATTATAACTGTAAATATTCTTTCAGGTTGGGATGGTGGTAGCGTGTGGGACTTGCCAGTCGATGCCCCGGTTCAGGGAACCGCAGTCGAGCAAATCCAGCAGATTGAGAGAGGAAAAGCTGTCAAGGTTTTAAAAAAAAATTATTACACACAATCTATTTTCAAGTATTTCTTGGTAACAAGCCGGCCATTCGGAATTCACTTTTTCTAACTGTGAAATACACTTTCTGGATGAAAAGATCTTGCCCCTCATCCCCTCTAAACCTTCTGCTCCTTACCTTGAATCTATGAGCCCCCAGTTATTGATCCCTTCATCAAGAGAAAACTTCCTTCCTGTCTATGCCCCTCAAAATTTTATACATCTCAATCATGTTCTCCCTCAGTCTTCTGTGCTTGAGGGAAAACAGCTGTCTATCCAGTATCATCATATGTAAAACTCTCCAGCCCAGGCAATGTCCTGGTTTTAAAAAAAAATTCCACATCACACTCTGATCATATTTCTTATTGCTGTTTGTAGGGTCTTTGTGTAAATTCATTGCCAAATTATAACATAACAATAACTGTTCTTCAAAAGAAAACACTTGCATGGAAATGCTTTGAACTGTCAGAGGATAGTGAAGGCATTGATAAAGATACATGTTCTTGCTTTCAGCAAATATCTTCTGCTATAATGATCTACTTCAGCCAAGAGTGAAGTATACTTTGTTTCATTCATATACTTAACTTTTCATGTGTGTGAAGGAATAATTACTAAACGTGCACTGGAATGATTAATCAGTGCCAGTATAAATAATCGTGTTCAAAGATTATGAAACTGTTCTTTTAGTACCCTGAATCTGTTTCATTAGTTACATTTATAATCTTTAACTTTTAAGGAACAAAATTGGTCTGTTCATCCATCTTCTAGTAAATTTCTGTAATCATCATGATATTTCTGAATTTAGCTTGAGCAAGAAAAGAGGGATGCAGAAATTAGAGCTAAAAGGGAGGAGGAGGAAAGAAAACGACAAGAAATCCGTCGCCATCAGGAAGAGCTTTTGCGAAGGCAAGAGGAAGAGAGAAAACGAAAAGAGGAAGAGGAACTTGCAAGGAGGAAACAGGTACAGTTAGGAACAGGATTTAGAAACAAAGTGCACATGCCACACTTCTGTCCTCCCTGGAGCATCAGAGGCTGATGGATGACCTTAGAGGTTTATAAAATTATGAGGAGTATGGATAGATTAAATAGATCTTTTCCCTGGAGTGAGGGAGTCCAGTACGAGAGGGTGTAGGTTTAGGGTGAGAGGGGAAAAATTTAAAAGGAACCTAAGGGCAACTTTTTCATGCACAGGCTGGTGCATGTATGGAATGAGCTGCCAGAGGAAGTGGTGAAGGCTGGTACAATTAGGCATCTGGATGGGTATATGAATAGGAAGGGTTTAGAGGTACATTGGCCAAGTGCTGGCAAATGGGACTAGATTAGATTAGGACATCTGGTCGGCGTAGATGGCCAAAGTGCCTGTTTCCATGCTGTACATCCCTATGATTCTCTGACATGGTGCTTGATGCACTTCAGCAGCAGCATGATTTTGTCAAATAATTTACCAGGCCTACCACAGCATTAATGGAGCAGAACTAAAATTATCTATTGGTCATTCAAATGCACTTGGCTACAAGGATTTCTGGTACATACGTTTTCAGTATGCTGTGCAGAATACAGTTACACAATTGATTTTGGACTAAGACAGAAATCTGTCAGTGAAACAGATCCTTGAACAACTCTGCCAATCAATTTCTATGTACTTAAAATATAATTAAACATCTGAAAGAGACATTAGTGCAATTAACAAAGCTATTGAACGAATTAGATTATAAGTAAATCGACATATTATTTCATTGTTAATTTGCGTTACTTATAACTTTGAATTGAGGTTATGAAGACTTAGTTAACATGTTTGAGATATTTAGACCTTGATGATGGGGGAGAAATGATGTCAGCAGCTGGGAAACCCTACAATGTGAAGGTTCTACTTGAATTTAGTGATAAAACATCATGACAATTTCCTTACACGTTTCCCTTCTGGAAGCCGATTGCTTTGGATGGAGGAGGAACTGTGGATTGGGTTAGTTATAGATTGTGAGAGGGTTTGGGAAGAATATTCATCTTTGGGGAGAAACTAGAGGAAGGCAGTGTAGAACTTCAAAAGGACATTGAAAAATTTAAGAGGCAGATGAAGTTCAGTGCAGAGAAGTGTGAGGTAATTCATTTTTGTAAGAAGAATATATTTTGCAGGAAGAACAATGTATCATTAAAGGTGGCAGTGCAGGCAGTAAGAGCAGTTAATAAAGCATACAGTATTCTGAGCTTTAATATGAGGTGCAAAAAGCACAGGAGCAAGGAAGTGATGCTGGTATAAAACGCTTGTTAGACCTCAGCTGTCGCGTTGTGTGCAGGTTTGGACGTTAGACTAAAGGAAGCATGTGAAGAAGATTTTGAATGAATGCTTGATTTGATCTTGATATCTAAAACAATTTATATATTTACTTGTCTTAGGAAGAAGCACTCCAGCGCCAAAGAGACCATGAAGCAGCAGTTCGTCAGCAAAAGGAAGAGGAGGAGCGACAACAGGAAGAAGCCCGCCGGCATGAAGAAAGGCAGAGGGAAGAGGAAGAAAGACGTCAAAAGGAAGAAATCCTTCGAAAACAGGTACCTGCATGAGATCAAAACGGGAAATGTCTTTGTTTCAACAGATAATCTTATTAACAAAATTTGCAAAATTTAAATTAGGGGAGCAACTTTTATAGCTTGTAATTCCAAGGTGAGACTGGGGCATTTTGTTTCAGTTTTCTGGAATTTAAAGTGCTTAAATATTCACTGAGGAGTTGAAAGCGTATCTGTTTCAGATAATGTTGAGAATATTATATTTGTGACATGAAAGGAACTGTAGCAAAGGTTGCCTCAGTTGCAGTCACCAGGGCTCAAGTTGAGTTATAGATAAAATCTTGGTTCATTTAACAATTTTGGTAATGCTACAACAAATGTTTATTGTTAAATGTTATTAATGTTTTGCATCATTGCTATTAAATCTTTATTTTTTTGAATAATTAGCGTTCTGCTTAGATAATGTTGCATTATAGGAAAGGACATGCATTTATATGGAGCCTTGTGTGTTCTAAAGTGCTTTACAACCTTTGAGTAAAATTCAAAGTATTTCAAAGTGTACAAAAACTTGGTAATGATTTGTGCTCAGTACTACTAACAAATATGAGATACTTCAGATCACTTATTTTAATACTTTTGTTTGAGGGATGAATACAGGCCACAACACTGAAAACTTGTTCCTTTTTCAATGCTATCATGGATTATTTCATACCCTCCCAAGAAGGTAAATTTAACATTCTTCTGTGAGAATTTCCACCTCTGGCAGTGTAGCCTTCTTTTGGTACTGCACTAGATTATAACATTGTCATGAAACTTGTACTCTAAGCTCTCTGTGTGGTGCTACCTTTGAGCCAACACTGTCATATACCAACATACCAGTTTGGTACACTTGATTATGCTGCATTTAACAACAACGTTGTGGAAACTTCATTGGGCTGTTAATCAGGGGTTTATGATAACACACTCGGGACATGAGCAAGTGCAGTTTTAGCAACACTGAAGATGACGGCATCCAGAGCAAAGAAGCTAACTTGATAGGCATCCCATCCACCACGCTCACTCCCTTCACTGTATATTGTTTTAAATTATATATTGGTTTAAAACGTCAAATCTGTTTTCATGTTTTATTTTAATAACTTACATTGGAATTTCAGTTGATTTTTAAAAATTCTTTTGAAAGTGGGTGTTGCTGACAGCCAGCATTTGTTGCCCAGCCATAATTCCCCTTGAACTGAGTGGCTTGCTCCTGTATTTTAGAAGGCATTTAAGAGTCAACCATGTTACTGTGGAATTTTTTATTGACTTGTTCATAAAATGTGGATGTTGGTGACTGTGTTATCCTTTTATTGCATTTGAAGACACTGCTGAGTTGCTGCCTTGAACCACACCAGTCCTGCAGTGTCAGGAAACCCACTGTTTGGTAGGAAATTCCAGGATTTGAATCCAGTGACCTTGAAAGAGTGGCAATATAGTATGAAGTCAGGCTTTTGTGTGGCTTGGAGGAGAACTTATATGTGGTGTTCCCATGCATCTGCTCTTGTCCTTTTAGAAGTTACAATTTCTGGGTTTGGAATGTGCTGTTAGAAGATCATTGGTGAAATACTGCAGCACATAAGTTAGATGGCAACATGCTGCCATTGTGCATCAGTGGTGAAGGGAATGAACATGGTGGATGGGATGCCAATTGAGTTGGCAGCTTTGTCCCAAACAGTATAATTCTTCAGTATTGTTAGAACTGCATTCATTCATGTCCCTGAAGCATTATCCTAAGCCTCTGATTAATAGCCCAATGACATTTCAACCCTGTTGCTGCTAGTTGCAGCATAATCAGTGTACCAAGCTGGTAACATAAATTCCATCATTAAGATTTCTCATGTATACTTTTCCATGTATAGAAGTGCTTGCAACGTATATAAGACTTAATTTAGTATTTTGCTTTCCTTAAAGGAAGAAGAGCGGCGACGTAAAGATGAAGAGGCAGCACGGTGGGTGATAGAGGAGGAAGAAACTCGGCGACGAATGGAAGAAGATAACCGCCTCCGAATGGAGGAGGAGAATAGACTCCGACTAGAAGAGGAGGAACAAAAACGCAAAGATATAGAGCGTCATAAAGAGCTGCAGAAACAGGAGTCCATACGACAAAGACAACAGCAACAAGAGGCACTGAGACGTTTACAGCAACAGCAGCAACAACAACAGCTAGCACAAATGAAGGTAAATATTATATTATGTCTTTTGGGTTTTCTGGACGCAGGGGATAATAAAAGTTTTGTAACTGTAGAACACGTCATCTAAATTAGTGATCAACTGCAATTTAAAAAGCACTGCAGGGGTAACTTCTTCAAGTAGAGGATGGTGCATGTATGAAGCAAACTGCTAGAGGAAGTGGAGGAGGCAGGTACAATTACAACATTTAAAAGGGATCTGGATTGGTACATGAATAGGAAGAGTTTAGAGGGATATGGGCCAAATACTGGCAAATGGGATTAGGGCAGATTGGGATGCCTGGTTGCAAAGAATAAGTTGGACCGAAAGGTCTGCTTCCATGTTGTATGACTCTGACTTGATGAATGTCATTGATAAATACATCCAAGAAAAATTAATTTGTACATGTGCTGCTTAGGTACATCTGAATATACTTGTGCATTACACTTATTGAAACAGCATATTACACAGGGCACTGTTATCTCCATTATTTCTTAATTTTCGATTTTTATTGCAATGTTATCAGCTAGTTCTAACTCCTCTGTCCTGGAACAATATGCTGCATTGACTTGTGTAATTATAATGATTAGCTGTTTCTTTTCTTTAAAAAAAAAAATTCAGCATTTTCTCCTTGCTATGATGACTGGGCATCCTTTTCGTACGTTAAGTATACTGCGCTCAAAGTCCTAAATTTGCCTTTTGCTACTTTCAATCAGACCCTTCCATTGCTTTCAAAACTTAAATTGACTGAAGAATTATGCATTTTAGAGTAAGAATCTATTTTACTTTATCAGTCTTATTAAGCCATCTAGTGCAACATTTGTCTTGCCAGTTTTTATTGTTCTGCACTAATTGACCATGTCTGGATTGCTCTTCCAAAAACTGTAAATAGATTTGTTGCTGTGATATTTTTATGAATTATGATTTTAGCAAAATGTTTTGTTTCTTGATTGGAGCATTGAATCTTCCAACATTTTATTATCTCCCATGTCTGTGGTGTTCCTCCTTGTGACTGTCTCCAATCTTTCTGTTCCAAGAATAGCACTTCAATAGCTCTAAGCAAAATCATAAATTACATCTTTTCACAACTATGACCATGTTACATTAACCCCTCTATTTTGTCTTTGAACTCTTGTACAAATCTTAGACGTAATTGACCATCCATCCTCTAATACCCTTCGACTGTTATCCAGCCTTCTTGATGTGTGGTATTTTGTACTATCTTGAAACTAAGCTGAACTCCTCATCAAAAAGCCCTCCACCACCTCTTGTCACTGCTTCCTGTCCAACCTTGTTGTACAGCAGCAACCCTTATGCATGCTTCTGTTCAACGCCTCCGCTCCACATCTGCTCACCAACCTACTCAATTATTTTAATGCTTTTGGGCTAAGTTCATCACCTAGACCTTTGCTGAATGTAAAGTCATCAAGAACTCTTCCATAATTCTCTCTGGCACCACCTACTCATTTTTCATCCCTATTCTTGCTGACTCTTATTTTTCCTGGTTTCTTTTGTAAGTATCCCACTTTTAAATGAGAAAAAAACCAAATTTTGGAAATATATACAGTACTTCTAACTCCATGGAATGAATATTTTCTACTCACTATTTCTGAAGTTTGCTATTTGCCTATTTTGACAATCTGTGCAATCCACTCATGAAGCTGAAAATGTGTTGCTGGAAAAGCTCAGCAGGTCAGGCAGTATCCAAGGAGCAGGAGAATCGACGTTTCGGGCATGAGCCCTTCTTCGGGAATCATGCTCATGCCCGAAACGTCGATTCTCCTCCTTGGATGCTGCCTGACCTGCAGCGCTTTTCCAGCAACACATTTTCAGCTCTGATCTCCAGCATCTGCAGTACTCACTTAATCCACTCATGAAAACAAGATTGATCATTTATTTCATGCACTAAACTTGGTAAGTCTGCTCTAGATTGAATGTGATGAATTAAATCAAAAGGGCATTGTAACTGTCTCATTTTAGTTTTATATCTGGATGTGTACTTCAAGTTCAACTTTCTCAAACTTGGCCACTTCAAATCAAATTCAATGCACAACTTATACCTGAAGTTGCCTTACTGATGATGTAATTTTTAATCTTCCGAATAGTTAAAGATTATAACTGCTAGCTCTCTCTAGCAGCAGCATTACAGTACATCTCTCCCTCCTCTTCCTCTCTGATTTAATGTTGTGAATAGGTTTAAGTCAGTCTTTCTGTAATCATGATTTTAAAGCTGTACATGTCAAAGAGCAGATTCTTGTAAGGATTCTGTGATAATAGAAGTTTGTTTATGCTATGTGAGTTTATGACAGGAGAGAGCAAACATTTGCCCTTCAGGTTTTGTAGAAGAATAAGTTTTCTTTTAGTTTTGTTCCAAAAGCTGAATATTCAACTGAAGTCAGATGCTCCTAGAAAAGAAGATTGCTCAAAGCAGTTCTGAAAGTACCTCTGCGTAAGAGTGTAGTTTGTGAAGATTGCAGATCAGGAGTGCTTATTTGGGAATCTGCAGATTTTTATAAGATTGTGTGCAAGATTGCAGTAAAATGTGCAGACTTCAACTCTGAGGACAGGAACGAAGAAAACTGTTATGTCCAGAATAGATAGGAAAGGAAACTTTCTTCAAATTTTGACACCTGTAAAATGTTGTTGTTGAGGAATAGGTGGGATCTTATTGTGCTGTGTTTTCACATAGCTTGGTGTTCAGCTTTATTAATAAAACCAATTCTGCAAGCCTTCTGTGCTTAACGCTCTGTGCTTCTGTGAAGCAACGCCATGTTAAATAAAATAAAAATAAATTGATCAAGCCAGATTTCATTCTAGTAGTAACAATACCTGGAATCATAAGTAACATTTATGCCAGGCAGGACCTTATTCTTTTTCTTATTTTCTTATCTGAAGCATACTTTTTTTTATCTGAAGGATAAGAATTATGGTATCTGAGGAAATCGTGTTGCCCTTCTGACTTTACACAAAATCTAAGTATGATCTAAAATGTGGAATGTGCTTGACACCACCTCTTTAAAATGCTCACTTTTTAAATGCAACCAATGAGCACGACTGACTTAAGAAACTTTGATTCCATCTATTGAATACAAATAGGAAATCAACTATACTAGTCTGGAACCAAAACTACTCTCCTCGATATGCTTGCGCTTTTGTTTATTTTCGGTTTTGTTCTAATTTAGTTTTTTTGTTATTTAGCTTCCTTCCTCTTCAACATGGGGCCAGCAGTCATCATCAGTTTCATCGCAAACCCAGAGTACGCTATCACTAGCTGAAATACAGAAACTGGAGGAGGAAAGAGAGCGGCAGCTACGCGAAGAGGTAATACAGTTTATTAAAGCTTTTCCCTCTAAATCTTTAAGTCGCTAGTACATTTCATTTGATTCAAGACTTAATGTTATTCATCAATTGTTTTTACACACTATTCCGAGTAAATGTTTCCAATGTATTTGGCAATGAATAAGATAGACGTTTCTCAAATATCTCCCCTTATCCTTAAAGGTAGCAGAAGTGTCTTTGCTTCTAGATCTGACAATTTAGTATTTTGAAATATCCCACTGAGCAACAGAAAAAAAGTTCTGTATCTCAATTTCCTTTGATCCATGATTATCTTTCTGCTGTCTGTTTCGTATCAGCTAAGTCAGCATTTCTTTCAACTGAACTTTAGGAACACAAAAGAACATATCTGCTCGATTGGCACTGATTTTCATCCCCCGCTCAAATACATCCTTTTCTTCCTTTTAACAACTGACTACCTAATGAAAAAAAAGTAATGTGGAACTTTAACATCCTATTCATGTTGATATACTTCAACTTTAACATTCTGTCTTGTACTAAGACCATTTATTTCCACTTTAATAATGCTGCCTGTTTTTGTTCTTACCTCCAGTGCCACTAAAGGTTTTAACTGTGCTTTTATCAACTTTTTGTTTCTTTATTGTCCTCTTAACTAAACTGAGAAGATTTGTAGCTCAGGTTGAGGTTCTGGATGTAGGTTTGCTCGCTGAGCTGGGAGGCTCATTTCCAGACATTTCCTCACCCTTACAGTTAAGGAAGGACACCACTTCGACTGGGATAACACGCCCATCTTAAGACAAGCCAAACACAGACACGCACGAGAATTCCTAGAAGCATGGCATTCCACCCAGAACTGTATCAACAAACACATCGAGTTCGACCCCATCTACCACCCCCTGAGAAAAAGAGCAGAAATGACATCACCAACCCAAAGAAACCCAAACATATAAATAGAAAGCAGGAATCGTGTACACTGCTTCGCCTGAGGCCCACTGAAGATGTTACCTAGTAGGGTGACGAAACGTCTGGAAATGAATCTTCCAGCTCAGCGAACAAACCTACATTCATGACTTGCACCAGGTATCATTTGATTAAGATCGAAATATGAAGGATAGTCTGAAAGAATCTGATTGTAGGTTGCTGTTGATCTTGGGAATGAAGGATGCAAACAGAATACCCAATTTTAAAAAGAAATTGTGAACATTACTGTATCATTCCAGGTAAAATCAATTTTTTTGTTTATACTTCATAACGTCACAGAATTGTTAGAGGATGGAAGGGGGGCTTTCACCCCACTTTTAATGGGGTGCCTCGATAGGAGCAGTTTATCAGGTTCCACTTGTACCACTTTCACATTCCCATCCCCCTTTTCAGGATAACCATTCCCTCTTGAATGCCCTGATTTAACATGTCTTCCTATACATACTCAGTGCATTTCATATCCCTTCCAGTCACTGCATGCAAATGTTTTTCCTCATGTTGCCGTTCAGCCTTTTGTCAATTACCTTAAATCTTGTTCCTGATCCTTCTCCCAAAGACATTTTTTCCCTGTCTATTGTTTAAACCCCTCATGATTTTGAACACCTTCATCAGATTTCCTCTCATCATCTTCAATTCAAGAAAAACAATCCAAACTTTGCCAGCCTTTCTAGTAACTGAATTTCATTTCTGGGATCGTTGTCATGAATCTTTGCCATGTTCCCTCTTAACTCATTTATGCCTTTCCTAAAGTCTGGCATCCAGAGCTGGCTGCAGCGGTCCAGTTGAGACCAAATCAGGGTGACAGTTTTGTAAAAATTTTAGTCAATACTTGGTTGTGTTTTACTTACCAATAGCAACGGCGGCAGCAACAGGATTTGATGAAAATTTTGCAACAACAAAATCAACAGCAGAAACTGTCAGGATGGGGAAATATTCCCAAACCTTCAGTCACTACCAAATCACTTCTGGAGATACAGCAAGAGGAGTTCAAGCAAATGCAAAAACAACAGGAGAACAAGACACAGACAAGAGCAGTAAGTATTCTAAATAAATAATTGGTGTGTAGGGTGTGTGTTTTTTTAATGCTAGCTTTTTTTTAAATTAGCTGAAAACCTGGCTCAAAAAGTCAGAAGTTGGTCATGATTTAGTTAAGACTAATAGTAGAAGAGTTGAATATTTAAAATGATTTAATTACTTTTGAAAAAAAATTAGTTGGCATCGAGCTGTCAACCTAGAGATGTACAGCATAGAAACAGACCCTTCGGTCCAACCCGTCCATGCTGACCAGATATGCCAACCCAATCTAATCCCACCTGCCAGCACCCGGCCCATATCCCTACAAACCCTTCCTATTCGTATACCCATCCAAATGCCTCTTAAATGTTGCAATTGTACCAGCCTCCCAACATCCTCTGGCAGCTCATTCCATACACGTATCACCCTCTGCGTGAAAAAGTTAGCCCTTTAGATCTCTTTTATATCTTTCCCCTCTCACCTAAACCTATGCCCTCTAGTTCTGGACTCCCCGAACCCAGGGAAAAGACTTTGCCTATTTACCCTATCCATGCCCCTCATAATTTTGTAAACCTCTATAAGGTCACCCCTCAGCCTCCGACGCTCTAGGGAAAACAGTCCCAGCCTGTTCAGCCTCTCCCTATAGCTCAAATCCTCCAACCCTGGCAACATCCTTGTAAATCTTTTCTGAATCCTTTCAAGTTTCACAACATCTTTCTCAGGAGACCAGAATTGCTTGCAATATTCCAACAATGTCCTGTACATCTGCAACATGACCTCCCAACTCCTGTACTCAATACTGTGACCAATAAAGGAAAGCATACCAAATGACGCTTCACTATCCTATCTACATTCAACTCCACTTTCAAGGAGCGACGAACCTGCACTCCAAGGTCTCTTTGTTCAGCAGCACTCCCTAGGACCTTACCATTAAGTGCATGCATCCTACTAAGATTTGCTTTCCCAAAATGCAGCGCCTCTCATTTCAAGATATCCTGCACTTCCTCCTCTGTAATATAGAGATTTTGCAAGATGTCGCCATCTATTTCCCTACAGTCTATATCTTCCATATTCTTTTCCACAGTAAATACTGATGCAAAATACTCATTTAGTATCTCCCCCTATTTTCTGCAGCTCCACACAAAGTCCACCTTGCCACCTTACTGATCTTTGAGGGGCCCTGTTCTCTCCCTAGTTACCCTTTTGTCCTTAATGTATTTGTAAAAACTCTTTGGATTCTCCTTAATTCTATTTGCCAAAGCTATCTCATGTCCCCTTTTTGCCCTTCTGATTTCCCTCTTAAGTATACTCCTACTGCCTATACTCTTCTAAGAATTCACTCGATCTATCCGGTCTATACCTTACATATGCTTCCTTCTTTTTCTTAACCAAACCCTCAATTTCTTTAGTCATCCAGCATTCCCTATATCTACCAGCCTTTCCTTTCACCCTGACAGGGATATCTCATTTCTGAAGGCTTCCCATTTTCGAGCCGTCCCTTGACCTGCAAACATGTGCCCCCAATCAGCTTTCAAAAGTTCTTGCCTAATACCGTCAAAATTGGCCTTTCTCCAATTTAGAACTTCAACTTTTAGATCTGGACTATCCTTTTCCATCATTATTTTAAATCAGATAGAATTATGGTTGCTGGCCCCAAAGTGCTCCCCCACTGACACCTCAGTCGCCTTCCCTGCCTTATTTCCCAAGAGTAGGTCTTAGTCGATTGCCACACTTCTATAATATACAATTTATCCAAATAAAATCGATTTTAACTGCAGAAAACATCTTGAGTATTTTTCCTTGTGATTTTCTGTTCAGAAATTACTGTACATTTGCAAAAAATACTGTAATTTCCAAACACAAAATCATAAGGAAAAATAGGGCAAGAAAATACATTTGTCACAACTTAAGTTTCATCATCAGGAGCTGATGTGGGAAATGCACTGAGACCCTACAGAAAGTCAACTAGTATTCTCCTACCTCCGATAACTTTATTCCTCACCATGGGGAAATGTTTGACTGAGACATTGGTGCCTTGCGATAATAGAAATAAGTCTAATGATAATCGAAATAAGTCTAATTCTTACTGCTTGATAGAGCAGTGTATGACTTTGGTAAATCGCTGCCACTAGATCCCAAACAATCAAGTATATAGTTTAAGCTCTGTACTAAGATTCCTCTGAGAAAGATATTTTCCACGTACTTCATAACAAACTTGTCAGTAACATTGTAGCAAAAGACATTCTGTTAGTACAATCAGTTTTGTATATACTCTGCTGTTCTTGAAGTGCAGAATTCCACCTGTGTCTGCTTGTTAGTTATTTTCCTCCTGTCAAGCTATTTCTTGTTGCATAATTTAGCCAAGTAATCGTAATGTTGAGAGTCTGTAATTATAAGAATAAGAGCTTGATTATCACAAAGGGCTTTTCAAAAGTGTTACCTTTTTGGAAAGAGTTGTCTAAACCAAATTGATAGCTTTTAAGAAGTGGTTTAATACTCGGAGGAGAAAACTTGGGGAAAAAATGAAATAATACCAGTTAGATGTATCTCCAGAGTGAGATCACCTTTATTGGATATAGAAGTCTACCAATTAGACCAATTGGTACCAATTTCACTCATCCACCTACTCAGACTTTTGAGTTTGACGTTTGTTTTGTCACACCTGTGACTTTCTCTAATCTGAGATACTATCATCTATATGAAAGCTAAACAAATATTTCTCACTAAGTTTTGTATTCCTGAAAGAATTTGTGATAGAAGAAAATTGAAATCTATCATTTCTTATCTAGTTTGCACATATTCTCAAAGTTGACCTTCAATTTCTAATTTAAATATTCCTCATTAAACTTCATGTTAAGAATCAAGCATGCTTTCATTATTTTGCTATCAATATAGCTGTTGCAGTGAAGTATGGGAATATTATGAATCTGTACCATTGTCTCTAATTTAACTTAACTCCATTCAATTCTTATGGATTCATGTCTTTCTGATACCAATTTCTGTTCTCCAACACCTGAAATACTTGTGGAAAAAATGCTTTAACTTCACCCACATCTCCTGTTCAGCATGCACATAAAATATTGAGTATTAAATTTATATTCAGTATTTTTTCTGGAATTTCAGGAGAGAGTTGTGTGATTCTATGATGCTTTTTATAACTTGGGTTAAATAGTCATGTCTGGAGTCTGAAACTATTAATCTGTGGTTTCTGCCGAAATTACAGCAGGAGACAGAAAGCAGTACTCTTGAAATTCTGTTCTATTGTTTTCACCTGGTTTGTGGCATTCAATGTGAATCAAAGACTCTTGAGTTTAATTGTTTATAATAAAGTATTGCACTGTGAGAGTTCCTAATTACATAGCTTTTTCTCTCTCATTTTTTCCCCTCTCCTTGCATACCAAAATAAGTCAGCAGCAGTAAAGCTTAATCTCTCTGCTTGTCATGAGGAATCATCGTTTAAGAATGCTGTAACAATGAAAAGAGAGGAAGCATCAACTAAGCGAATAGGATCAGAGCGGAACCACGTGAGTATTGTGAGAAGAATAGCTTAATAGAAGTAATTATAATGGGGAAAAGTGTGCCCAACAAATTGACGCAGTTGTGCTATATTATATGGACAATAGAGCTAAGGAAAAAATGGATATTTAAACAAAGTACTGTGTGTCATTGGATTATCCTGGGAAGAGCTGACAGAAATGCGGGTGCATATTCTGCAAGGGTTTCTCATCGCTGTCCAATGACAACTATATATAGAAACGATTTATCAAGTTTTGTTATTCATACTAATGAAGATAAAACTTGGGAATAGGAACAGGCGTATACCATACGGTTCATTGTGGTTCATCGCATCTTAGGAAGGATACATTCGACTTGGAGGAAATACAACACAGATTTGCAAACATGATACCTGGACTTGAAGGTTAAAGGGTGATCTGATCGTAGACTTTAAGATATTAACAGGAAAAGACAAGGTTCATAAACTATTGTCAGTAGTGGTGATTCGAGAACTTGGGGAGAGTGTCTTAAGTATGAGGGCAAGACCATTCAGGAGAAATGTTAGGAAACCTCTGCACACAAAAGGGTGGTAGATGTTTTGACCTCTTCACAAATGGCAGTTAATGTTTAATCAGTTAAATCAAAATCTGAAAGAAAGCAATTTTAGTTAAACAAAGGTATGGGCAAAGGGAAGGTATTTGGAATAAGGCTGCAGATCAACCATGATCTCGTTGAACAATGGAAAACGCTTGAGGGGCTGAATGGTCTACTATTGTTCCTAAGTTCCTGTTCTACCAATTTGTAAATTCTCAGTTTATCCCTACTACTTATCTGCTAACTAATCCTCGATCCATGCTAATACATTGCTTCCAACTCAAACACTGAACTTGCCAATTAACATTTTGTGTGGTGTCTTTAGGAAAGTCTCAGCAGTGTATTCACTATCTCAGCAGCAACCTCTTATAACCTTTCGATGTGGACCATAAGTCCTAGGCCTTTTCTTCCTGAAGTTTCTGAATAAGTTCAGCAAATTGTCTGTATTTTGGGTTATTCTAAATCCCTTAAATAAATTCAGCTTTAAACATCCATTCAAAGTTACAGCTGCATGTTGAGTTACTTTCTCCTGAAATGTTTACTGACTCACTTGTCTCTTATTTAAGTGCTGCAAGTAACTGACACTGTTGCTTGTTTATTTGTAAGATCTTCCTGTTTAATCCCGAAGGTAGTGCTTCTGTTTATAAATCTAACATCTGAAAGGCTGTTTGTTTGCCTTGCTATCTGCTGCTTGTCTTTCCCTTTCCTTCTCAGTTTCTCTGATTTTTTTCCCTTAATTCTTTAACTTGGAAATGCACTTCAAAGGTCCTATCTTACAAGCCTGGTGCTGGGATCTTCATGATCCCAAACCCAGGGGCGTTCTTAATTTTGAAACCACATTCCTAACACGCTCCTCTCTCTGTAATATTCCCAGATAAAGCAAGCATTCTTCTATCAATTAGGTGAATAATTAGATGATAGTTATTTCAGAACAGTCATGAACAATTAAAAAAAATACCGAAAGAACCGCAGATGATGGAAGTCAAACACAAGCTGAAATTGTTGGAAAAGCTCAAGTCTGACAGCATCTGTGGAGAGAAATCAGTTAACGCTTTAGGTCCAGTGACTATTCTGAAGAAGAGTCACTGGACCCAAAATGTTAACTCTGATTTCACTCCAAAGGTGCTGCCAGATCTGCTGAGTTTTTCCAACAATTTCTGTTTTTGTAGTTATGAACAGTACCTGAAGTTAGTACATTATTTATAATGTAATCAAACCTTTAGCAATAGATAAAATATTAATTTGGGACAATACTGTGCAGAGCATTCAGTGCAAATGTAGTTCTCAGCTGTAGGAGATAGATCTTGTGGATGAAATTTGCTCAGCGAGGGCATGAGTGGAAATTGAAGATAAATACCATATTGGCCCTATTTAGCCCAATAATAATTACAGTTCCTGGCTTAGAATACGAAAACGCAAGAACAAGCAAGAGTAGATCATGTCCTATTGACCCTGTTCCGTTGTTCAATATGATCATGACTGATCTTGGGCTTCAGATCCACTTTCCCACCATATTCTTTGATTCCCTGAAAGATCAAAATGTGTCTATCTCAGCCTTCAAATATATTCAGTGATGAAGCATCCACAAACCTCAGCCAAAAAGAAATCTGAAGATTTTACAACCTTCTGACTGAAGTGATTTCTCCTCATCTGTTCTAAAATGTGAGCTCATAGAACCCCTACAGGTGAAAGCAAGCTATTTGGTCCATCGAGCCCATCACTGACCCTCCAACAAGCATCCCATCCAACATCCACACACCGCCCCACCCCTCCTGTTGCTGTTACAGCAAAAATTACTAACTTCAAACGTCTCCATGTTATAATCTATCTGTCATTGCACACTCACTTAATCTGTTTTCGTGACTTTACAGATTTTCTACCCTCCCCACAGGTTACCTATTTTTGTCATCAGCAAATTTAGATATGTTCTCTGCCTTTTCATCTAAGTAATTGATGTAAGTTGTAAACAGTTGAGGCCTCCATCACTGTTCCTTGTGGCATTTTGAGTACAGCCGTTTTGGAAGTGGCAACCTTCTGCTTCCTGTCATTTAATCAGTCCTTTATGCTAAGATACTCTTTATGGACCTCTTGGCCTTTTGTGTGGTACCTTTATTGGAAATAAAAATATACAACATCTACTGATCCTGCTTTATCTATTCTGTAAATTAACATGCTTTAAAATGATAATGAATTTGTCAAATAAAATTTCCCTCTTGTAAAACCATGTTGATTTTGATCGGCTGTTCAACTACTGTCTTTTGCCTTATCAAAGAGCAAAGGTTATTTTGTCATCCAGTATTAGCTGCATGACCAGTTAGTTTTTGACTATTACATTCCTCAGATATGTCTCCAGCACTAATGGCTCATTTTTAATAAATCAGTTCAGTTATTGTGGAATAACTAAATACTGCTGCTGGAAATCTGATATAAAAATAGAAAATACTGGAAGGCATTTCAAGCAGGATCTATAATGGGTTCATGTTTCAGAACAATAACCTTTCACGCAAAAGTATTGAGCATGATTCTTAGAATTGTAGAGTAGCAGCTCAGTGGAATTGAACATTTTGCATCAAAAGATTATAATATTTAAAATGTATTGCTTCGACTGTAATCAGCTGCTAACGTATTATGGAGAAATCCTAATAAATGACTACATATGTGACTTTTTTAAACTTCTATCAGTTTCTTTTGATAGATTAAAAACATTAATATGCACTACAGTGTTTTATTTGATCGAATTCCTGTTTTTGTACAGTTAATATTTGTCTGTTAATAAATGAAAAAGTACTGAGTAAATTTGAATGATCACTGGTATTAACGATAGCAGTTAAGTCTAAGCATGATCCATTGAATTGCAATTACTTTTTTCCCTAAAATTACCTTCTGTGTAAATCTTTCTCTATGTATATCATTTCAATCCATTGAAGTAGTATTTTCCATAATCTAATAGATTTAGTGCTTGCAACTTGCATAAAAGAATGAGAGCTCATTTAAAGCAATTATGTTGAAATAGCTGACTGATACACATTCCCTGGGTAGAAACTGTTCAACTGTATTAAATCATTAGCCTGGATTCTGTTGTTCCTGGTAAAGTTGCTGGCATTGCACTTTTCGTTCTTTCTATTTATGTAATTGTCCATGTGTTATGATATGAATGTTAATAAGATTTCATTATGCCTCCATTATGAAATAATATTTAATGGTTGAAGGGTGAATTTTGCAAGCTTTCCAAAAATTTTAGATCCTGTATAATAAATGTCCAAAAAGAGTTATTAATTTGTGTATTTCTTGCTGTTGATCAATCACAAGTGCAGCTCTAAGACTTGATTCCCAGCATCCTTGCCCACCCACCCTCCCCTCTCACCGCTTTCTCGCCCTCCCCTCTCACCGCTTTCTCGCCCTCCCCTCTCACCGCTTTCTCACCCTCCCCTCTCACTGCTTTCTCGCCCTCCCACCCTCTCCTCTCACCGCTTTCTCGCCCTCCCTCCTCCTCTGCTTTTTCCCTCTGTCCCCCCTGCTTTTTCAATTAATGTGGAAACTTTAATGGATGTAGTATTTTGCAGTATAAGTTTTTTAAAGTCTTCCATATTGAAAAGAGCAGATCTGTTATTCACTGTCTTTCTTTCATTTAGCATTCCAGTTTACCAGTTAGCACTACTTCTGTATGGGGTTCAGTAAATGCCAGTTCTGCCAACCAGTGGGGAACAGACATTAGCAGTGTATGGGGTGCTCCAGACCACAAGAACACAAATGTGGGCTTCTGGGATGAGGCTGTGAAAGAAGTTGGTCCTCCAGCAAGAAACCAGCTCTCCAAAAGTAACAAGAACAATTCTAACCCTGGGTAAGAGGACAACTTATTTTAATCAGGAAAAGTCCTGATATACTTGATATCGTACTGTAATATCATTCAAATACTGGAAATAATTATTTCACTAAATAGAGTTGGCATTCGACCTTGTACAAAAATGGAAAGTTTTTGCAAGATTTTGTGGCGAAAGGGGTGTCTGTGGGTGTGACTGAATAAGGGTAGCCTTTTGGGCTGGTGTTTTGTTTAGTTGAACATTCAAAGTAATTCAGCAGTTACGATAACAATAAACATGCACACTCATAATTTGTCCAAATCCAAGAGATTGCTTAATTCTAAAAGCTTTGAATAAGCATTCAGTAAAGTTCTGCACTTGATAGTAGAAGATTCTAATGAGTCCTTTCTTCTTTCAGTATTCATACTTTAACTTCTCTGGTGCTATATTTGCCATTGTCAACAATCAATGTTGTTCTGATATTGCAGTTTTTTTTTAAAAAAAGGTACTCTGAAACATGAGTTATTTAACTGTATTTTTCATAGGCTCTTGTTCAGTCTCTATGAAAATGTGTCTACTTTGTTGATCATGACATTGTGACTGTAGTTTTGTATTTAACTGCTCTTTTATTGATCAATCTCATCAGTTTTGGTCAATGTGAAGTACAAATTTGGGTTGTAACATTTAGTCTAGAATCACTGGTAATTAAGCTTTTGGGTAATTGGTGATGATATGTGCTCTTTGTAATTTGCAATTGTTTTGCATCATCTTTTAGAATGGGTGACTGATTTCTGAGTTATGCTGCTGTCCTGTGGAAGCTCAATAATTCAAACTTTCCTGAAGTTCCTAGATTACTTACTGCCCTACCCTCTCCCCAGCCTGAGTAAAGTTTGATTATTTTTATATTTGCTGTACCCAACTATTACTGGAATTGTAAAATCTCAGCTGCTGTAACTTGCATGGAACTGGCACATGTAATAGCACCTCCAACCTTCCATTTGAAGTTACAGCACATCTCCACTCCCTGAAGAAAAATCACAGTTCATGTTTGAATCTGATCTGTTTTATACTTGAAATGTGATTCCTTCATGCAGGATGTAATGCAAGATAATTTGGTGCTCTTTCAGAAAGTCACATGGAGTTCAGAATAAAGCAAATAAAAAGGCCGAAGAGGAGGAAAAGCTAATGAAGTTGTTTCAGGGTGTGAACAAGTCACAAGATGGATTTACATTATGGTGTGAACAGATGTTGCACGTTCTCAACACAGCCAATAATTTGGATGGTAGGAATCAGTTTGCAGAGTTACATTTTTGTTCTTTCAACAATAATTGCCAATCATGACATTGAGTTTGGTTTCTGGAAGTCGCTGCCATGCATAGACTCTGGAGGTGCACACAACCATAAAGAATATTAGAGGGAATAGTGATTGAGAGCTCTGATCGAAGAAATTTCTCCTTATTTCAGTCATAGGTGCATTCTAGAAGAAGTCACAATAGCTTTGCAAAATAAACATGACAACTCCCCCTCTCCCTATGAAGTAGATGAAGGGTGCATTATTGTCCCAAGTGGACAATAATCACTGCTAGTTCAGTGCATCAATCATCAGCATTTTCTTTAAGTTCTGTTTTTACCTACCCCTGTCTGACTGAATAAGAAATTTTAAATTTTAATTTGTGCACTGCACCATGCCTTGCTGTTGAGCAGCTCCATGCTGAACCAACTTCAAGGACTGCGAGCACTGTCTTGATGCCTGAAAGCCACTGCAACAGTGGTGAAAATGTACTTTGCAAATGGACAGCACTTGTTAAGCTATCCCAACTTACTAAGAATTATGGTAACAGCCATTTTAAACCACACTTGCAATGCGATTGAGTTATGCTTGCGAGAAATTACACTCATGTTTGCAACTTTCAACTATACAAAAGTTTTGGCAACAATTTTTTTCTGAGATGTTCGCCAGGGCAGTACCTTGTCATTCTTCTATCTTGGTTTGAATGTAAACAAAAGATTGGAGTTAATTGGTGCATTCTTCATGGTATGGTCTTGATGAATTGGTGACAACTTGCCAAGCAATCAACACCCAGTTCTTCTGCGATATACATGTGGATTTCTTTGAAATTTGAGTGCTATCTGAAAAACATTGACAGCATAACTTTTATTTTTTAGCATGTTCTGCACTACCCAATCTAATTTCTGTTCCTTTAATTCTGACTATTTTCAAATTTGGATATTGTTCTAATGTTTTCAAAATATGAGGCAAAATGTCAAAATCCAGCGTAGATACATGCCAGTATTTTTTCAACATCAACTTTATTTTTGCATCTGCATAAAACAATTCTACTATTGAATATATTTCTAGGGGATGGTGTAGAAATCCATGTTGAAAGTAAAGGTTAAGAGTGTCTTCCTCTACCACTAAAAGACAAATGAAGGTAGAATAAAAGTCTTTTTAGGATTTTGAGATAGCATTGTTGATGTTATGGTATGTGTACTGAGTGCATCTCATTTTATTCCAAAGATCAACTTAATTTTCATGTTTATTCTTCTACAGTCCCTACATTTGTCTCATTTTTGAAAGAAGTTGACTCTCCTTATGAAGTCCATGATTATGTCCGAGCTTACCTTGGTGACACGCCAGAAACAAAAGACTTTGCAAAGCAATTCCTAGACCGACGTGCCAAACAGAAAGCCAACCAACAACGCCAACAGCAACAGCAGCCAGTACGGCAGCAACAGGTTGGTTTACAACATACTACATTTAAATGGTATGGTTTAATATGTCTACATAAAAGTCATTACTTTTTAGTGATGGTTAATCAGTTATCTAAATACTTAGGACTTCATGATATGGTATAGAGTCATAGAAATGTACAGCATGGAAACAGACCCTTCGGTCCAACCCGTCCATGCTGACCAGATATCCCAACCCAATCTAGTCCCACCTGCCAGCACCCGGCCCATATCCCTCCAAACCCTTCCAATTCATATAACCATCCAAATGCCTCTTAAATGTTGCAATTGTACCAGCCTCCACCACATCCTCAGGCAGCTCATTCCATACAGGCACCACCCTCTGCGTGAAAAAGTTGCCCTTTAGGTCTCTTTTATCTCTTTCCCCTCTCACCCTAAACCTGTGCCCTCTAGTTCTGGACTCCCCGACCCCGGGGAAAAGACTTTGTCTATTTATCCTATCCATGCCCCTCATAATTTTGTAAACCTCTATAAGGTCACCCCACAGCCTCCGACGCTCCAGGGAAAACAGCCCCAGCCTGTACAGCCTCTCCCTGTAGTTCAGATCCTCCAACCCTGGCAACATCCTTGTAAATCTTTTCTGAACCCTTTCAAGTTTCAGAACATCTTTCCGATAGGAAGGAGACCAGAATTGCACGCAATATTCCAACAGTGGCCTAACCAATGTCCTGTACAGCCCCGCAACATGACCTCCCAATTCCTATACTCAATACTCTGACAAATAAAGGAAAGCATACCAAACGCCGCCTTCACTATCCTATCTACTTGCGACTCTACTTTCAAGGAGCTATGGGCCTGCACTCCAAGGTCTCTTTGTTCAGCAACATTCCCTAGAACCTTTCCATTAAGTGCATGCATCCTACTAAGATTTGCTTTCCCAAAATGCAGCACCTTGCATTTATCTGAATTAAATTCCATCTGCCACTTTTCAGCCCATTGACCTATCTGGTACAGATCCTGTTGTAATCTGAGGTAACCCTCTTCACTGTCCACTACACCTCCAATTTTGGTCTCATCTGCAAACTTGCTAACTGTACCTCTTATGCTCACATCCAAATCATTTTATGTCAATGACAAAACGTAGAGGGCCGAGCACTGGTCCTTGTGGCACTCCAGTGGTCACAGGCCTCTAGTCTGAAAAACAACCCTCCGCCACCACACTCTGTCTTCTACCTTTGAGCCAGTTCTGTATCCAAATGGCTAGTTCTCCCTGTATTCCATGAGATCTAACCTTGCTAATCAGTCTCCCATGGGGAACCTTATCGAACGCCTTACTAAAGTCCATATAGATTACATCTACCGCTCTGCCCTCATCAATCTTCTTTGTTACTTCTTCAAAAAACTCAATCAAGTTTGTGAGACAAGAATATTTACATTGTGCTTCATAGGCTATGATAAAGCATTTGATCATGTTTGATACCAAAAGTTGTTAAATATGTTGAAATGTTCTGTTGATGATAAACATGAGGGATTTATCCACAGCCAGTGATGGGACCAAATAGCAAGTATTAGACTTGAAGAAAGATTCAGACCTGTTTCATGTAAAGAGATACAAGACTGCACTGTTGCCAAGGTTACTCAGTCTATACACACAACCCAGGGACCACTTGTTATGAATGGGTTCCATTCGTAAATTGGTTTGTACGCAACGTGGGGCACAACACTGTACAATAAAAAATAGCATTTTGTAATTATGGGAAAATATTCACATGTAACATCTTTAATATTAACGTAGTTTGTCGGTATGAGCGTTCATACATCAGATGTTTGTATATCAGACGCTGCCTATATTCATAGAATTAGGTGTTAAAATTGGAGGCGAGAACATCAATGCTAGTATGCTGACGACGCAGTGCCGTTTAGAGAATTGGAAAAGCCCAACAAAATATCGTAGGTCAGGTATATCGAGAAGTTTAAAATAACGATTGTTTTTGTCTTTCACATTTAATGGTAATTCAAATGTATACATCGAAGAAAGAGTGAAGATTAGAGGAAGGTGTCACACTGGAACGCACACATTTGACAACAAAAATGGCAATTGGAATGCAGAAATTAGAAGAAAGATAACAGTAACCAGAAGGGTCAACAATGTGTTAACACAATTCAGCTTGTAACAAGAGAAAGAATTGTAAAGGGCTACATTCGATACACTTGCCTGTATGCGTTTGAAACTTTGGGTGGGGCATCTTGAGGGGTAGGATGTACATGGAAAGGCAAGGGCTAATTAGATATAGTCAACATGGCTTTGTGTGTGGGAAATTATTTCTCACAAGCTTGATTGAGTCTTTTGAAGAAGTAACAGAGAGGATTAATGAGGGCAGAGCGGTGGACATGATCTATCTGGACTTCAGTAAGGCGTTCGACAAGGTTCCCCATGGGAGACTGGTTAGTAAGTTTAGATCTCACGGAATACAGGGAGAACTAGCCATTTGGATACAGAACTGGCTCACAAGTAGAAGACAAAGGGTGGTGGTAGAGGGTTGTTTTTCATATTGGAAGCCTGAGACCAATGGAGTGCCACAAGGATTGGTGCTGGGTCCACTACTTTTCGTCATTTATATAAATGATTTGGATGCAAGCATAAGAGGTATAGTTAGTAAGTTTGCAGATGACACCAAAATTGAAGGTGTAATGGACAGCGAAGAAGGTTACCTCGGACTGCAGCGGAATCTTGATCAGATGGGCCAATGGGCTGAGAAGTGGCAGATGGAGCTTAATTCAGATAAGTGCGAGGTGTTGCATTTTGGGAAAGCAAATCTTAACAGGATTTGTACACTTAACGGTAAGATCCTGGGGTGTGTTGCTGAACAAAGAGACCTTGGAGTGCAGGTTCATAGCTCCTTGAAAGTGGAGTCACAGGTAGATAGGATAGTGAAGAAAGTGTTTGGTATGCTTTCCTTTATTGGTCACAGTATTGAGTACAGGAGTTGGGAGGTCATGTTGCGGGGCTGTACAGGACATTGGTTAGGCCACTTTTGGAATGTTGCATGCAATTCTGGTCTCCTTCCTATCGGAAAGATGTTGTGAAACTTGAAAGAGTTCGGAAAAGATTTACAAAGATGTTGGAGGATTTGAGCTATAAGGAGAGGTTGCATAGGCGAGGGCTGTTTTCCCTGGAGGCTGACAAGTGACCTTTATAAAGGTTTATAAAATTGAGGGGCATGGATAGGGTAAATAGACAAGGTCTTTTCCCTGGGGTGAGGGAGTCCAGAACTAAAGGGCATAGGTTTTAGGATGAGGGGGGAATTTTTTCACACAGAGGGTGGTGTGTGTGTGTGTGTGTGTGTGTGTGTGTGTGTGGGTGGAGGGGGGGGGGGGAAATGAGCTGTCTGAGGAAGTGGTGGAGGCTAGTACAATTACAACACTTCAAAGGCATCTGGATAGGTATATAAATAGAAAGGGTTTGGAGGGATATGGGCCAGGTGCTGGCAGATGGGACTAGATTGGGTTGGGATATCTGGTTGGCATGGACGAGTTGGACCCAAGGGTCTGTTTCCATTCTGTACATTTCTATGATTCTATGACTAAGTTAAGATCTGTGAAGGAGAATGAAAGATTTTGAAATGTGGATGCTAAGATATACCCTGAAACTGCTATATATAGGCCATAGCAAAAGTGTTTGAAGATGTAAGAAAAAAAACAATATATTAAGTATCATCTAGAAAAGAAAATGTATTTTAGTCATTTCATTAAAGTTGAAATGGTAGAGAGATCTTTTCTAGAAGGCAAGGTGGAGCGCACCAGGTGGCACAGTGGTTAGCACTGCTGTCTCACAGCTCCAGAGACCCGGGTTCAATTCCCGCCTCAGGCGACTGACTGTGTGGAGTTTGCACGTTCTCCCCGTGTCTGCGTGGGTTTCCTCCGGGTGCTCCGGTTTCCTCCCACAGTCCAAAGATGTGCAGGTCAGGTGAACTGGCCATGCTAAATTGCCCATAGTGTTAGGTAAAGGGTAAATGTAGGGGGTATGGGTGGGTTGCGCTTCGGCGGGGCGATGTGGACTTGTTGGGCCGAAGGGCCTGTTTCCACACTGTAAGTAATCTAATCTAATCTAAAAAAATAGGTATTACTGAGGCCTCATTGGATGACTGATGTCATAGGGTATTTGCTGATCTGTAGTGAATGAGAGGATGGCACAAGATGGCAGTAACAACAGCCAAACCATCTGTTCTGAACTCTGTCTTCACTCCATCCACTTGTCCTAATATACTTGTATGAGACATACAACTGCAGGTGCCATTTATCACCCAAATTCAGTTGTCTCTATTTGCCATTACCAGGCTTTGCCAATGCATGCCCGTAATTTTAGGACGTGCTGGAAGCCATGGGTAATTAAGCACTTGCATTTTCACTTCTGCCTTCACTCAAGACTTGTCTGCCAAGGAAGAGACCATTTGTTTAATTGCCCTTCATTTTTCTCTCTATCTTGGCATATCATCTATACTTTTCAACTCCTCTTTTATTCCTTCTGTCTTTTTCACAAATGACATTTTCTGACTATGTATTATACTTCCTGAATACAGTTGACTCTGATATAATGCAATAATTCTGTTCTCATGCAATCTTGTTATAAGAAAATCGCACAATAACCGCACCATTTAAACTAATGGGACTGGAATTACATTACAGCCAACACACAAGGAAAGTTTATGTTCTACAAATAACAGTCTAAATTCTTCAATTGCATTAAAGCCAATTCACATTGAAGAAACACATGTAGCAGAAGAGACTGTGTACCATTAGCAGTTCATATATTTGATCTTTCACTCCTTCAGTTCTTCTCAATTGACCAACTTTGGTGAAACTTTTGTCAAACCTATTGTAATCAGAGGCTCCAACAATGGCATATTCCTATCCTCACATTCTTGCATCTAGCCTTATTCAGTGAGTTCCATTGGCTTCCCTGTTGTTTTCATTGTTCCTTGCTGACCCTGCTGCAAACTGGAGTCCTTCTAAATTATTTCACTACTGTTTGGGAAAATATTTTCCCCAATAAAATATTGGTAAGATTGAAGTCATTGTTTTTGGACCTGCTCCAAACTTTGGTATCTAACTGCTCAGTTTATCCCCCTCTCAGATAACAGTCTGGACTTAAGTTAGTCTGTTCAGAACTTGTCACATTTGACCCTGAAATGAACTTACAACCTTATTCATGCAATCACTAAGACCAACTATTTGCACATTTGTCATGTTGTTCACATTCTTCCCTGACTCAGTTAAACTGCTGCCAAAACCCTCATTCATGCACTTGTTACCTTCAGCACACCTCTTGCTGCTATTCCATGTTTTACTTTCTGTTCACTTGAGGTTACCCACGACTCTATCCATGTCTTAATCACGCTGTCCAGTATCCCATCACCCCTTTGCTCACTCATTTACCTTGGTTCTTGGTTAAGCCACGTCTTTCCAATTCATGAATGCTGTGTGCTTCTGTCTATGTCTTAGTCCATTTGCCAGCGAAGCTTTCGTCTGGCCTTTGGATCCTACAATTATACTACTATTTCAACCAACTCAAATATCTGTTATTCGTTATATCTGTGTCATATTCTGCATATAACTCCTTTTACCAGCTCTTCCATCATTGCTAACCTACTTTGGCTCCCACTTGCTCCAGAATCATTACTGCTATTTTTGGAACTCGCTGTGTTCAAATTAACTGCTGTTCCTTTATTTTGAAAGTACCTGCACTTCAAAGTACTTCATTTGCTATAAAATGCTTTGGGATGTCCCCATGTTGTGAAAAATGCTGTATGAATAGAAGTTTGTTGTTGTTTCTTATAATTGAGTTCAAGTTGCATTTCAAAATGAAGTTTTCATGATAGCAACTTCTCAGAATCTTAATGCTTATCGTGCAAAATAAATCGTTTGTAAAATTAACATACCACACTAGTTGCAAATGTAATTTCACAATTTTAGAGTTTTATGACGTGACAGCATAATGTGATTTATTTTGGCAATACTTGATTTAAACAAACAATATTCAGTACCATTAATCCTGTAACTTTCCACTTTTTCATTTCTATGGAAAGAAAAAAAATGAAATAGGTTGTTTACAAAACATATACAAAAATTGCACATTAGACTGTCTCAAAAGGGATAAAATCTAAGATGAAAAGGGTTATTGCTGATGACCACCAAAATTGGCATTTTGAATGTGTGTAATTTAAACATTGTTTAATGTGCCGGCATGTTTTTTTCAAAATGCTTCAGGATTCAGCATGGACGGTGAGTCATACAGGCCTACAGCCTATCTATCCATCAAATCACAGCAGAAATCAACAGTCTAATTTTGAATCTGTGCAGTCTGGGAAAAAGAAGAAAAAACAGAAGATGATACGTGCTGATCCCAGCATTTTAGGTTAGTATGCACTTTTCAAAGCAATGCTAGAGTTTGAGTTCACAGATAATATTATGCTCATTGGTTGTAAAACATTTGGTGAGATCTAGATGTGAGCAGAATACTGCACTAAATCTTGACTCTCAGCTGGTTGTGGCTAATTGGTATTACCTGATGCGACTGCTTCTCTGCTGAAGTTTGCTTCTTTGCACCATTTTGAAAGCAAGAAAAACAACAAATGCAGCAGAGTTTTTATAATTTCATTCTGATTGTCAGAAACACATTTTTGATTGACCAACTAACTTTAGCTTCAATGCATTGGCATTTTAGGTGATAAGATGTGAGGTTCATAACTATATTTAAATAATAAATAGGCCAGAAGCTCAACTCAGTGAACTGATTAATACTATTGTTAATACAAGCACAAATCTATTCTTGATTATCTAGGTATCAACTTCAGTCTCTACACAGTAATTTATAATTGCACAGAAAACTTATTAACATGCAGCACGTACTGAAGACATCCATGTTCCACAATAACTGATATAGACCAGGTCATGAATAGAAGCTGGAAAGGTAGAATAAAGGCTAGTGCCTAGGGTCAGTTTTTCTATATTTCAGATGATCCTCTCGCCTGACAGGGCGAGTCATCATTTCTGACTCCACAAATAAAACTCATCAGCTTTCTGCTTCCATTGCGTGGTTTTAGCTGAGTTAATGTCTAATCTAATCTAAAAACATAATACTCAATCGTTAACCTATACCAAAGTTTTGTTGAATATGTGAACTGTCTTTGTTGGATGAGTGCAGTGCTCATACAGAGCAGACTAACTCCCTTTAAATTTTGTAATAACTTGGTTTGGGACCTCACATCTGTCCGACGCCTGGCTTATCCAAAATAAGAAATGAGAATGTAATTGAATAGACCAGTTTTAAGATAAATGTCCTGTTATCATTATTCCGTTTGTTTTTCAGCCTCTTTAGATTTGATACATTAATCACTTCTGCACTATCAGATTTAGCCCTTTTTAGCAGATTGGCCAAATTCATTCTTCCCACTTTTATTCCAGATGGCAAGCACAACTCTTATTACCATATGCGTTTCCTATTGGGGATAAATAACTCGTTAATGATATTCACTTTGGCAGCATTGTGGATCTGAAATATTAAATAGATCTTTCTCATAGTTTTCCTTAACACTTATCATTTTGACTTGCATTATATGAAGTCTGTAGTTTGATGGATGCTTATTTGCAATTACTGCAATAGACATTAAATAAGCAGGTATACTCTTTAACCTAGCTGTTTTGGATTGGTTATTGCAAAGATGCATACTTATTAAGAAACTCATGCATGTATGAAGATGCATTTAATATCATGTATTGAGACCTTTAAGAATGAATTCCAATTCTGACTTCAAAATAAATCTGGAGAATTAAAAGATATAAATCCAGTAAGGATAATGTCTTGTTTAAATTTGCAATATGCTGTACACGGAAAATGTTTCTACTAGTTTTTGACCATGTGTTTAGTGTCAGATTAGACATGCTAGGTATGTTTTTTAAAAGCATGATATTGTTTTCTCACTACAGATGAAGAATTTAAATTAAACTTTTTTTCTGGGATTTAACTGTTGCTGCAGGTAACACACACAACACATTTCAGATATCATAGAGTAATGCTGGGTGTTATCTTTATTAAAATTGCCTAAGAATAGCTTGCTATTTTTATTGAGTTAGCTTGGGTATAGTTCAAATATCAACCTAATATCCATAATGGCAAACAGTGACGTGCCAGAAACTATTTTCTAGTTTGATGCTCATGTCAACAGAAATCATCCTTTTCTTTTTTTTCCCCACTCTCCATAGGTTTTTCTGTAAATGCTTCATCTGAGCGTCTGAACATGGGAGAAATTGAGACACTTGATGACTACTGAACATAAGAAAATGCTTGATTTATTTAAAAAAAAAATGAGTTGTTAATCATGAATTCTGAATGCACCAACCAATATCAGTTAATTAAAAAAAACAAATCTATCACCTTGAGTTCATGTCTGTCTTTGTACTTCAACACACCTGTTTCTCATGGCCCTTCATTACATAGTACAATCATGTTTCAAGTACAGAGCAGTCTCTTCAAAAGCCTCTGCACCAAACTGCATGTTTTCAAGCATTGAATCACGTTTTCCACTGTGTAATATTAATGGTGCAGTTAAACATAGTACCCTTTGTTATATAGAAACCTGTTTCCTTATCACTATTATTGGACTTTATTCAGAATACATGATTAACTGGTCTATTCAATGTTGGTCACGTTAACATCCATTCTTTGAACATTACAGAACAATCGTGTCAGTAATGTATTTATAAGCTAATTCTATAATACACATGTTGAAGTGCTTGCTTTAGTACTGAGGTGTATTAAAAGTGGTTTGGATATTTTAAGGATATCCAATATGTTTCTGTAAGAATAACACCTATTCTGTCTAGCCCATTTTAAAGAGATTTTAGACTATGTTTTTGGCCTTGTACAGTCTTTTGAAATTAATATATTTGCGATATTGAATACACTATAGCTGTCATAAAATATGCAGTTATAAACAAAGCATTAGTTAAAATATTTCCAGAAATTCAAAAATCACGGTATTCTTTGTTATACAGTTGCTGCATGAAGGCTGCAATGTGTAACTAGAGACATTTTAAAAATTTCAGTTTGATACTGTTCAACATGCATGTGCAGGCCATTGCCCAGGAAGAAGCTTTTTCTCTTAAAAGGGCTGTACCCACTTCTTGTTCAGGTTATATTTTAAAATTGTTGAAAATCAAATCTTTTACAGCATCTTGGTCTAATCAAAGTTTGTTTTGCAACATAAAGATGGCTATGGAAAAAAAAATGCTGCAGTACTGTATGCCACCAGTTATAGTGCAACATTGAATTTGCAACTTATTTACTGTATTTAGGTGTACAGAAGATTCCCTTTGAAAGGGAACTTGGGTAATTGACCCTTTGGTGACTGAAGGACTCTTTTAGTTTCTGAGAAACATGTTTTGAATCACTTTTTTTTAAAAATAAGATTCTGTAAAAACATAATGCTAAATATTAGACTGACAAGTTATATACACAGAACATGTCTCTAGTGTACATTCGGAATTAAAATGCAGTGGATCCTGTTTATTGTCACTGCTTTCTTCATGTCACTTTTCTAAAGCCAATATTTTTAATGGTTTTTCAATTCTGTTCAAATTACTTTGGGTTTGTTTTTGTTTAAAAAGACACTTGCAGCACTCCCTCCTTTCCCTACTGCTCCACAGTGGCATAGGTAAATTTGGCGGCATAAGTGCTGGTGAGAAAGAGATTTGGACTTCAGCACAAGGTTTAGACCCTCCTCTCTCTCATTTCTCTTCTCACCCCCCCGCCCCCGCCCCCCCCTGCCAAAGCAACCATACCCCTCCAAAATCCCTCAACCACCACTATCATTCTGGCACTATAAGTTGGAGCTCACCACATAACACTTCCTGTGGTCCTTCTGCTTGCTTTATGCACCTGTACACTTTATGAATACTTGTCCCATGCAGATGCAAATATTTGCAGCTTGTGGGGTGAAGGAAGCATCATTAAAATCTCCACAAATGCCCCTATTGGTCCTTAACTTGTGTTTTCTATATTAGCCAATGCCATCTTGATTACAGTCATTAAGGTTGTTAATAAAGTGACTATAAGAGGAACTCGTGTTGAGATGATGTTTAGAATACCCATATGGAGTGAAGGGCACCAGTTGTTACCCTATATTGGAGTGTGCACTAATTGTCTTCTCATTGCATACTATTCCATCTCCTTAAATGCATGATTTATTTAAAAACTGAAATCTGAAAACATTGAAAAATATTCTGTACAATAAAATTTGTATGCAGGTTTTCAATCTACTCTCTTGTGATATCTACATTACTGGCAGCCACCTAAACACCACATGCAGCTGCAGTGTCCAAGTATTTATCTAGAAATGTTTTGCAGTGTTGGATTAATAAAACTGTGCAAGGCAAAGAATTTTATATGTTTACAGATGTTGGATGCATCCTGATTTTTTTCCCCTCATTCAAAGCTCATTTTCAGATGTGAATCCCCAGTTTGAAGAGACTAATGGCATAGCGATGCATTTTTTTATTGGATTGAACTGCAGTCACTACAGAAAGACAGGAAATGTATATTCCACGAAATACAGAAAGCGAATGTAGAAATTCTGAAGCAGTTCAAGTACAAGTAGATCATGCATCCAGGACTGAGAGATACACTTGGAACAAAGGAGAGTCACTTTGGAAGTTAGTACCTGAGTAATCGCCTCTTAAACTTTAATTTATTTATTATCCATTTTTCTCACATCTGCACTCTGATTCTGATGACAGCGCATACTTTTATATTAATTTGAAATTCATCTTTCAAATGAAGTTCTTGAATGTGCACATGCCTTTATTCCTGAAACCATTATTGCTTAACCAAGTACATTATTCAAAGACTGTTAATTGCTGCCAGATTTTGAAGGTTACTGTACTATCACCTTCAGATGAAAGTAAATCTGATATCTGCTATTTAGTTGAATGTGTCAAACACCTTCCTTTTTGTTTGCATAGAATTTCACATTGAATAGTAATGTTTAAGAACAAATACCAGTTCAACACAAGTCATTGTACTTACAAAAGGAATTTGCTGTGTTCAGTGCTTCGTTACATTTCAGTGTGAAAGGTACTGTGTAAATACTGTTCCAATCCAGGCAAATGTTTTCTTATAAACATAAAAATACAGCCAATCCATTGTGACGTTTCCCCTCCAATCAGCAGTGAATTTTACCAGACGAACCGATTTCCTGCTGACTCTTATTTTTCTATCAGTTCATTTTTTTTCTTTTTATAGAAGTTTGAACTTTTAAAAAAAATCAGGATTTAACTGTATTACAAATTGCAAACCTGTTTGAAAATAAACCATCAAATATTTTAGTGGTTTGCATTTTCAGATTTCAGTTTACCTCTTAGGTATACATTATGCCAAAGGCATATTGTCTCAATGAACATAGACTTGTTTTTCAGATATGTACAGTTAAATTGAGTTGTACATAGTTGTAATTCCTTTGACCCAGTAATAGTGGTTGGGATTGAGTTTTTTATACAGCTGCTGTGCAAGTTGGAGGGAATGGTATATAGAAGATGAGACTTTGAAACAGTCTCACCGTGTAAGAGAGAGCCCTTTTTTCCCAAGCCAAAAATATGTGTAAAGAAAGCTAGAGATTTTTGTTTTCTCCCTGTGTCCTTGGGCTCTCTTGTTCCATGAATTTACAATCATAGATTGGTATTTTCATTAAAATGTAAATAAGTTTTAAAAATAAAAGACTTCTATGAGTACAATATGTTGATCTTTAATTTGACATCACCTCATTTGATGTCCCTTGTTTAGTGGTGATGTTGCTGTCTTGTAAACATTTTTTTTTCCCTGTTTCCTTTAATTATCTCCTGCATAATACATTCCTGAAAAGAATTTGAACATAGAAAATAGAAAAGTATAGCACAGAACAGGCCCTTTGGTCCACAATGTTGTACCGAGATTTAATCCTAATGTAAAATATTGTAACTTAACCTACGCACCCTTCAACTCATTGCTATCCATGTGCATGTCCAGCAGTCGCATAAATGTCCCCAATGACTCTGCTTTCACCACCACAGCTGGCAACACATTCCATGCATTCACAACTCTGCGTAAAGAACCTACCTCTGACATCTCCTTTATATCTTCCTCCTAATATCTTCAAACTATGACTTCTCGTACCAGTCAATCCTGCCCTGGGGGAAAGTCTCTGGCTTTTGACTATCTATTCCCCTCATTATTGTGTACACCTTGATCAGGTCTCCTCTCTTCCTCCTTCTCTCCAGAGAGAAATCTCTGGGAAGGTGGAAGAATTAATCAATGAGAAATCCATTTCTAAGTCTCTGCTGGGAGGCATGTTTTTTTTCCCAATATCATCAGAAGAATGATTCACCTCAGAACATAGGAGCAGAGTATTCCATTCAGTCAGTTAAGCCTGCTTTGCTATTCATTGAATATTCATTATGATCATCCAATTCAAAATCTGTTCCATGCTTTTCCACCATATCTTATAGAAACTTGAACCAAGCTTGACTTCTCCCTAAAAAACCCAAAGATCTGGAAAATACTGGAGTTGAAGTGAATTGTCATGCATCAGAGGGAGCAACTAAATGAGTTAAGTAGCCACATTTCTCACTACTTCCCAAACCCCAACGGGCAGAGTTGGAAGACTTTTGAGCCCAATTTTCTCAATGACTGAGTTGGGGGTGCAGAGTGGTAGCAACAGCATGGGTTCAATTTCCATACCAACAGAGATTACCACAAAGGGCTCTCCTTCTCAACCAAGCGCGCGCACGCACACGCACACACACACAACATTGAGGCATGGCGACCTTCTGGTTTAAATCACCACCAGTCCTCTGTCTCTCTAATCAAAGGATAGCCTGGGATTATGGTGACTTTAGGGGAGGCACAGTGGTTAGCACTGCTGCCTCACAGCGCCAGAGACCCGGGTTCAATTCCCGCCTCAGGCGACTGACTGTGTGGAGTTTGCATGTTCTCCCCGTGTCTGCGTGGGAGCAAATCACGCTCCGGGTGCCCCGGTTTCCTCCCACAAGTCACAAAGATGTGCAGGTCAGGTGAATTGGCCATGCTAAATTGCCGGTAGTGTTAGGTAAGGGGTAAATGTAGGGGTATGGGTGGGTTGCGCTTCGGCGGGTCGGTGTGGACTTGTTGGGCCGAAGGGCCTGTTTCCACACTGTAATGTAATGTAATCTAATCTAATTTATGGTTAAATAACAAAAGTTATTTGTTCACTGTGAAATTCTAATGCATCATCAATCTCATCACTGATATACGATGAACAAGGCAGTTCGAGGATTGTGCATTTTTACAAGTTTTGTACAGAGGATTTGTTTATAATAAGATTAGATTCAAGTTGGATGAGAATTGCAGGCCAATTGAAGCTGTTTTCTCTGAGCAAGGGTAGTCTAGGTAGAGTTGTATATCAGGATTATTGTAGTCTTCCCTCTGGTTTTTCAGCAACTGTGATTTGCTTTCACTTGTTATCAAGACAGTCTTGTGTACTGGTGGTCTTTTAAAATGAACAGACTTAGACCTCAATGTTGTAGTCTCCCAGTTTTAAGGCATGGATGATATCTATCTTGTTTTGTTTGCAGATGGAAGTGTTTGTATAGCTTTTTCTGAGTCTTGGAGTCCATACATTTTAAGTTTTGTATGTCTCCAGAAATTTCCTAATTGACTGACCATGGATGGAGTGTCCCTATTGAACAGATGTACTAAGTCAAAGCTATTTTGAGTTTTCATTGTGAACTTACCCCAAAACTTTGTATAATGTGAAGGCAAAATACTGGTGGATACTAGCCTGTTCTGAAGAAGGGTAACACTGGACTCAATGTTAACACTTTCTATCTCCACAGATGTTGTCTGACATGAGTTTCCCCAATATTGTGTTTAACTCACTATTTATGGTGCTTAATTCAACATTTATGGAAGTTACAGATATCACTTGACAATTGGCAGCTGCTTTATGCAGCATTTTAATGTACTTTTTAAAGAGGAATGTTCCATAAAATTCTGTATTACGTACACCTGATCTTTAAAGTTATGAATAGGACATGTCTATAGTGGGCATGAAAATTATGATAACATAGGATATATGATATAGAAACAGGCCATTCAGCTAACCCAGTCCATTCGAGTTTATACTCCACGTGAACCTTCTACTATTTGTATTATTAACTAAATCTATAATTGTAACTATCTATTCTCACTCAAATGCTCGATTAGCTTCCTCTTAAATTGATCCATATTTATCACTTTAACACATTGTGAGATTCCGATTCTCACTACTGTTTGCATATAGAGTTGTATTTTCTAAGCATCATAGTTGGTCAGTCTAGGTCATAGCTAACTCAGCATATCCTATTCAGTCATAGGAATGAAAAGAGTTAAACGTGTATTGCAGACTAATTTTAAAGTCAATTTTTGGTTGACTATTTCAGTCGTGTCTTTGTATTCAATCTCTAAGTAAATTTCTGAGGTTATTGATGGTTCTGAGGAAGGGCTACCTGACCCGAAGCATTAACTCTGATTTCTCTTCACAGATACTGCCAGACCTGCTGAGTGTTTCCAGCCATTTTTGGTTTTGTTTCTGTTTTACAGCATCCACAGTTCTTGCAGTTTTAAAGTGAGTGATTCACTGCAGTTATTGCTGTTTTCTTCATGAGTTGATAAAATTGCTCTGACATCAAACTACTTTATGGTAAATATTAGATACATAGTAAAGCTATTTGAGTTGTTACCATATTATTTTCCGGTGCTTCTAATAGTTGCAAGGGCAAACAATGGCCTAGTGATATTATGGCTAGATTGTTGATCTAGAGGCCCAGGTAATATTCTGAGGACACTGGTTCGAATCCTGCAGATGGTGGAATTTGAGTTCAGTAAAAGTCTGGAAATAACAGTCTAATTAACATGATGACAGTGACTCTATTGCTGATTGTCCGAAAAACCCATCTGGTTCCCTAATGTCCTTTAGGGAAGGAAACTGCCATCCTTACCTAGTCTGGGCTACATATGACTCCAGACCCACAGCAATGTGGTTGATTCTTAACTGATTCAATAAATGCTGGCCTCATGCTGTGAATGTAAGGCCTGGCTAGCTCAGTCAATAAAGCATAAGAATCATTCTCATTGTCGTGGGTTCAAGCCCCACACTGGACGCCTTCATTTCAGACTAGCCCAGCTCTTTGTTCCTGCAGCAGTATTGGCGCATAAAACAGGGTCTTTAAAAAAAAAAGTATCCAGTCAAAGGTTCTCAGTGGCTAAATCATCTGTCTCCCCTGAAATCGCGACTGTTACAGATGGCAGGCTTCAACCAATTCAATATCTTTTACATGATGTCAAGATATGCTTTACGGCAAAGTCATGGGGCTCAGACAATATGCTGACTGTAGTACTGAAGACTTGTACTCCAGAATCGGGCACCCCTCCAAGAAGGCTGTTCTCATATAGCTTTAACTTTGTCTCAAAACATGCCAGTGGCTTTCCTTGGGATAGTGTCGAATGGCAAGTTATCTAGATATTTTCTAATCAATTTGTTCAAAGATATTATTATGCATACTTAAAGGAGGTAGCATCTGAACCCAATCCTCCTCACTCAAAGACAGGGACATTACAACTGTGTCACAAGAGCTCCAAGAACTAGTTATCTACTAAGAAATTGTCTAATCTGTAGTACATTTAACTTAATGCCCATTTTATTATCAATGTAAAAATACTTAGTATTGTCATTATTTCCCAAATGCTCATACACCGTTGTGTCCTTCATTTTCCATAATCAAATAATCACTGCATAATCCTCCGTTGAGCAACAAATAGTAATTTCCTTATTTTATCTCCAGGGTTAAGCTGCAACATTATAACTCATGCCCCTCTTAGAATCATGAAGTCAGTTATGACCTAGTAGATCTTGTGGCTATTGAGCTACATTTGTGACCTGAGCCACCACTAGGTGGAGCTCTACATGCAGACTCTGATAGAGTAAGGAATATGGTATCAGAGTCTGTAATAGATACAAAAGTTTTGATTCATTTTATTACGTCTGTTTCAATATTTAGTTACATTTATACAAAATTAAGTGCACTTGTCACTTGACTCATGCCTATCACAAATTAAATTAAGTTGACAAGATTTCCCCAACCCTAATTACGTTCATTCTCTTACCAAATTATTACAAGTTGTTAAAATGTAATAAGTAGTTTTCTACAATGTGTTAAAGCTCAACTTGTCAAGTTTTAATTACAAAAATGGTTTGCTTTAACTATGAGGATCTTAACTTTTTGTTCCTTTTTGCAGCTGTGTTGTGGGATGTGGAGGTGGAACATGATGGTCATTCTTAATAGTGGTGCCCTATCTCCTGTTCTACCTTTTCTGCACTAACCACATCCCCAGTTTATTGAAAGGATTACCCCTTTAAATTGCAACTAAAACCTAAATTCTACTATCTAACATTCTGCAGTAGATTATCAATATTTATCATATCCCTTATTATTGAAGTCAACCTAAATTTGATTTATGGTGCAACACAAACAATTCTCCATGACTATGATTGCAATAATAATCCTTTAAATTATTTAATTGGACTAATAACAAAATTGGGGCGATAAGTGAAATGTAACATTTCCACACAATTTGCAGGCAATAACATTTCCAAGAAAAGAGAATCTAGCCATCCTTTCTTGACATTTTCTGACATTGCCATTGTTAATTCACTCACGGTCAACGTCCTAGAGGTTTCTGATGACTAGAAACATCACTAGAACAGACATGTAAAGATTGTGCTTATAATAGCAGATGAAAGGCTAGGTGTACTTACCTCCTGACTTCCCAAAGCTTATCCACTAATTACATGACGCAAGTCAGAAATGTGATGAAATACTCCCATTTGCCTGGATGAGTGCCGCTCCAGGAACACTCGAAGCTTGATGCTATCCAGAACAAAGCAGCCCTCTTGACTGGTCCTTATCCACTTGCTTAAATGTTCACCAACAACTCAAATTCACAACAGTGCACCATCTACAATATAACATGCTCACTTGCAGCTATATTGGCTTTCCTTCACTTACTGAATCAAAATCCTGGAACTTCTTGTAGGACTTGTCCTACCTACAAAGCACTTTCTATTCCTTTGGTGTGAGAAGAAATCTCAACGTTGTCAATCTTCTGACTGCATATTTAACCATGTAATTATTCACAAACTCATTATCAAAGGTTAGTACAGAGAATTGGAGGTGACCTTCTGATATTTTTTAATGATTATTTGGGAAACAGAGGGATTCAGTAAGAATAAAGATGACTTTCATGTTGATGGGTTTCCACTTTTCTTCCTGTTTTCACTGGAACTTTGAACTGGGACCTCAGCTGTTCACCATAAATGCTAATGATGCAGATATATGAATAGCAATTCCTAAACCCAGGTTTTCGGATGAGTTTGTATACAAACAAATTGTGTAGATAGGAACTGGAAGTTACAAAGCAAAGCTGACGGGCTGGATGAATTACCAGGACTTTGTAAGTTGAAACTCATTCTGATGAAGTGTGAGGCCATTAGCTGAGAGATAAGCCTGGCATTTTTGTACTGCTGAGAAACCATTAGCTGGGGAGGAGTAAAAATAAATTAAGTGATCAAACATAAAGCATTAAAACTGATGTACTGTACATGTAGAAGATATGAAATATGCCTCATAGGATCCTGGTCTTTATCTTGCTGTAATTCAAAAATGGGATGTTATGTTCTTTTTTGACACAAAATCTGAAAAAAAAGAATGTGACTATATTGCAGATTCACTAGTATGACACCAGGATTTAGGTTAAATTGAAGATTGATTGCATTTCTGATTTATTGTCCTTAAGCTTAAAAAGTTAACTAGAGATCTACTTAAGACGTTTAAAATGATAAAGGGACTTTGTCAGGTAAGTGCAGAAAAAAAAATTCTCTCGCAGATATTTCAGAGCAAGAAGGCATAATCATAAAATGGAGATATTTAGGAGTGAAATCAGAAGATATTTTTCAAAAAGGCTGATGGAAATTTGAATCCAACGCTCATAAGGATATGGATGTTGGGTCAATTGAAATGTTAAAAGACTGAGTATTAGATTTAGTAATTGTATCAAAGATTATGAAGCATAAGTGGCTTGATGGTGTTAAGGTACAGTCAGCTTTCCTTTTTATAAGATTCACTCAAGGAATATGTGTGTCACTGGCTGGGCCGATGGCTATTGTCCATCCCAAGTTGCATTTGAGAAGATGATGGTGATTTGCTCCACTTAAATGGTGGAACAGATACCAACAGCTAAATAACTTAAGTTCCTTCAAAAGTCTGTGTGGCTTACTTCATAACATGCATTTTGTTGCTAAAAATACAAGTCCTTGTATACAAGAAATACAAGGTTCTACTTCATTAAACTTGTAATTAGGTTGTAGGCTAAAGACTGTTCCTCATCCCTATGATTGTCTTTCAATAATTCTCAGATGGATTATAATCATAAGCTGTACCTAACCACCTACTCGTTGCGCTCCTGTATATTCTTCCCCCACCAGCAGGAAGACATTTTTCTCGGTGATTAATTCCCAGCCATGTCTGTTTGTGTTTCCTAGACTCCACATTTGTTCCCCATGGCTGGTCCACATGCTGCCTATCAATGCTCTTTGTTTTCCTTTGAAAAACCAATGATCCAAGAGCTTCAGAAGCTCTTACCCTGGAAACAGCTCATTCTCATCGTCCTTCCTGTTGTCCTCTGCTTTCATTTGCTTACCTATACAAACCTATTGTATTAGGGATTGTATAATACTCTTCGGTTGTATAGCTTTCTCACCTTATATAGTAACTACTGGAATATTTGTCAAGTTTTAAGAATTCACTGCTTGAACATAGCTCAATAGTGAGAATGTATTCACGAGACTGCACTTCATATGTTTCATTGTTGTCACTGCAGCACATGATTTTTTTAAAAAAATTGATCAGTTTATTTCGGAAAGGCCTGAGCATTACATAAAAATCATTTGTTTTTCAGATGATAGATATGGGGACAGTGCTGGAAATTGACATTGAGATAGAAGATCAGCCATGATTTAATTGAATGGGGGAGTGGGCTCGAAGGTCTGAATGGCCTACTCTCTGATACCATGATGATCTTATTTCCTACATTCCTATGAAAAACAGGACCAATTTCCTCTCTGGTTTTTGTCTTCCTCCCTCAATTTTAGTGCAAATGGTGCATTGGATTGTTGAGACAAATTCTTAACATTTTTCCATTTTTTTAATTACTGAAATCCTATGAAATTAAGTAAAGATTTGAGCCAATTGGTTTAAAGTCAGAGTAAGCGTCTTAACACGGATACAAGCCAAGCCTGCGCCCATTTTTGGCACATGTATGTCAGGACTGTGCAGCAAACCTTTAGAAATTCCACTGTCTTGTTACATCAGTCATAGCGTTTAGCCATTAAAACAAATATTAACAACTCTACGGCAATCAATACACTAAATAGTGGACTGGAACATTGAAAGCTGAGACTCTCAGCAATGGCTGGACATGAGGTTTTTTATTAACTTAGACAATACTTGTTGGTAAGGTTACATGGGAATTAGACTTTAATTATTGAACAACAAATCGTTAAAAAATAAAGTTTGATCTTTTGTCATTATACAAAATATTCAATTATGGGTGGTTTTAACATGGTTATGCATGTGAGGTTTTATAAGATGATTACATTTAAGCTCTTTTACTTGAAAGTAACATGGAATGAAGGGGGCATGTGAGTTTCTGCCCAATATTAAGTTCATGTGATCCAGTTGGCTTTGGAATGGAATTCCAGATGAAACCCGATTTAAAAGCAAAATGCTAATTTCTTTTGTAAATCTGGAGACATGAAAAAGGCAGCTGAACTGTTGCCAAAGACTTTGACAACAGACAGATACAGTCCCCGAAAGAGAGGAAAACAGCAGTAATGTGGACAGTGGAGGGATTTTCTTTGTTAGGCACTAGGCAGGATGCTGGTAGGAGCTTACTGTCTGGTCAAACAGAGGGGCCGGTGCAGATTTAAGAATACTGGATTTCTGTAGAAGTCAGTACTGTTTTTGTTTTGGAATGCAAAAACCCAGGTATTTGTGAAAAGAATGAAGTGACCAGATTTAAGGTTGAAAAGAAAAGAATTTTACTACATCAAGCTCAAAGAACATAATTCCTAACAATTCTGCTATCTTAAACAGTCAGTTATTTCCAAGGTAATTGTAGTGGTTTTAATTGTCAGCCAAGTTGACATCGTAGGATGAGTTCCCTGATATAAACAAGAGTGTCCTCCACTGTGTCTCACACCTGCACACAACATACGTGCTGGGGAAAAATAAGCACTACTGCAGTTCAGCGGTAGTGTGGGGGTAAAGCAAAAAAAAAGAACAGCATCAGGAGTTCAGGGAAAAAAAGGTGTCCTCCACTGTGTCATACACCTGCACGCATACAACATGGGTGCTGGGCAAAATAAGGACTACTGCATCACTCTGAAGGAGCTGGGTCAGTGTCAAAGACCCTTCATGTGTAAAGGGTGACTTGGTAACAGGATACAAAAAAGACAAACAGGAGTGTCAGAGGTGTTCTGATTGCCTTTGAAGGAACTGGATCAGTGTGGGAAGGACTCACCATTTTTGTGTGAAAAAGAGATAAACAGGAGCGTCTGAAGTTCTGTTCCCTTTGAAAGCTGGCTCTGAGGAAGCCAGGCCAGAGTCATTGAGATGTACAGCACAGAGTTTCAAGTACTATGCATGTGTAAATAAAGGGTGTCTTGCTGACAGGATACTGGCTTCTGTGGAGTTATTTCCATAATGTCCTAATTTTCCACTGGCCAGGCAGTCTTCATCCCAGTGTGGATGGAAATTGTGCATGGGACCTTGCGGAAACCCTAGCTTAATCAGGAAATTGTGCATGGAGCACTCAGCATTTTCTGCTCAAATTGGAGAACTTGAATGGTTGTGATGAAATTAATTAAAATACTCAGGAAATTTTAGACTATTGATTACATAGGTAACTCATGAGCAACTATGAAACAGAATCCATACTTCCATCCCACACGCCCCAAATCCTGAAGTAATACCATCAGGGAGGTGACTCCTTCCCTGGGACCCAAATACCACTCTAAACCGATCTGACCCAACACTCCCAGAGCCAACTTGACCTGGACCCTAGCACCAACCCTTTCCCCTAGTCATTATGGGCACAAACCCAGAATGGACCAGACATGAAACCACAACTTGCCTCTGCATTGGGCATGATATTCTTTCCTGACTAGCTGTCGTACCCAGGTAAAAGTGAGGACTGCACATGCTGGAAATCAGAGTCTAGAATGGTGCTGGAAAAGCACAGCGGGTCAGACAGCATCCAAGGAGCAGGGCTCTCCCACCCACCCTAACCTATTCTAAACACAGCATCATTTGCCATGATATCTTGCGGAGTTGAAAAATGTGGTGCTGGAAAAACAGCAGGCCAGGCAGCATCCAAGGAGCAGGAGAATTGATGTTTCGGGCATAAGCCCTTCAGGGATCCTTGCACATGATACCTTGCACCCTGATACCCTACCCCCTGCATGGATGCTAGCAGATCAATCTGGTACCTACTCCTATTTAACTGACAAGATTAGAGTTGTGCTGGAAAAGCACAGTAGGTCAGGCAGCATCCAAGGAGCAGGAAAATTGCATTGTAGGCAAAAGCCCTTCATCAGGAATGAGGATGGTGAAGGAAGGGCTTTTGCCCGAAACATCAATTATCCTGCTCCTCGACTGCTGCCTGACCTGCTGTGCTATTCCAGCACCACTCTAATCTAGACTCTGATCTCCAGCATCTGCAGTACTCTCTTTTGCCTATTTATCTGACACCCTAGCCCCCTTCAGCTAGCACACACCCCAGCTGGAATCCTACTTACCTGGCACCTTACCCTCATGGTATCCAAACATCACACTTGCCTTGATTACTTAGGGTTTGACAGAAGCTGCCAAGGTAGGGCAGTTGGCTGCTGTGATAAAGGGGAATGATCTGCCTTCTTCTGTCAGTTCTAGGCTACAAAAGAACTATCAGGATGGAAGTATGGCTCCACGTGCCTGAGAGAGCCAGTGGAATTACCTTTCAGAAATGCAGAGCTCCCTTCGTAAGGAAAGGCAGAGTGGCAACCTGCGTGAGATTGCCAGTCCTTAGAAATCTAGTCCACTGTGAAATGGGGTCCGACTAATAGTAGTTAAGGATCTGGAGGGGTAACAATCCCCACATTGTAAAATTTCAAATTCAGTTTGAGACAGAGCAACTCTGGCCTTAAACCAGTTGTCTCAACTTAAATAAATTTACAAAGATGTGAAGAAAGAGGTGTCGAAAGTGGAGCAAGAAAAAAGTCACTGGATGAGCAGCGGAAGACGTTTAAGCAATTATTTTGTAACGTTCAGCGAAAATTTATTCTGGTCAAAAAGAGGGACTTGGTGAGGAGGGTTAACCACCTATGGTTAACAAAGGTGGTCAAGGAGAGTATCCAATCCAAAACAAAAACAAACAAAATAGTAAAAACTAGTGGCCGGCCAGAGGATTGGGATTTTTTAGGAAAGAGGAGCCAATGACTAAAATCCTAATAGAGATGGAGAAAATTTATTATGAAAGTAAATTGACAAGAAATAGAAGAAGAAACCGCAAAAAACCATACTGGTATGTAAAGCAAATGAGGTTGAAGTAAGTTTGGGCCCCTTGGTAGACGTAACTGGAGATTTGAAATGGAGATGACATAATTTAAGCCAATACTATGCATCCCTTCGTGGTAAATGATACGATAAACACCCCAAAAATAATGGTTAAGTAGGGTGGTAATAAATAGACAGGTAATCTAATAGTTTCTGTCGTGAGGGACAGCTACTTAACCAACTTTTGAGAGCAAAGGAGACCAGCCACCAGGACCTAATGGCCTGTACCTGACATGCAGGCATTTGTCGCAAAATTCCAAAACTCACTGGATTCTGGAAGGATTCAAATAGGCAGGAAAATAGTCAATATAATACCTCAGTTAAAAACCAGAGAGAGATGCATAGCAGGACATCTAGAAAAACATAATGAAAACAACATCAACATAGTTTTGTAAAAGAGAAATCATGTTTGACAAATTTGCTCATCCTCAAATTGTTTTTTGAGAATATAACACGCACAGTGCATTAGGGGGGAACCAGTAAATATAGAGTATTTGGATTTCCACAAGGCAGTCAATGAGGTGCCACGTAAAATGTTATTGCAGTTCTTGTCTGATTTAGCCACAGATTTCATTAATCCCCACATCTCTCCGACCCCTATAAGGATCTGCACTTTGTTTCACATTTCCTGCACAATTTCAACTGAATCCTTCTTGAAAGAGCTGCTTTCTTCACTTTAGTTTGCTTTAAGCCAAAAAAACTCCCAAAAAGCTCTTAAAAAAACTCTGCTTGAAACTGAACCACACTCTCAACAATATAATTAGAAGTGAACCTGCTGTTCTTATGTGATAAATTGATCACAAGATCATTTATTGCCAGAAATATACTTCAGCATGTATCCCCAGTCAGTGAAACCCAGTTCCTATAGGGATCGTCATCCTAATATTTCCCCAAAAGCACATGGGATATCTCATTTGCTCTGGTATGGCCCATTAAAGAACATAGAAGAATACAGCGCAGTACAGGCCCTTTGGTCCTCGATGTTGCGCCGATCCAAGCCCACCTAACCTACACTAGCCCACTATCCTCCATATGCCTATCCAATGCCCGTTTAAATGCCCATAAAGAGGGAGAGTCCACCACTGCTACTGGCAGGGCATTCCATGAACTCACGACTTGCTGAGTAAAGAATCTACCCCTAACATCCTATACCTACCACCCCTTAATTTAAAGCAATGCCCCCTCGTAATAGCTGACTCCATACGTGGAAAAAGGTTCTCATGGTCAACCCTATCTAAACCCCTAATCATCTTGTACACCTCTATCAAGTCACCCCTAAACCTTCTTTTCTCCAATGAAAACAGCCCTAAGTGCCTCAGCCTTTCCTCATCCGATCTTCCTACCATACCAGGCAACATCCTGGTAAACCTCCTCTGCACCCGTTCCAGTGCCTCCATATCCTTCCTATAGTATGGTGACCAAAACTGCACACAATACTCCAGATGCGGCCGCACCAGAGTCTTATACAACTAAAGGGGTCAACAAAATTGGCTTTGCTGCTGGCAATCAGTTCTGGGACTTGCAAAACTCGGAGAAACAATTTTTGATGGCCCCTGAATGTTATGATGGAGGGAAACTGGGAGAGGTGAGCTCATTCGAAGCTTGGAATAACTTTGGCTGTGTTACTTTAAAGACTACTATTCTGCAGAGAATGCAGTACAATGCATATGTACAGCATTAAATTGTTGGTTGTAATTGGTTAATCTATCTTGCACTTTAGTGTATGAGTTGCCTATTAAATAATGAGACCATAAGGCCATAAGAAATAGGAACAGGAACAACTGATCCCTCAAGCCAGCTCTGCCATTCAGTAAGATTATGGCTGGTCAAACTTCCTTCATGTTCATTTAATGTTGATCTTATTGTGTTCATTACACTACTCGTCTTAAAATATAAGTTTTTTTTGTGTGATCTTTTGAGCTGGTAACTGGGAATTCAAATCTCTTTTTAGAAGTGATCAGTCTATACAGGGATCATAATAATACCCATTCACAATTGTATAAGAAAGAGATGCCTTTATTTTAATAAGTGCTATCAAAATTGGAAACAGTGAGATTACTTCCTCCTTATATTGCGTTTCAATTCTTGCTCTTTGTACTCAGTGACCTGGATCTAGGAGGTCATATCTGTGTTGAATTTAATGTTTTACACATAAAAGTGTCTTGTTTCACCAGTAATTTAACACACACAATTGGATCTTTGTTTGCGTCATTAAAATTGTCAATCTCAGTTGATATGTGTCTATTTGCATTTTAAAGGTATTATTAATTTCGTTGACTTACTATTCAATATCCCATTATAATACAGGCAAATGACAGTCTGAATATAATATTGAATATAATACTGTAGCAAGGGCTGAGTGAATTGTTAATTTAGCAATTTTAAAAATGACTATTTGTGTTGTTAAGTTGATCATATGAACTGATTAAATAGAAACAGTAGATCATTTGGCCCCTTGAGCCTGCTCTAGCATTTGATAAGATGGTGGCTGATCTGTTTGTGTTTCGAATTCCACATTCTTGTCTACTCTAGATAATCTTTCATTACCGTCTGTAACAGAAGCCATCTATTTCCATCTTAAAAATATTCAATTACCGTGCTTCTACTGTCTTCGGGGGAACAGAGCTCCAAAGTCTCTCAACCTTCCGACAGAAAATTAATTTCCTCATCTTTGTCCTAAAAGCATGGCTCAGATTTTTAAAACAGCATCCTCTAGCTCCGGATTGACCCACAAGAGGAAACGTCCTTTATATATCTTTCTTGTTAAAAACCATTCAAGATTTTATACACTTCAATCAAGTCACCCCTACTCTTCTAAACTCTGATGAAAACAAACTCAGCCTTTAACAGGCTATTTTCATATGATACCCCACTCACTCAGGTCACAACTTAATTAAAAAAGAAATTGTGTGTTTCTGTCAAGGTAAGTGGTGGGGTGGGTAAAGTGGGTGGTAGAATATGATGAAACGGCATCTGGCCCGTTTATCTCCCTGTTTTGGTCCATTCCACTGAGAAAGATGTTAACATCATTATATTTTCAGCAACTGTGTATTTAACTAAGACTTTAAAGAGAGATTAAAATTCAGTTTCAACTCGCCAGAATAGATCTGTTTTTAGGGCTGAATCAACACTGGTCAGGAAAGTACAACAAACTTTGGTACAGAAAATTGAAACTGAGGATACTATTATAAGCACCCGTTTATTTCTCCTATCTCCCATCTGCGGGAGGTGAAAGGAATTTTGAAACACAGTTTTGAACAATAATCCTGCAAATGCTAAACTGAAAATGTGGAGAGCAAAACTTAAATGTTCTTTTATATATTTCCCTCCACCCCCGAGACTTATTCATGTTAGCAATTTGAGACCAAAGATACACAAACTTAAGGCTGAGAACTAAATCTCTTCCAAGTAGCATAAATATAATTAAACTCCAGGCTTAGAAATGAGACTAAAATAATTTGTAGCACTAGAATGGCACTAGTATGCATGAATATTGCTCAATTTATGTACAAAATAAGCATTACAATAATCCTTGTGTATCTGGAGCTTAGGTAATGTAAATAATGTGGCTTGTTGACGTTTGTAAAGGAACAGCTCTTAGCATTCAACTTTAGATGGGTTACTGAGCTACATGAAAGAAGGAAAAACACTAAATGACACTGATTCTCAATTTTAAGAGAAAACAAACTGTTGCAAGAACAGGTTAATTGTTAAATGTTTCTGTCAATTATGCACACAAGACAGTAATGCAAGGATGTGGGGCACAGGGCATTAATGCTGATAGTAATGAAAGGCAAGTGATCTTACTGTTTACTGTAAAATATAAAAGTATTGTGTACAGGAGACATTAAACTAAATTAATTCACTATTTATAATTCAGTTTAATCCTACTTGAAATCTCTTCTATACCACTCCAGAGGAGAAGATATTAAGAGCTTTGTAGGAAATCAGCCAAATAGCATGCCATAATTTCCTTTTACTTCATTTATCAACATACTTGTCTGGTATGTGGGTGGTAGGTGTGGGCTTCAGCTAGGGTTGTGGGTTTAGATGCTCAGTGCTCTTTTTGGTGCAGTGTAGAAAGGCTCCCTTGTATGTGTCAGAAGCAAGCATCTCCCAGATCACATTTTTTAAAACTACTTTGACCACACAAGACATCAGATAGTTTCACTCTCCGAAACAAAATGGCCCAGTGCAGACGTTGGAACCTGCTTCCATGGACTATTTTAGGGACCACCATTCTGATAGCACTACCAGGTAGGATTATTATTCCATTTCTGATGTATTGAATTATCTAGGTGATGCAACTAGTACCATCTTCAGATCTCTTTTTGTATTAGTGCATTGATCAAGGTTCCTATAGTCTCAGCTCTAATATATAATTTTTTGTATATACATGTGATCACAGTAAATGTTTCACTTAATGCAGGAAATTATACAGTTACATAAGAGAGCACAAAAATAAAAATCTTTTTCCAGGCAGTTGCTCTGGCACCTACATCTCAACTCCACAGACTATACTCAATGCAAGTAGCTTTACAACAGCAGGATTTAGGGCTGGGTGCACATTTGTAGCTGCTTATACACATAGGAAGTTATTAATTGCACAGCTAGAAATCTTATATGTTTTAAAATTCTTTAGCAATTTACATTGAGATATTTCAATCTTTAATAAACTGAGAAGTTCCTTTAAAAACAGTATTTGTGAAAGGTATTTTTAAGAGGAAATGAACTGGCTAACTTTAAACAAAATCTGAGGGAGAAAATTGCTCCCATACTCCCAATACTGTAGATGACTTTAAAAGTTTATTTGATATTTTATAGTACATTTTTTAAAAAAGTGACATTGATTTTCTGTATAGCATCTTCAAATAAATTCAAGGGATTAAGCTGAGCTAGAAACTTAAATACAGATCTGAATCATCGCTGAAGATATGTTTTGCCAGTTTCATTGCCATTTGGAAATATTTCAAACTCTCCTGAATTAAACTTTCTCACTCAAGTATTTAAAGCCCTGGGAATGATGGCCAAATAGGAACAGAATACAGCTTTGATATAATCATGAATGATTAGCTGCTACAGAAAACCACAAAGAAGGAAAGCTATGAAGACTGAAGCTGGAGTTAAAAACATATTTTTTTAGTTGGAAGAAGTTCTTTTTTTTTCTTATTTCTCAAGTCTATTGCTCTGAAATATAATTAAAGAAATAAAACTAATCTAAATTCTCACTCCTTCATAAACTAAATGCACCCTCCTTGTATGCAAACCGTGCATGCAGTATAGTTTGCCATAAAATGATATTTTATAAAACTTAATCTCTGGATTGACACAACTTGATTTCAGATGGAACTGAAAACTACTCAGCTCATATCTTTACATGGCATGTGCAATGCTTAATGGTATCTGCTCTGCCCTGGCCTGCTAATATTGAATGTGCATTGCCTGTCAAATTCTGAATGGTTAAGAAGAAAGAGAAAGAGCATTACATAGAATGTTACGGTAGAATATAACAGCACAAAAGGGAAACAATTGTGTCCATGTTGTCCTTGCCATGCTTTCTAGGAGCTATCTTTTATTGCATACTGTATTTGAATGAGATGTAATAGTGTTTTTACCTTTACAGAGTTATAACTGGTATTGAAGAACCTTTCTAGCCCTGGAAAGTTAATTTTATATTTATAGAATGTCATATTTCTTCATTCGGTACTAACACTTTAATGGATGTTTAGAATTTCTATTTTAGTTTACAATATTTCAGCTTCTACTATAATCCCATATATATGTCAGAAGCTTTATTTCCCCTCCTGTAAGAATGTTAACAGTAAATAAATAAAACTACTTGTTATTCCTGGTTTTTGTTTGTGAGATTTTTCAGATGATTGCCTGCTTAGCTTGCTTTGTTATGTCAGTGTGGCAGGACACCAGAGATTTACCATGGTCGATGCCAGAATGAAATTAATAACAGTAAAGGAAAAATCCATGGCACAGAGTTCACTAGATCTTTTTGGGAAGCTGTCTTCATCTTTACTTCACCACTGTTCAGAAAATGCAGGCCCATTATGATCACTGTTCTCCAAATGCTCCACCATTGAAGCAGTCTCTGTCTGTCTCAATTCATTCACAATAATTGGATCCAGTACTTTTTCCTTTCTTAATAGACTGCAAACTGATCAAGAAAATATTTTTGTGTTCCTCCTGCCATGCTGTTACCATCTGATGGGCATTTCCACATATGCGCACTAACCCATGTTAGTCTGACTTATATTGTACACATCTACTCTACCCTATGACTCCTCTGATTTTATCCTAATGCTATATATATCTCCCAGCCCACCTTCAAATTTCATCTCCTCTCTAAAGCTTTATCAAGACACTCATTCAGCATTAAGTTTCAACCTGGAGGAGAAGGGAAGGTTTATTCTAATATTGAAGATATTTGGGATGTTGCATAATGTCCTACATAATAGATCTTATTAATCAAAATTTTATAAAAATATAGATACAATTATTATAATTGAAAATTCGTTTGGTGGGTAAAGTTAATTTTCATTGATAATATTGGGAATTTTGATTAACTAAACAAAGAATTAATCACAGCAGAAAATCAAGAAGTACAAAAAATTGTGTAGGAAGGGCACATATTCTAGTTGCAAGCCAGCAAAGTTCTTTAGAATATATGGGGATCAATGGGAAATGATAGACTGGCCACACACTCTATTCCTGAGTACAGAGTTGTTTTGCAGCATTGATTCTTTTGTGCCTTTTAACTTCCCAGCAATGTCTGAATCTTGGTAAGAATGTTCCTGAGTGAGAGACAGTTTGTGAGAAAGATTTATAAAAAGCAACATTTGAAGTCAATTTCAATTTTAAGTTTTTCCAGGAGTGTTTCATACTTATACACGTTTTATATTTATTTCTCAGCCTGGCCAACACAGATGTGAAGGGTATGATTCAACTCTTCCCTTTTCCTGTGTTTTTGAGAGCAGAAATGGTTGGTTGCTTGAATGGTGCTTTTTTAAAAAATTCATGACTGCATCAATTGACATTGGTGAAACAAGCTGAAAAACAAGTCCACATCTGTTCATTTATGCAGAATATAACAATTCTACTTTGAATAATTGAAGGACAGTGGCATATCATTCCACAAGCCACCTCTAGGCAATTTCAAACCATGTTTTGATTATTTTACTTTGAATACAAAGTGTTTTGATTTTTTAAATTATTTTGAGGGAGGAGGGCATGACTGGCTCATCCCAAGTTGCCCCTGAGAAAAGTGGTGGTGAGCTGCCTCTTGAACTGTTGCAGTCCATTTATTGTAGGTAGTTCTGCAGTGCTGTTTAGGAGACAGCTGCAGAATTTTGTCCCAGCCATTCAATGCTACATAATAATGCAGGCAGTTAGAAAAGCAACGTGGATGTTTGGAGAGCTGATGCTGCCAATGATGTGGGAATTGGATGTTTTCTCACTGTACCAGTTTTGTTTCTCTTGCAATGCTCTGCGCATTCTGAGAATTAATATTGGAAAATTACAACAGCCCCAATAGCAAGTCAATGTGCCAACACCTACACATCAAGAATTTGAAAGTTTAGTTCATCATATCTGTTACATAGAACCATAGAATTCTACAGTACAGGAGACTATTTGACTCATTGTGACTATACAGGCTTCTGAAAGAACTACATAACTAGTCCCATTCTCACCCTCTAAACTAGTCAATTTCAAATGTATGTTTCGCTTTCTTTTGAAAGTTATGGAATCTGCCCTCTACCACTCTCTCGGGCAGCGCATTTCAAATCCTAACAACTCTGAGTAAAAATGTTTCTCTTCATTTCACTTCTAGCTCTCTTGCTGACAATCTTGAAATTGTGACTCCTTGCTAACTGACATATCAACTAGTGGAACAAATTATCCTTCTTTATTTTATCAAAGCAGTTCATAATTTTGAACACCTCAATAAAGTTACCTCTTAATCTTCTCTACTCCAGGGAGAATAAGCTCAATTTCTCTAAATTTTCCTATTATCTAAAACCCTTCATTCTGGTACCATTCGTAGATAAAACAACCAATTGTCTGTACCTGAAAATTAGATGGAATTACCTGTTGGTTGATCTGGGAAGGTTGGGGATGGAGGTGTTTGAAAGGCATATTGGGCCAAGGAGTGGGGAAATAAACTACAAACAGGCAATGATTTTTTTTTTCAAGGCCAAGTGCTAGACCTTAACCACTGCTTCAATTTTTATTTCAGCCAGACACAGAGAATCCCTGTGTCAGAGCCACTGGAATTACAGGAAGTTCTGGGCTTAATGGAGTGTTTAGCCATGGGGTCTATTTACCTTTCACCTGTCACATTCTTGAACATTAGAAGACTTCTCTTTGCTAGAGTTTACATGTGTCTTTCCTCTGCTGTTCTGCTGTTATCATTTATATTTCTCCATTCTGTCTAGATTTGTCATCACTACCTTTTGCCCTGCACGATTATCATTTTTGTCATTTAATCACGACTCCCTTCCACCCTAGCACATAATGTTCCTCTTGTTTCATACTTTCCTTCTCTTTGAAGTTCTTGAATTGCTTCCAGTATTTTCTGGTTTTATTTCATCTTTGTTCTATATTTGTCCCTTTTTCTATAGATCTGCACTTGCTTAAAAACTACTTTCCTAATATCTTCCAGGTATAATGTAACACCATCAGACTGAAATGCTTACTTTGTTTCTCTCTCCACAGATGTTGCCTGATCTATTGATTATTTCACCACCTTTTGGTTTCATTTCAGATTTGCAGCATCTGCAGGTGCTTGCTTTTCGTGACAGTAGTGTTTATAGTAATTTACTGGCATAACTTTTCACAGGTTAAAATAGTATTTCTGCATTAAAGCATGTACAAGTATTTTTTTTTAGATGTTCAAAGCTAATCATAAATGATTGCTCAGTGGTTAGCACTGCTGCCTCACAGCACCAGGGATAGGTTCCAACCTGGGTGACTGTTAAGTGTGGAGCTTGCATCTCTGTATGGGTTTCCTCCGGGTGCTCTGGTTTCCTTCCACAGTCTTAAAGATGTGCATTGGTGAATTGGTCAAGCTTGATTGCCTGTGGTTTTCAGGGATGTGTAGGTTAGGAGCATTAGTCAGGGGAAATGTAGAGTAATACGGTAGGGGAATGGATCTGGTGGGATACTCTGCAGAGGGTTGGTGTGGACTTGTTGGGCCAAATGGCCTGTTTTCACACTGTAGGGATTCTGTGGTAACATTAACAAACAATTTCAGGTAGATCATATTTTTAACTTTCATGCATGTGTGAATAGTTTCAGGACACATTAAAGCAAAAGCTGTCATCAGTCTCTTAAACTTGACCCTGACCTGATGCCTGAACATGTGCAGATCAGCAGCATCTGAAGCTGTCGTGCGTTTGCACCAAATGAATAGAAATCCAGCCCAAGATGGGGCCACCCATGTGCCTAACAATATGCTTGATTTTCTTTAAACGTTTACAGAATACTGTATTTTAATATTGGGAGAAAATGGAATCTCACTCCTTGCTTCATTGAATTGAGGTGTTAGGATCATAGAATCCCTACAGTGTGGAAGCAGGCCTTTCAGCCCATCAAGTCCACACTGACTCTCTGAAGAGCTTCCCATCCAGACTCAGGCTTACCCTACTCTATCCTTGAGAGTCAATATTGGAAAACTACACCAGTAACTCTGCATTTCCCATGGTTGATCCACCGAGCCTGCACATGCCTGGGCATTAAGGGCAACTGAGCATGAACGATCCACCTAATCTTTACACAATGGTAGGAAACCAGACCTTGCATACACAGGGAGAATGTGCAAACCATACATAGACAGTCGCCCGAGGGTGGTATCAAACCTGGGTCCCTTGCATTGTGAAACAACAGTGCTATCCACTGGGCTACTTGAAGAGCAGAGCTCAGCACAGATCTTCAAGCATATACATGTAGTAATTATTTGTAGCTATGTTCTTAGATATCTGCATGGAATTTGCAGTGAGTAGATTGTTTCATTTGTTGGTTATACTTCACACACTACGTTATGAAACATGTAGCTGCAAAATAACTGTAGCCATTATTCACAGTCCTTGTGGAGATTTGCCGAGCTATTGTTTTCCTGACCTGAAGACCTTTCCAATGCAAAGAATGTGAATCAGATTTGCAAACTTTATGAAACAGCATTAAAACAAAGGGTTCAGCCTTTCTTTGGTTTGATCACTGTTTTAAACTCTCAGGCAATTTTTTTTTAATGCCAACTCAGTGTTAAGAACTTTGGTGCTCAGGTACCACTCAAAGTTGCATTTGAAAATTTCCATGTCTAAATTCAAACAAAGGGATGGTTAAGATACTAGAGGCTCCCAGGATCTGTATAGATAGACTCCATCTTTCACAGCTAGTTTCAGGACAGGAGGAGAGAAGGTCATCTGGATAATGGGCCATCTGTTTAAGAGAGAAATGAAAAGATACAAAAGGAACATTTTCACAGTTCACCGGTCGTGTTTCAAGGAAAAAAAACCTTTCAAAGAAGTGAAAAGTGGTGTTTTGCCATTCAGTAGTATTCAAGTTCAGGGATGAAAATTCACCTTGTGAGTACTACTTTTTCAGCTGTATGGCCTGCAGTAACACAATGGAGCCGTCAAATGCTTGGCCGCTTTTATATTTTAATAGATACTTAATTATCTGGCATGGAATGGACCAATTTTTATACTGTCTTCTGACACATCACTTCAAACACAGCGCAAATATAATCGTCAGATTTCTATTGCGAGGACAAACCCTGGAAATAGAAATTTCTAGCCTGGTAGAATGTTTTACTAATTTTTTTTTGTCTGAGAGGTTATATCTGGTTAAATCAAGTTGCCCATAAAGACGTCAGCCCATGTACAAAGGAAAATCTCTATTTGGCGGGAAGTCTAACAAGGGCTGAAATGTACAGTCAGGGTATTGAAGTTGCTGAAAGTTAGCATTGGTGAAACTGTTTACTGTGGGACAAGCAAAGCAGTTTGGGAAACTTTTGGACTTTTTGGGATGAGGTGGATCATTGGAGAAAGGGTTATGTGGGTTAGCTGAATACACAGGAAGGGGGCCCACATATTCTAGTATGTTTCCAGCCTTCAGGTTGAATCTGATTTACTCAAATAGACTAGCATATATTGTAAGTATATTTTCTTTTGGGAAGTGTATAGAAGTACCAACTGTGCTTTGGTAATTTTAACATTCTTGGTTTCAGACGTCTCATGCTACACTGAGTTCAAGAGCAGCAGAACTGAGCCTCTGTTTTTCTAGTTCTGCATCTGATGGCCACTGTGTGAGTGTGAAATATGTTGAGGTTTCCAGCCTGTACTGAGGAATCTAGCTTCAAGATGTTAGACAACCTTTGCCAGGAACTTGGACAGACCTGCTTTTGTCACCCAGTCTTTCATTCTGGTTCGCAGCTGGACTGAACAAACAGATAAACAACTCGGTTTACATGTCTGCACTAAAAATAAGAAGGAAAAACTGATAGCATGCCAAGTAGCATGCAATTATTTTGTCCATTTCTAATCTGCTAATTTCCCCTTCTGACTCTCTTTTATTACCCTTTGTACAGTGGGGTACCTCCAGGCGAAAGCACAAGGAAGATTAGTGCCTAAAGAGAGAAGTCTTTTTTTTGTGACCTTTTTCTTTGCTCTGTCCCAGTTATAAGATGGAAACAAATGTCACAAAGTCATAGAGTTGTACAGCACGGAAACAAACCCTTCGCTCCAACTTGTCCATGCTGACCAGATACTCTAACCCAATCTAGTCCCATTTGCCAGTATTTAGCCCAAATCCTTCTAAACCCTTCCTATTCATATACCCATTCAGATGCCTTTTAAATGCTGTAATTCTCCCAGCTACCTCCACTTCCTCTTGCAGCTCATTCCATACACACACCACCCTCTGTGAAAAAGTTGTCTCTTTGGTACCTTTTAAATCATTCCCCCCTCACCTTAAACATATGCCCTCTCATTCTGGACACCCCTACCTTGGGAAAAATACTTTTGTCTATTTTTCCTATCTATGCCCCTCATTATTTTATAAACCTCTACAAGGTCATCCCTCAACCTCCGATGCTCCAGAGAAAACAGCCCCAGCGTATTCAGCCTCTCCCGATAGCTCAAACCCTCTAACCCTGCCTTCTTCATTACTCTTTCTACCTGCGACTCCACTTCCAAGGAGCTATGAACCTGCACTCCAAGGTCTCTTTGTTCAGCACCATTCCCCAGGACCTTACCATTAGTTGTATAAGTTCTGCCCTGATTCGCAGAACCTCACCTTTATCTGAATTAAACTCCTGGGTTTTTCTCCATATTGCTAATCAATTCTCAAAATGATTTATATTCTAGATGTCATATGTGTAGAATTGATAGTGTTTCTTTCTAAGTTTCCTAAGTTCCACTCTGCATATGTAAGACATAAACCCAGCGAATAGTGACACTTCTCAGTAATGTCTGTTCACCTTTCATCCTACCAGTGGATAATCTTAGCTTTAGTGAGCTGCGTCATGCTCTTGTTCACTTTCGGGTCAATTGTTGCTGAGTACCAGTGCTTGGATTGGATGTTTCAAGTTTCTTGCCTTGGTTTCTGTTAAAAGCTATCTCTTTATGCCATCTTCTCCCTCACTTCTCCCAAACCTGATCTTTGGTAGTATTAGTGTCACTCAGTGAAGGAACTGATCAGAATTGAACTCTACTACGTTGAATTGAATGACCTCCTCTGACATAAGGCCTAGTAAGTGTGGTCCTGTCATACCATTTTCTTTCATAGAGTCACAGTCATAGAAACATACAGCACAGAAACAGTCACTTCAGTCCAACCAGTCCGTGCCAATCATAATCCCAAACTAAACTAGCCCCACCTGCCTGTCCTGGCCCATATCCCTAGCCTATTCATGTATTTATCCAAGTGTCTTTTAAATGCTATAACCGTGCCTGCATCCACTACTTCCTCAGGAAGTTCATTCCACATGCGAACTACTCTCTCTCTAAAAAAATTGCCCCTCATTTTAAAATCTCTCTCCTCACACCTTAAAAAATGTGCCCCCTAGTCCTGAAATTCCCCACCCTATCTATAACCCTCATGATTTCATAAACTCTATAAAGTCACCTCTCGCCCTCCTATGGACTGTGGATCTGCACTGCCTTCATTTGTATAGCAGATCATCTTTTCTCCATCAGAAGTTGTACTGCCTGCCACTGAAAAGATTATTTCATGTAGACAGTCAAAAAGCTTGTTCCAAATGGTCAGTTCCATTATTTTGCGAATGCCAGTACTCCTACTTGAGGGTCTTTCACCTTGTCAGAACAAGTGACAATGGTTAAGACCATAACACCACAAAGACTGTTCTATTCCATATTTGAAATGAAATCTGGAGAAAAATAGTCAACATGCCTCTCACCTTTGTTTTTATAAAAAGAAATGTTTTCCATTCAAGACAAATCACTGTTACTAGCCCACACAACCCCGGGTGAGTCTTACCAACTAAAAATGGTTGTAATGTTTCCAGAAGTTTGAAATAATCACACTGTTTATCCAGATAGAGGAGCTGACATCAATGTATTCTCCAGATCGTGCCATGTCCTGTGGAATGACACATTGTTTGTTCAGTACACTGACTGTAGTAATAAGTAATGTGGCATTCTGGATACTTCGGTGTATATATATATATATATGCATAACAATTTAGTTCTTTATTCATTTTGAATAACATAGCAAGATAGCATCCCTCTTTATTTAAAAGAAATGTCTCTATCTAACAATTGAATTTATTTAGTGAATGCAGATCTCCAGAGGCAAAACATCACTTCATTTGTATCAAGCAAGTTAGGTTATTGAGTTGTTTCTGTTTTTGACATTTGCTCTTTGTTCCTTGAAGAGCTAGTGTCATTCCAAATTGTGTTTGATTGTAATCTTACTTTAGTCTCAGACCATCAGCGTAGATATGTGATTATTCTTTGGTACTGACATCGTGGAGATGGACTGCACTGGATATGGCTTTACAGGGGTTCAATGTGGGACATCATATGGTTACAATAGTTTATCAACTGTGTCTAGTCTAGTCTAGAGAGCAAGAGTAAACACCTTGAGTGGCACAATTGATGTCAACAGCATAGAGGAACATGTCAGATATGGATGTTGCTGTGTATGTTGCACAGTGTCGGGGCTAGCATTTAGCCCATGGCGTTAGTCTATCAGCCAATCTTCTTCATGCACTTCTTCTTTGTCTAAGCTGGACTGGAAATCACCTGATGAGAAGGAACATTTCAATAACTCTCATGACTCTGGGCAGGTTTAGAAGCAGACCAGTGTGCTGCACTCTATTATAGGCAACTATGAGGTCTAATAACATGATACCTGTCTTTGGGTTCTTTTGGAAGAAGTAATGGAGTGCCAGAACTGATGGAAGTAATGAGTGCCAGAACGTGATCACATGTGCTCAGTCCCAGAACATGGTCATGTGCTCAATCCCTTAAGAAAACCAACTTGGCTTACATTAAAAATGGCCTCATATCCAGAGATATGTGCTTTAGATTTATCAATATAACTGTTACAGTCATTAATGTTTCTGTACATCTCGTGATTAAATGAAAGATTAACAATTGACTTTTATAATTAAACTAACTGCGTTAAAAAGTCTTTTGTACTCTTTTCTCAAAAACATTATGTCTGATATGGGCCTCTGATTTGTGGATTCAATATACACTGCCCTTGTGATAATTTGGCACACTGTTCAGACGATGTTTTATATCTTGCTCCTGATGTTAACAATGTTGTTGATCTTGCATTGTCTGGTGGCTGTGTTGTTCATGTTGTCTTGCTTGTATGTGTTGTCAATGGTGTTGCTGATGACTTTTTCTTCATTACCAGCTAGAATGTAGGTCAAGTACAGACTCAGTTTCCTCTCATCTGCTGACCTCTTTGGTCAGATGCAAAGCTTTGGAGTTTCTGCTTGAGCAACAACGCTATCTGGATTCTAGATTCACAGGATTGGATCCAGTACATGTGCAAGAACTTAATATGTTTATTGAAGTCATAGAGGTGATCAGCACTGAAACAGACCCTTTGGTCCAACTCATCCATACTGACCAGATATCCTAATATAATCTAGTCCTATTTGCCAGCACTTGGCCCATATTCCTCTGAACCTTTCCTATTCATATACCCATCCAGCTGCCTTTTAAATGTTGTTTCTGTGTTGTACATCTCTATGACTCTAAGTTTCACAACATCCTTCCAATAGGAAGAAGACCAGAATTGCAAGCAGTGTTTCAAAAGTGGACTAACCAATGTCCTATACAGCTGCAATATACTTAGTGCTTTGCCCCGTAAAAGAAAGCATACCCTGCACCGCCTTCACTATCCTATCTACCTGCGACTCCACTTTCAAGGAACTGTGAACCTACACTCCAAGGTCTCTTTATTTAACAATACTCCCCAGGACCTTACCATTAAGTGTATAAGTCCAGCTCTGATGTGCTTTTTCAAATTGAAGCTCTCCACATTTATGTAAATTAAATGCCATCTGCCACTCCTCAGCCCATTTGATCAAGGTCCCATTGTAATCTGAGGTAACCTTCTACTGGGACATCTGTGAGTTGTCTTATTTCTCTTGGCTGTTCCCACAACATATCTTGCTTGGCAAACTTGGACTGCCTGGTATTTAGTTCTATGGGTGGTATATTTGGAATGACAAGACAAAGTTTGGATCTCCTTTGTCTCTCAATACTGTACGAGGATTGTCTCAATCATCTGGACATGTTTTTTGAGAAACCATGCCCCCTTAGCTCATGTGATGATGAGGGAATGATGCTTAACCCACGCTGCGCAACAAATTCCTTAAATTCTCTGAACATTTATTGGGTTCCATTGTCTCCTATTTCTCTTCCAGGAAACCGTGCTTTGAAAGCAAAACATGCTGATGACCCTGATTGTTGAAGCACCTAGTTGATACAAGAGGACTTCGAATAATAGATTGCAACTATGTGATACCATTCTAGATAGTGTATGGATCAGTTCCCAATGTCTGGAAATATTTGAAATCAAATTCTCTTTCTGCTGTGAATTTCTATATCTCTGGTATTAGTTGTGTGTAGACACCAAATCTCTTTGATGATATTTGTCATGTATAGAACTGATCAGGCTCTGAATTTATAATTCTCCATTCCATGTGGCCTTCATATACCATCTGGCGAAGTTCCATCCATATAGTTTGGCTCTAACAGAACACTATCTTCCAGTGAGATAAAGTTAAAAATCACACAACACCAGGTTAAAGTCCAACAGTTGTATTTGGAAGTGCTAGCTTTCGGAGCGCTGCTCCTTCATTAGGAACTATAACTTAGTGTTGTATGATTTTTAACTTTGTCCATCCCAGTCCAACACCGGCACCTCCACATTATGGCTTCCAGTGAGATGTAACTTCAGATACATCAGTGCTGTCTTATTTGTCATGTCACACTACTCCCAGGATCACTTGCTGAGAGTGTACCTAATGTGACTCTGCTTGAGTGTTACATTCACTAGATAATAGATCCCTGGGAAACAGACTTTCTCTGGGAGAGAATTGTTGTGTTCAGATGTTTCATACAGTTTTTTTTTTAGATTAGATTAAATTAGGTTCCCTACAGTGTGGAAACAGGCCCTTTAGCCCAACAAGTCCTCACCGACCCTCCGAAGAGTAACCCACCCAGACCCATTTCTCTCTGAATGATGTACCTAACACTATGGGCAATTTAGCATAGCCAATTCACCTGACCTGCACATCTTTGGACTGTGGAGCACAGGAACCTGGAGCAACCGGAGGAAACCCACGCATGCACAGGGAGAATTTGCAAACTTCACACAGACAGTCGCCCGAGGCTGGAATCGAACCTGGGACCTTGGTGCTGTGAGGCTGCAGTGCTAACCACTGAGCCACTGTGCTGCCGTCAATTGTATGGATCTTTTGTCTATTGTACCCTCAGGTTCATTGCGTGATTTGGTGTCTTAGCTTTGGTATTCACCCTATTGCTCTGCCTTTGGGAACTCATTCACCGTCGTTTTTCCTTTGTTAGAAATATAGAAGCAGAGGCTAGGAACAGGAATAAGCCACTTGGCCCTTTGATCTTGCTTTTCCCTTCAGTCTGATCCAGGCTGATCCTCTATATCAATGTCATATTCCTGCTTTCTCCCCATACCACTTGATGCCTTCAAATCTAAAAAAGCTTATCCATTTCTTTCCTGAATATATTCAATAACTTGGCCTCCATAGTCTTCTGTGGTAGAGAATGCCACAAGGTCACGATCCTTTGAAGAAATCTTTCATAATCTCAGTCCAAAAGGGTCTTCCTTGTTTCATGAAGCTGGGTCCCTTGATCATAGATTCCAAACCAGGGAAAACATTTTCCCTCCACCCCCTGCCCTGTACCTCCCATGGCTAACCCACCTAACCTGCACATCTCTGGACTGTGGGAGGAAACCAGAGCAAACCCACACAGGAATGGGAAGAATGTGCAAACTCCATACAGGCAGTTGTCTGAGGTTGGAATCAAAACCAGGTCCCTGGTGCTGTGTGGTAGCAATGCTAACCACTGAAGCACCATGCCACCCAATATTGTTCAATCTTGTAAATAGTATGTCTACAGGCTCACCTGGTTCCTACCATAGGCTTTGAAATTCGTATCAGTGGGACCAGGTTTGACTTTGAAGAAAGTGAGGACTGCAGATGCTAGAGATCAGAGTCAAGAGTGCAGGACTGGAAAAGCACAGCTGGTCAGGAATTTCAGATGAAGGGCTCACACTCGAAACATCGATTCTCCTGCTCCTCCGGTTTAACTTTGGCTGTTTATATGTGCTGATTTTCTCAAAGGTTTTGTCTGGGCTTTTAGATGTCAGCCTCATGTATGCTGCAGCTACTAAAACAACTGAAACCTTTCTGTGCTGCCCAGTAAAGGAGTACCAAGGCCTTCCTTCCTCACTGACTTAGAAAGGTTCTGAATATTAACTTGCACTATTGGCTACAGTTTTCAAAAGCCTCCACAACATCAGTCTGCGAATTTGTTCTGTGTTGAAGCTACTTATTCATCACCTTAGTGGTGGCAATTTCACTTTCACATGATTTCGACTTTCTCTTTCCCTCTACCACGGTTTCAGGTTGTCTCTCTCATACTAATTCAGCATTTATTTTGTTTGTAATGCTTAGTTTTAGCTCACATACATTCTGATATATCTTACAGCTCCTAGAGTTTAGAAATAGTCAACATATTTAGACACAAATGCTGGAACTGATACTGAATGTATTTCACAAATCTCCCCAAGCTGCAGAAATGGTAGGTTTTTAGATTGGTACAGAGCCTGTTGTGCAGTGTAAGTCATGTGACAACATGGACATGTACTTACATGAATATGCACAGGACAGTATAGTTCCTTAGTATTCCAATATATTATCAATTCACAAATGTGAGGCACATTGTTCTTCTCAAATGACTTTTGTTTTGTTTAAACATTTGCAGGCAGATCTATTTTATAACGCAATCTGACTTATTCTGCTCATTGTTTGGTGTTGGTGTTGAGAGGATGGTGGTGGGGCTACAGGATGGAAGAACAAGGTGGGGAAGTCAGGATGGCACAATGCATTTGCACCTGGATAGTCTAAAGCTCCTGTTGGCAGTGTGGGCTTGTGCAATCCCCATTGTATTGAAAGAATGTGCTGTCCATTTTATGATATTGCATGGCAATGTCAGCAGGTGGCACTATTTCACCATCAAGAACCAGAAAATATAAGACCATAAGAAATAGGAGTGGAAGTAAGGCCATTCGGCCATTGAGTCCACTGCACTATTCAATCATGGCTCATGGACATTTCAACTCCACTTACCTGCACTCTCCCTGTAGCCCTTAATTTCTTGCGAGATTAAGAATTTATCAATCTCTGCCTTGAAGACATTTAACGTTCCGGCCTCCACTGCACTCCGTGGCAATGATTTCCACAGGCCCATCACACTCTGGCTGAAGACGTCTCCTCATTTCCATTCTAAATTGACCCCCTATAATTCTAAAGCTGTGCCCACGGGTCCTAGTCTTCCCCTCTGATGGAAACAATTTCCCAGCGTCCACCCTTTCTAAGCCATGCATTATCTTGTAAGTTTTTATTAGATCTCCCCTCAATCTTCTAAATTCTAATGAATACAATCCCAGGATCCTCAGCCATTCATCATATGTTAGGCCTACCATTCCAGTGATCATCCATGTGAATCTCTGTTGGGCACGCTCCAGTGCCAGTATGTCCTTCCTGAGGGGTGGAGCCCATACTGTTTCAAATGTGGCCCAGAGCTTTATGAAGTCTCAGTAACACATCACTGCTTTTACATTCGAACCTTCTTGAGATAAATGACAACATTACATTTGCTTTCTTAACCACGGACTCAATCTGCAAATCAACCTTTAGAGAATCCTGCACTAGCACTCCCAGATCCCTTTGTACTTTGGCTTTATGAATTTTCTCACCATTGAGAAAATAGTCCATGCCTGTGTTCTTGTTTCCAAAGTGCAAGAACTGGCATTTGTTCACATTGAAATTCATCAGCCATTTTTTGGACCACTCTCCTAAACTATCTAAATTTTTCTGTAGCCTCCCCACCTTCTCAGTACTACCTGCCTGTCCACCTAACTTTGTATCATCAGCAAACTTCGCCAAAATGCCCCCAGTCCCTTCATCCAGATCATTAATGTATAAAGTGAACAACTGCAGCCCCAACACTGAACCCTGCGGGACACGACTTGTCACTAGCTTCCATTCTGAAAAGGAACCTTTTATCCCAACTCTTTGCCTTCTGTCAGACAGCCAATCCTCAATCCATGTCAGTAGCTCACCTCGAACACCATGGGCCCTCCCCTTACTCAGCAGCCTCCCGTGAGGCATCTTATCAAAGGCCTTTTGGAAGTCTAGGTAGATAACATCCATTGGGTTTCCCTGGGCTAACCTACTTGTTACCTCTTCAATGAATTCTAACAGGTTTGTCAGGCATGATCTGCCCTTACTAAATCCATGCTGACTTGCTCTAATTCGACCCTGCACTTCCAAGCATTTAGAAATCTCATCCTTAACGATGGATTCTAGAATTTTACCTACAAATGAGATTAGGTTAATCAGCCTATAATTTTCCATCTTTTGTCTCGATCCTTTCTTGAACAAGGGGATTACAACAGCGATTTTCCAACCATCTGGGACTTTCCCTGATCCAGTGATTTTTGAAAGTTTACAACCAACGCCTCCACTATTTTTTCAGCCTCCTCCATCAGAACTCTAGCATGTAGCCCATCCAGACCAGGAGATTTATCGATTTTTAGTCCTTTTAGCTTTTCAAGTACTTTCTCTTTTGTAATTGCTACCATACTCAACTCTACCCCTTGACTCTCCTTAATTATTGGGGTATTTATCATGTCTTCCACTGTGAAGACTGACACAACACAAAGTATTTCTTAAGTTCTTCGGCTATTTCCTTATCTCTCATCACTAGCCTTCCTGCATCAATTTGGAGCAGCCTCATTTGTTTCTTATGTATTGAAAGAAACTTTTGCTATCATTTTTAATATTAGTGGCTAACTTACCTTCATATTTGATCCTCTCCTTCTTTATTTCTCTCTTTGTTATCCTCTGTGTTTGTTTTTGTAGTCATCCCAATCTTCTGATTTCCCAGTGCTCTTGGCCACTTTATAGGCTCTCTCTTTTTCCATGATGCATTGCCTGACTTCCTTTGTCAGCCATAGTTGTCTAATAACCAACGCGCCCCCCCCCCCAATCTCCACCCCACCGGATAATCTATCTTTTCTTTGGAATGAACATCTGTACTGTGTCCTCAGTTACACCCAGAAACTCCTGCCAATGTTGCTCTACTGTCTTCCCCACTAGGCTCTGCTTCCAGTCAATTTTCATCAGTTCCTCTCTCATGCCCCTGTAATTACCTTTATTTAACTGTAGCATCATTACATCTGATTTTGCCTTCTCTCTTTCAAACTATAGATGGAAGTCTACCACATTAAGATCTTTTATAAGGTCTGGCTCATTACGTAGCACTAAGTCCAGGATAGCCTTCCTTGTGGGCTCCATCACAAGCTGTTCCAAAAAGCCATCCTGTAAGCATTCAATGAATTCCCTTTCTTTGGATCCACTGGCAATATTATTCACCCAGTCCTTTTGCATATTGAAGTCCCCCATGATCACCGTGACCTTAACTTTCTGACAATACCCAATTTCTGTACCAGATTTACTTTTAACAGGAAAATCATATTCTCTATGCTATACCCATCTTAAAGAAAGCTGATACATGATGTTGAGAGTGCTTCAGACTATAATCTGATATGGTCAAGATATAACAGAATACAACTTGTTGCTTGTAATATACTTTGAGAGTTCATTTTATTTAATCTCAGCTAAATTGTCAGACCTGGTTAGTACTCTGATGGGAGACTTCTTAGCTTCTGTTCTATTGTGGTTAACATGTTTGCTGTTCACATTTATTTAAGACAGACAGTACTAGAAAAGAACAATCTGAATGCTTTGCATGTATGTGAAAGATTCAGCAAGTACCTATTTTCCACATTGAGTTCAGTTAAAAAGCAACTGTCATCATTATTAAGATTGAATGCATTGATGCATTAGCACCACAAATATATTTGCTTGCAAGAAAAGTGCTCGACAATGAATGATTGCTTACCACTACTATAAGGAGTAGGAGTGTCTATAGGATTTCTATAGAGCTGTCCATGTGTGTATAAACTTTATTATTGAGTAAATGTAAATCATTTGCATGAAATAGAGACCTAGCTGCAGCACATTGCAAAATAGATCCGATCTGGGAATACAGATGGACAGCTGAATTCTCTTTAGGTTTAAATTGCAGTTTCTCTTGTATGAATTATACAAATCATTGTCGGATGATCATTGGAATGGAATACAGGGTTGGCAATCATTTTAAATCACTCTCAGCTCACTGATTGAACTGCAGCAAAGATGTGGCTAATGATAAAGAGCAAAGCAGTAAGACTAACTGAAAAACTGAAAAGTTAGCACAAGGGTAATGGGCTGAGTATCCTCCTTGTGTGCAATGTACGTTAGTCCATAAGATCTCTTCATGTATCAAATTCTAAAATGGTGGACTAAAAGTAGTGTGGGTCTTGAGATCCAGGCTTATTTCTAGATTTACTTCTAGATTTCGTACAGTTATCACATTTCAGTAGTATAAGATGTTATTTTGATTCATTTTTATAACTACATGAATAGGAAATGTGTGGAGGATTTGTGGGTTGACTGCAGGCAGGTGGGACTAGTTAAGTTTGGGATTATGGTTCGGCCATGGACTGGTTGGACCAAAGTGTCTGATTCTGTGTTGTATGACTCTATATAAGAATATCCGACTTCCAGTTTCCTGTTTCTCATGTGTATTTCTTGATCAACCATAGGTAGCATAGAAAAAATGGTTTATTCCTTTAATTCTAATTGTTCCAAATGTGGTTTACATCAGATTATGTACAATATAGTGAACATAGCATTGTGGTTGTGAGGGACTTTTATCAGAAACCAAGGTTGTGGATGACCTGGGAGACTGACTCCAGAATGGGGCTGCACCTTGACAGAATTGTGTTTGTTCACCAGCAAATTAAGCTCTTAGGAACAGAATTTCAAACTGCTTGACACCATCTGCCAAGTATGAGAGTGTGAATGATGTTTCCTGGAGTGGACGAATTTTGGCCAATAATTCTTTGGACAATTTACATTGTCACTGAAAGGATGAAAGTATTTGGAGTGATTGAATGGCAGGAACTCTTTACTCTAGAAACAAAATCAGAGCATTAGGACAGACTAGACAGAGGTCCTTAATGTAATGAAGGAATTTAGTAGGGTGGTTGTGAAGAATTATTTAAAATTGTTGAGTTCAGAACATGAAGTCATAACAATAAGGGTCTGGACTTTCCAATAGCCACTTAATTCTGAAGTATAGATGGGAGTGTCAAATTGGGACCCCATAGAGTCCCCACCAGAACATACACAGAGGAACCCTTCTAAATTCTTCACTTAAGTTGGAGAATTCAGAGACTTCTGCTGCAGCTAATAATTACTCAGGAAGTATTAGAATGTTAAACACCAACTGACCATTCAATTGACCCAAAACTTACCTCACATCACCTGTTCTCCTCTCAAAATGACACTTTCTGCAGTCCCCTAACACCCAGACCTTGAGTGCCACACCAGTGCTACCCTAGGACCTGAACAATGCTGTACTCCCGAACCCACTCCCTCCATACCTGGGACCCAATGTCCACGCTCCTCCCCAGTGCAGAACTTGACACCTTACCAATGCCTCCAGACCTAAGCCCACCCCTCCTCTGTCCCCCAATCCTGGACTTCACCAACTTCCTCCACTGGCAGACACAATGCCCCTTCTATCACCACCACACTCGCCCCTCGCAGTTCCAACATCTGATGACTAATGCCCTCCCTCCAGCCCGAGAACAGATACCAACCTCCTCCCACCCCAAACCCCAAAAGATCCAATACCTGACAACTACCTGACTTACATAAACTGCATCACTTTATGGTATTGCAGGACAATTTGATTTATCAAGAGATCTTATGGATTAATGTATATCGCACATAAGGAGGACTCTCAGCCCATTGCCCCATGCTAACGTTTCAAATAGTTTTTCAGTTAAACTTGCTGCTTTGCTCTTGACATCTGCCACATTTTGTACCCTGACACCCTGCCTATCTGGCATCCTCTGGCATGCATACCCACTTACCCACTTGTCATTCAACTCACCTGGCTTTCTAAATCCTTGGCACTTTACCAACCTACCTTCCAAATGCTGTTACCTAATGTACTCAGCCTTTCTTGGGTGCTGTCAAAGTGAGTGTCTGTGACGGTGAACTTTATAGATTTCAGAATGCAGCAACTGACTGCAGTGAGAAAGGGATATGGTTTGTCTTCCTTCAACCCTTCTACCCTAAAAGGGAGCTATCAGAATAGAAGGGTGGTTCTCCATTTGTGAAGGACCCCTGACAGGAATATCTTGTCACAAATCTGGAGCTCTTTTATTGTATAAAAGGGAATTCTGCCATTGTTCAGAAAACCTGGCCCAAGTTACCCACTGACAGGTCAAATAAAGAATTGAGAGAGAATTTATTTAAATAGAAAGTTGGAATGCATTGACACAGACAGTGGGTGAGGCAGATTGTATTAATGAATTCAAAAGGTTTAATGGGAAAGGGGAATGGACCATTATTGAACTTGTGTGTAGAGGAGGCTCATGTGTAGTTTAGGATGGATGTTTCTGCTCTTATGTAATTCTACACGATTAACTCTATGTACAATTGATAAAGGGATTCAGCAACCTAATTGCTGATGTGTTTTGATTAGCTGCTCAGATGCATTAAACTCCTTTTAGAAAAATACAGTGAGCCAGCTCAGAGGCTTCTGTATGTGTATTAATTCAAAGGGGAAAGTATAAGTTTTAATTTACCACTCAGTGCAGGGAGATTAACTCTCTTCATGACTAATGAGGAATTCTGAGACGTAAGCATTTGAACTTAATGAACATCAAGATACTTAATTTCTACACTGGTTCCTACCTATCAAAACAACTCTGTTTACAAAGAGACATTTCTCCTTTTAAAAACTGTGTATCATAAGTAAAGGTTTTTTTTGAATAATAATGAAATATAAAGGTAAATATGTTTGCCAAGTACAAATCGGTGGTAGCAGACACTTTTCAATTCAGCAAGGTGAAAGTTTGAGAGAAGTTGCATCTTTGAAATGTTAAACTGAATTTGCAAAAACACTGTGGCTTGCAGGTCTCGCTTCAGAAGTACAGGGACCTCTTGTTCTGGTCCCTCCTAATGAAGCCTTGGAGATATCTTCAGGAGCAGGTGCGGTTGAGACGGTTACTCCTGGAAACTCTGTAGAAGACAGTTCAATGACTTCAGATTATGGATATTTTCCAGATGACTCTGAACCCGTGGAGAGAGGTAAGAATAGGAAATCATTGTTTACATTTTTTAAATTGGTTATTCGTTGTAATAAAAGCAAAACAAACAATGCACACAGGAGACACAAAGTCAATTTTTTTATGTCTTGCACTTATCAGGATGAGGAGTCAAGACACCAGTCTTGGAGAAGGAACACCAATTTGTCTAGCATGAGGAGCGAATGTTGACTTGTTGGGCTATCATTGGCTTGGAGACACAACAGTTAACTGTCAATCTTAATTTGCTAATCAACAAAGTAGACTCTGATTGGTCAAGATGTTGCCATGGGGGTTAATGCAGAGATTTGCAGTCTTCCTGACCCCTTTTTCCAATTAACAATGTGTAATATACATCAAAATTCCTTTTGCCTACATGAAATGGGGTCCTCTGTATTAATAAATATAGCCTCTAGCATGTATTAATACATCAGACTGTGAGCTCAACTGGTAGACTTAAACTTGTTTCCTGTTTAATTCTTAGCACGGTCTATATTATTTAGTAAATGTTGCCCAATAGCAGAATCACATCTAATGTTGGCATTCAGAGGTTTGCAAGTGTGGTTTGGTTGGGGATAAAGTTAAGAATCACACAACACCAGGTTAGAGTTCAACAGGTTTATTTGGAAGTATGAGCGAAGGAGAAAGTGAGGTCTGCAGATGCTGGAGATCAGAGCTGGAAATGTGTTGCTGGAAAAGCGCAGCAGGTCAGACAGCATCCAGGGAACAGGAGAATCGACGTTTCGGGCATAAGGGCTTATGCCCGAAACGTCGATTCTCCTGTTCCCTGGATGCTGTCTGACCTGCTGCGCTTTTCCAGCAACACATTTCCAGCACCAAGTATGAGCTATAACCTGATTCGGAGATGCCGGTGTTGGACTGGGGTGTACAAAGTTAAAAATCACACAACACCAGGTTATAGTCCAACAGGTTTAATTGGAAGCACACTAGCTTTCGGAGCAACGCTCCTTCATCAGGTGATTGTGAGCTATAACCTGGTGTTGTGCGATTTTTAACTTTGTCCATCCCAGTTCAACAGTGGCTGCTTCACATCTTGGTTGAGAATGATTGAGCCTTGCCTGATGCAATTGGAGTGAAGCAGGACAGTTTTCACATGTGGGGTTAAATGGCAGTAGTGGGGGCGCGGGGGGAGGGGGTGCGGAAGTCACTGTGTGGGTGGCGTTAGCACTGCCGTGGGGTGGGGGGTGGAAGTGATGTCATGTGTGGTTTTCACGTGGTCTAACTTAGCATCAAGCTTACATGGTGAACGGATGACTATGTCCATATTCATGAGGTTGCCAGTAAGACTGATCTTGGAGTGCATGGAGTAGCAGGAATTTCAGTGCGTATATCGACTAGTGAAACACATGCTGAAATTGGATAGTAGTAGAGAACCCATTTGAAAACTTCTCAACTGACATATCAAGAATAAGGAACTTAACTGATTGAACCCTTGAAGTGGAACACATAAACACAGGATAGAGATTATCAAACTGTACAAGGACATTCTTTGATGCAGCTGCAGATTCAATGTTGCATTAACGTCATTCACTTTTCAAATGTATGCAAGGGGTAGGAGATTAATAGTCAGTTAATCAAAGAAACACTTCTCATGGTTACCATCTTGTGTAATAATTGTGACCCTGATCAAATTATCTCTGTCTGTGTATCATGAATATCCATAAAAGGGCAGCTGGCCGCCACTTTTGACCCTGAATGGTGCCCAGTCTTGCTCAGATTGCTTGGAAGGAGAAGGTATCTCAAACATCTGCAGAAAACATGAAGTTAGCTGTCTTGCAGTAAGCCCACAAGTGAATATCTCCGCTAATAGGATGCTGCCATCGTGCCAAAAAGCACATTTTATCCAGCATAAATGAGTAATGTGATATGTGTTTCAGTACCTGTGTGATGCCAGGTATACAGGTTAAACATCTACCAACTGGTAGCAACACATCCTGTTCAAAATTCATAGAAGGCAGCAAGGGCAGCACAGTGGCTCAGTGGTTAGCATTGCTGCCTCACAGCACCAGGAACCCAGGTTCGATTCCAGCCTCAGGCGGCTGTCTGCGTGGGTTTCTTCCCACAGTCCGAAGATGTGCAGGTCAGGTGAATTGGCCATGCTAAATTGCCCATAGTGTTAGGTGCACTAGTCTGAGGGAAATGGGTCTGGGTGGGTTACTCTTCGGAGGGTCGGTGTGGACTGGTTGGGCCAAAGGGCCTGTTTCCACACTGTAGGGAATCTAATCTAAAAAGCTGATTGTGCTCAGTAAGTCAGTGCTTTCAAGACTCAGAACATCATGTTCAATATTAGGTATGATTCTGCCATTGGGCCGCAGTGATCTGTGCCACGAGTAACACAGGAAACCCGGTTAGTTATTATTATTAGTTACATACGCCATATATAATAGGACCCACTTTGTTATAAGCAAAATGAATTTGTATGAACATTGCATATTTTTCATTGGAAAGAAGGTTAGGGAAAATGTCAGTCTGTGCTCTACTCCCCATGGCAACACCTTGACCAATCAGAGTCTACCTACAAACAGTTAAGTATTTTATTATATTTCTGTGTTTAAGTTGGTTAAACTAACTAGGGCTCTTTCTTCATGTAGTTTGAATTAGCATTCCTTTTCCAAGACTGCTTTCTTGCATCCTTATCCTGATGAGTGCAAGATGCATGGCTTTGACTGTATGTCTCCTTTTTGCAATGATTATGTTCAATATTAAGAAGTGAAAGTAAGATACTGCAGATGGTGGAAATACAAAATAGAAATAGAAAATGCTTGGGAAGCTCAGCATCTAAGGACAGAGATACAAAATTAACATTTTAAGTCCCATATGACTTCCTTGGAACTGAAGAGAGGTAGAAACATTTTAGCAATATTTTAGGCTGTTCAAAAAATGGAGGAATGATCAAGTAGAACAAAAAGGAAGGGCAGGTTAGAGAATGAAAAGGTTAAATGGCAAATAGGTCATTGGGAAAAAAAGCAAAGTTAGGTATTGTAGTAAAGGGACAGGTATTAGTCTAGCGTAAGTGTCAATGGTAGAATTAAGAGCTAATCTGTCTAAAGCCAAAAGCACGAAACCAAGAAACATACTGGCAATAGGCAAAAATTACAGTGGACAGGGAGGCTGAGCAGTGATCTTATAGAGGTTTATAAAATCACGAGGGGCATGAATAGGATAAATAATCAAGCTATTTTCTCTGGGGTGGGGGAATTCAGAACTAGAGGGCATATATTAGGGTAAGAGGGAAAAGATTTAAAAGAGACCTAAAGGGCAACATTTTCACGCAGAGGTTGGTGTATGTATGGAATGTGGTGCCAGAGGAAGTGGTGGAGGATGGTATAATTACAACGTTTAAAAGGCATCTGGATGGATATATGAATAGGAAGGGTTTAGAGGGATACAGGCCAAGTGCTGGTAAATGGGGCTAGATTAATTTGGAATATCTGGTAGACATGGACAAGATAGACCAAAGGGTCTGTTTCCGTGCTGTACCTCTCTATGACTCTATAACTGAGTGTTGATCCAAAAGGCTGTAAATTTTCTGAATGGAAGATTAGATGGATTTCCTGAAATGTGCATTCAAATTGAAGATTGAATAATGAGCATGAGACTAAAATGCAGAATTACAATGACAAACAAGCAGCAAGTTGTACAGGTGGGTACAGACAGAGTGAAGGTGTACTGCAAGACAATTACCCAGATTGTGTTTGGTCTTCCCAATGTAAAAGAAACCACACTGTGAGCAGCTAGTAGTGTAAACTATGCCAGTCATAATGAAATACACTTCGTTTCAGTGCCCACACATCTGTATGGAGTGCATCGCTGCACCAATTGTCATATTGCTGCGGTTGGGCATGAGTTTGTATTAATGGAACCTCACTTCTGTGTTTCAAATCTTATCTAGGCCAGCAGCTAAAAAAAATTGCCAGATTGCAGCATGTAAAAGTGCATCTACGATGTGACCTTGTTAAATTATGAAACTGAAGATGATTGTGTTGATACTTGTCTCGAATGTGGATCAAGGGATGGATTCAATCAGTAACTGTTAATAAAAAAAAATTCTGATACAATCTCTGGTGCAGATAGTTCAAATAGCGTTTGCTTGTTGAGTACCGCACTCTCGCAAACACACGTGCTGGCACATGTAAACTGAAGCTATCATCTTCAACCCTTTGAATAAACATGTCACCAGGCCAACAATTCCTTCTCTCTTCCAGACCACAACATCTGGTTGAACCATTCTGTTTATAGCCATGGAATGCTATTTGGTCCCAAGTTAAGCTTTTCAGACAAAATCATCTCCATCTCCAGAACCTCTGTTGCCTTGTCCTCTCCACATTTGCTCCAGTGCACCTGTCACTGAAACTCTCGCCCAGAATGTTTGCCAGCCCCATGATAGACTACTGTAATGTTTACTTGGATGGCCACCATTCGGTGCCCTGGGTTACTCTCAGGCCCTAGGGCACATTCAAAATTCTACTGTCTACATTCTTTCATGTTAATGCTTACTTGGCCCTTTGGTACCCAGCCATCCAATGCCTCAACGTTAAAACTCAGATTTTTGTGTTTAAATTCCTTCGTGGTCTTGAACACACTCCACTCTGTTCTCCCCATCTGTTATTTCTTCCTGTCCTAAAACTATTAGCATTCATTCCCATATTTTGATGTGCACAATATTTTTATTGCTATCTTGAGAGACCCCTTGATGGGATTCAAATATTATGTGCTAGTTAAAATTGGAGTACTGTAAGTCCTCATTATTTGCTGAGAAGCTTGTCTAAATTTTTGTTTGGATTTAGTAACAAATCTAATTCAGTAATCTTTTGCAATATATTAACAGTAAGTTTGTGTATTTCAAAGTTAGCAAGTAGAAAAGATCAATTTCAGTTCCTTTTTTGATAATTCAGTACCAAAGCTGAGTACTCAGCTTAGGTTTAGAATGACTAGATATTGAAAAAAAACTGCTTCATTTATTCAACAATATGGCTCGACTTCAACCTTGGGGAAAAAAACTCCTTACAGTATTCATGTGATCTTTTTTAACTTCACTTCAACATCTTGCTAATTTACTGTTCAATTGGAAACAGTTTGTGCTTCCTGTTTTACCTGATGGAAACTGTTAAAATTTCCCTAAACCATTTTTACGTAGGTTCTGAAAGATTAGCACATGGTGAAGACTTTATTTCACCACTCTGTGCAGTTGCAACCTCAGGGCTTGGAAGTGTAAATCTAAGCTTCTGCAACACTCGGTCCTACGATTATTACTATCAAGGTTGTAAATGATCATGTTTTGTTAACACACTATCAGTCAGAGAGATTTACTGTTGTTAAAGGCACAACATGTACATTTCCACAGAATCAACATGAATAATTTTGCAAATTTACATATCTAGCGCAAGTTGTACATTTGTACAATTACCTCTGGTGTTACAAGATGAGGTAGTAATCTAGAATAATAAATTAAAAAATAGTAGAGTATAATAGTCCAAAATTTGCTGTCAAAATAACGTTGGGGTTAATGGTGCTCAATTAATTCTGGACAAATGTCATAGATATAGACTAACTACTTCTACCTCTGTGGCTTCTCCAACTTTGCTTTAGCAGCTTCAGACAAGAGCAGATGCAAAGTTAAAGTGGAAATGTAAAAGTTACTGTCAGAAATATGTTGCTTAGTTTTATGAAGCCAGATATCAACCTATAAAAAGCTCCTTCCATGTTAGAAATAAACTGAACTTATGAAAGAAAGGTGGGTTGTCCAATTCACCCCACGTACTGTTTAATAATGTCATATGTGTTAATGCCGACCCCGACAATGAAATTATACCTTATAAACTTTGAAATTTCACTAATTCATGTTTTAATCATAGATTTGTATTGTAAAAATAGGCTTTTATTTTATTTTATGTTTGTGTTTTTTTCTTTGAATCCAGTTTTTTTTTCTCTCTCCATATTTCTTCCATTCCATTTGGAATTCATTCATTCTAATAGAAACTTGTCTCTTTGTGTTGTTAATTTCACAACCCCAAAATCAGCTTGGTTAGAGACATATACAGTTGTTTGCCCAGTTTCTCCGACTGCAATGTCATCAGTTCTGACTATTGGCAACATTCTTAAATATGCCATGGAAAATCAAGCTCATGTCAGCCACCGTGTCTACTCCTGCAGTAAATCATGACCCAAGAGTTTTGGAGTACTATACAAGATATCCCTGGAATCTGAATGAATTTTGAATGTAGTCTTAGTACTAATTGCAGAATAAATGAATAAATGGCACAATAAATAAAATTATTGATCTTTCTGTATAAGTAATAAAAATACAATATCTTTCAAATCGCTTGATTTGGTGATTACAGTGAAGATTCAAGTAGAGGAGAGTTAGCTTAATTAAGATTGGTTTGCAAAACTGTTGTTATCTAATTGCAAATACATAATATTGCAACAATAAAAAGATGATGCACATGTTCCCTGTGAGTAATAACATTGTCAAAATGATGTACAGTTCTATTGCTCTATTTGCCTTAGGAGAAAATAATTTGGCGACACAGTTTCCAATTAAGATAGTACTTCTTGAAACTGCCTTTGCTGAGATTACTTTAGGTGTGTTATCAACTGGAATTGGGAAGGAATTTACAGTTTTCCCCCAGGGCAAATTCCTTTCCAGAGTACTGAAGTGATGAAAATAACCTTTCTAACTGAGCTTGCTCGAATCTTACTCCTCATCAGTTGATCACAGAGAAGTATTGACAAGGTGGGAGATGCAAAAATCGAAAGAAACAACTTAGAAGTGGAAGGTGGTCAGAGAAAGTAATTCATATAACAGTGCCAAGACTGAAAAAAACAGTAATGCAATAATCCTCTAAGTCCAACAGCTTTATCATTATTATTGTTCCATGTACCCGCTCGGGCTCACTGAATAGCACTCCGAGTGAGAGAGTTTTGGGTCCAAACCCCAGAGAGGCGAACACTGTGATGTGGAACTGAAAGAGTGCTTCGTTGTAAGAGGTGCTGTTTTTTAGATGTAGTATTAAACCAATGCCCATATGTCCCCAGATTAAGAAGATTGGCCTGTCCAATATTTTGTCTCTCAATCAACATCTGAAATCATACAAACATATTGATTTGGCTACTTGTTAGAGTTCTCTATGCACAAATTGGCTGCCACCTTTTTTACATTACAACATTGACAAAGTTTCCAAAGTTGTTCATTGCCTGTAAAGCACTTTGGGGTGTCCTAACACTGTGATAGATGCTAACTAAAGGCATGTTGTTTCATCTATGCTGAAATGATGCTTCCTTTTGTTTTGCAGGATCACTGGGACCTGGGGCAATATCCGCCATTGTAATTGCTGCAGTCCTTGGAGTGTCTGTATTGTTCAGCCTGATCATAATCACCGTGAGAAAGCTGTCAGCATCTTAGGCTCAATAAATGGTTAATAATAGACACTGCTGTTACTTACTGCCTTTAATTCTTGTTTTGTTAATTGAACTAACCCAATTATTTTCAGAGCATATTGCTTCAGAATGATATTTACATAGACAGTAACTATCAGAAGGGTGCAGGTGTTATAGATTTTGTAACACAAAAGATTATTAGGTATGGAGGAAGCTCAGCAGAAAACACCTTGATGTGTAGAACCCATGTAGAATACAAGAATTTGAGTTCATTATTGTTATTAGGTTAAGTTTTGTTTTCAGTTTTGTTAATGACTTCTTAGTAATTTCCTTTACTGGCTGAGCCTTTGTTGCACAATGGCCATTCCAGTGAAGCTGGATGAATTATGGATTTTGTAATTGTTTTCAGTCTTTTAGACTTGCTTTCGTAGACCTGTATATTCAATCCATTAGTGTTATAGTGAAACTCTTCATACAGAAATATTTCTTAAATGCCAATATTATCTTCATTTTCCTATTGACCTGCTTGCTGTATAAAAGAAATATAATATAGAATCACCACAGTGTGGATGCAGTCCATTTGGCCCATTGAATCCATACCAACCCATCCCACCTCTGTAACCCTGCTTTTCCCATGCTAATCCAGATAGGTTGTACATCCCTGGATACTATGGCCAACCCATCTACACACCTTTTGGATTGTGGGAGGAAACCCACATAGATACAGGGAGAATGCACAAACTCCACACAGACAGTCACCTGAGACTGAAATTGAACCTTGGTTCCTAGTGTTGTGCAGCAGCAGCACTAACCACTGAGCCACCATGCCACCCCAGCACAATTTGGTGCTATTAACACAATACCAAAATTAGCATTCACCAGATTTCATTAATCTGATTTTGAAGGACTATGCAAAAATAAATGAATTGTTGAGTACACCATCTGTTTGATGGCTGTGCCTTTTTATGATGTATCAGAAATCCTTCCATATTTATAAATCTTTCCATGGTGAAGCCCTTATTTCAGACAGGACTTAGCAGAAAATTTGAGATGAGCTGAGGTACTTCCCTGAAATTTCAGAAGGTTGAACCTGTCTAGAGTGTCATTGATAACAAGGTAACACATTGCTGATGAAGAGTCTTTTTTCAGAGGAAATAAATGCCACTTTCTGGGTGCTTATGAGTCCGCAATAAACCAAAATCACTGTCACAAACGTGTGGCTTTCCAGCCTTCTATTGGCAATTAAGTAATCCACAGGATCGGCAATGGTTTCCTCAGGAGGGAAGGCAGGTAGCGATGGGGAGCTCTTCAGATTTTCTCCCTGATTGACCCTATTTCTTCCATGTGTCTCTTCCCTGAAGAGATGGTTTGGCTGCAGGTAAGATCCTGGGGGTGGGAACGGGACAGCATGGTAGTGGGCATAGGAAATGTCAAGTGTCCAGTTAGAATGCTTCAGTCAACATGAAGAGAAGGCAGGTTTGAAGGTCTATTTCTGGTCGTGATTTTTGGACGTTGGTAAATATTGTTTCATATAGTTGCAAGTGAGCAGTAAAGATGCTGATTATATGCACACTAATTATGTGACATGCTTTATTATTAATTACCTTTTATAGGGTTAAAATGTCATCAAATCTGAGAACAAATCTTGATGACTGTGAATGCCTTCCTGTACAACAGCAAATTTCTTATGCAGTAATTAGTCATGCAGTAATTTGTCAACTTGATTACTGTATGTAAGGTGACATTGTTTCCAAGTACAATGGGAAGATTAAGCAGAGCTGTCATGTTACCTTTATTATCAGTATATCATCATTCTTTTCAAGTAACTAAAAACTAAGTAATTACTTACTTTCTGACTTGTGCCTGCCTTCTGTATATGTGGCACCATCTTTGTACTCCATCCTGAATTAGTTCTACTTTCCTCTCCTATTCCTCTGGATTCTCTTAGAGTCCTAGAGTAAGAGAGAAGTACAGCACGGAAACAGACCCTTTGGTCCAATTCTTTCAAGCTGATTAGATATCCTAACCTAATCTAGTCCCATTTGCCAGCACTTGGTCCATATCCCTCCAAACCCTTCCTATTCATATACCCATCAAATGTCTTTTAAATGCTGCAATTGTACCAGCCTCCACCACTTCCTTGGGCAGCTCTTTCCATTCATCCACCACCCTCTGTGTGGAAAAAGTTGCTGCTTAGGACTTTTTTATATCTTTCCCCTCTCACCTTAAACCTATGCCTTCTAGTTCAGGACTCTCCCACCCCAGAGAAAAGGCTTTGTCTATCTATCCTATCTATGCCTGTCATGATTTTATAAACATCTATAAGCCTCCAATGTTCCAGGGAAAACAGCCCCAGCCTGTTCAGCCTCTCCCTATAGCTCAAATCCTCCAACCCTGGCAACATCCTGGTAAATCTTTTCTGAATCCTTTCAAGTTTCACAACATCTTTCTGATAGGAAGGAGACCTGAATTGCACGCAATATTCCAAAAGTGGCCTAACCAATGTCCTGTACAGCCACAGCATGACCTCCCAACTCCTATACTTAATACTCTGACCAATAAAGGAAAACAAGGCAAATGCCTTCTTCACTATCTTATTTAACTGCGACTCTACTTTCAAGGAACTATGAACCAGCACTCCAAGGTCTCTTTGTTTAGCAACACTCCCTAGGACTTTAACATTAAGTGTATAAGTCCTGCCCTGATTTGTTTTTCCTAATTTCTCTTAACAGCTTTTGTATGAACAACTGAGTTGTATCATTGCATTAAGCCATCTGATGTTGAGACAGTATCAAACCACTTTGAGTATTCCCATTAGATTTACAATGTTTACTGTGTGGACAGAGGTGAATACCCCAATTAGGTATTCCAGTTTTCTCGTACCACACAATTGTTACTGCAATGCTGTTAATCTGCTGATGAAAGTCTCTTTACATAGTTTAAAGTAGCATCTATTCCCAGGTGGGATATGTAATAGTTCTTCCTGTTGTTGCAAACCTGAAATTAATTTTAGCTCATCTTCCGCACAGTGGTCAGCCTGTCAGCATTTTAACATGGATGCAATATTGCTTTGTGGTGTTAACCTTACATGACCTTGCTTCTGGCCTCCAAACTGCTTCAGGTCTCCAATCTCTCACTATTCTCACTTGCCTCTGGCTTCTGATTTCCTGTATATTCTGTAAGTTTTCTTCAAGTAGCTTGTTTCCATTCTAAATCACCTCCGTTCCGGATACCCCAATCTTCCATGGCTTTGATCTACAATTTTTACCACTAACCAAATCCTCTTCCACATGTTCATTTCCATTGGGCAAGCTCTATTTTTTTCTGTTTAATGTACATTTGTTTGTTATCCAGAAGCTAAGTGCCACAACAGCCCATCTTTCCTATATTTGAATGATGATTCTCTTGACAAATTACTGAGGCAGTGACGCCTGTCAGGGAGGAGAACCGACCAGGCAGAAATGTCCTGATTTTAACTTTATTCATCCGAAGTCTCATGGGGAAGTTGCCGTCTGATGCACTCTGGAAAGGGAGGGATCATATTTCCCTCCCCATCATCTTTACTGCAAAATCTGGGCCATTAACATGTCTTAATCAATTGATTTTACTTCAACAGGGGCATCCAAATGAATAATTTGGAACATGTTCTTATTGACGTTAAGTCAACTCAAGAAGATTTATTCATTTTAAAAAATCTGATTTTTAAAGTAAATTTGTAGAAATGCATGAACAAATGTACAAAAAATTTCACCACCTCAAAACATCTGAAAATACCTCACAACTGCCGAGGTAGGTTTTAGATGATAAATACCAAGACTTTCCTGAGAATTGCAACACTTTGCATGAATTTTTATTCAACAAAATCACAATGTACTGTCAGATTTATTTTCATTTTCAACCTTTGAGTTTCTTTTCCAGAGAAGACTTTTGATTATTTGATTTTACTTCAACTGAATCATTTCACACTGACCAGATCAAAACCTCTTTTTATTTTGTTTTTTAAAAAACTACAATAACTTGTGTATCTAAATAAAACAATTGAATGTTCCTAAAACTCGAAACAACCTTCGAATGTTAGTTAAGCTGCATATTTCAAAATTCATGGAATGCTGAATTAGCTGAAGTTAAAAATCACACAACACCAGGTTATAGTCCAACAGGTTTATTTAGAAGTACTTCCAATTAAACCTGTTGGACTATAACCTGGTGTTGTGTGATTTTTAACTTTGTCCACCCTAGTCCAACGCCGGCAGCTCCAATCAGAATTAGCTGGACACAAACTGTTTAATCATGCTCATCTGTGTGTGGTCTGTATGACTATTCTGCTGTTGCAACCATGTTTTGCTGTTTTATTTATTGTATACTCTGTACAGAAGTTAACAGATAAAGATGTATTTTATGATGTAAACATTTCATTGCTTTGTGCTTTCTTAGCTATTTTGAAATGATTCTCTTGAATCTAAGTATTGAACTGTGTCAGCACAGCGACATTGTAGCATCCTATGAAATACTCCCACCTCATGAGAAAATACATAAAATAATATTGTTTTAATACGAATACTCAAACTATAGTTGAATTGTACAATGTCCATGAATGGGGAATTTAACTAACGCATGGAAAATATTGTAGGATGTGGTATGTTTTGAAGGCTGGGGCTAGTCCTTAAAGGATCACTTAAACATTCCTACATTCCCAAAAGACATTGGGATACCTAGGGGACTCATTAAGAAGTGCCAGAGCAAGTTATTTAGTTTCACCTTAGCCTACAGATATTGATTTCAACTGCAGTCTACTTTGGAAGCTGCTGATTGACTGCAGCAAGCATGGAGCATTAAGGAGGATCACACATGGGGTCATGCTGATCTGTTGAACTCTGAGCCATTAACTCAGTAAGGTATTGAGGTCTTTATTTCACTAAACCTTATTAAAATACCAAAAATGGAAATGTCAAGATCAAATTACCCTTAAAACAGAAGACTGGTTTGAAGATTTAACAGAATTAGAAATTCTGTAGTTTATTTATTCATAACTTCCAGTTTCACATTGCACCTCTACTTGAAGAATATGACGCAAGAGAAACAAATTATTTGATAACATTATTGTTACCTCTTTACAGATTCCTATTTTACCTCTTTGATTCTGTTGTTTGTTTCTGTGTCAGTTTTACGCTGCTATAATGCAACATCCCAAATTTTATCACATCAGAATTTCAAATATATCATGCACAACAAGCCTTATTTAACAATAATTGCTATTTGTCTTATTAACAATTTGTTAGATTCACCCAACAATGTTTCACTGTAATTTGAATGATCTCAATTCTCAAGTCAGCATTAAAATCAGTAACAAAACCATGTATCTTAAACTTCTTATTACCGAGCATCTATTAGACTAGGAACATGCCTATTGTTCAAATATGCTGGATAATCAAGAGTTCCACACAATCAATGTAAAAGCACGCACCAAATAATATAAGCATAATGCAGGGGGTATACATATCACTGTTACACTTTATGTAAATCACAAATCATTTAATAATGCAACTTTGCCTTAAATGAAACTTACCATCAGACAGCCTTTTCACTCTTCCCTTCAACGGATTACTTGGATGTTGCAGGGATCACAGATTTGAGGAGAACTTGACTCAAAATTGAATCAGTTGTTGATATTTTATGTGGCCAATTAATTGAACAAGTATGTTTACACTGAAGTAAATAAATTTAAAAGGTTATAATAGTTGGAAGGAATAATATGGAAAACTTTGCAGTATTTGAGGTAGATAATTTTTGTTGGTTTATCAAGAGTGCCAGTTCATAAGGAGCTGGTTAAAATAAAGTTTGCTGTATAATTCAAAGTGGTGTTATTTCTATTTCATAATGCTCAGTCTTAAAAATTCAGGAGAAAGACTTTTAGCTTTCATACCATTTATATTTCCGTAGTTGGGTAATCGATATTCTAGATAGCTTTTTGTGCTGACCATCCTGTGATTGTCAACTAGAATTTCCATTACATACATAACATACTAATCTAATATTCCAGGTATTACTTAATACAGACTTTAATTGACATGGGTACAATTTAATGCAATCTCAGGATGGTGGGTTGGTGTTCAGAGGTGGGGGTGATTGGGCAGGAAGTTGCAGGGTGGAGATTCTGCTGGCTTCCTGTCTCTGTTCTGTTTAATTCATGGTAGAAAGGTTCTCATTCTGTTGCTACCTCTGGTATTTCACCAGCAGCTAGCAGAAACACTGAAATGAAGGCAACTTACCAAGTAATTGCTTGCGTCTGAGCTCCCTCGAACTGAGTAGCTCATCTCCAACTGAGAATCCCCACTGGAGCCAATGTTACCTCTGCACCAATGGAGGTTGAAATCATGCAAATGTAAACAGTTGCAACTCAGCTGGACTCTGCTAGTTAGACCAGAAGATGGCTATTTCCATGCACAGAGGACTACTTTGAGCTTGTAGGATGCCATGCACACAGCAGTCACTGCTCCTCCATGAGACTAATTGGCCATTAACTTTCAGAGATGAGAAAGCTACCCTGTGCTAGGATTTCTGGGGACAACTCCTCTCTGAATCCTGTAATCTAATGATGTGAAGGTAAGTGCCCAGTTAGGGCTTAATCCAATTGAACCTCCTGAAAATGGCTGCAGCAGGGTGGCCACTGGCTTTCTGGCCACGACCAGTAAATTCCACACAGGTCTTAAACAGCACTCTCTTACATAAGCCTAGTTGAAATGCACAGACAGTACTGTGGCTTTAAGAGGTGTATTTTCTCCTCTTTTTATTAGATAAAAGGTTGAGTCACAGGTGACAAGCAGTCTACTCAAATTCAACAGTTTGTGAGGCCTTGATGGTTTTTGAAAGTTGGAACAATAGGAGCAGCCTGAATTGGTGAGGTCAAACTCCCACAGAACCAGGAGTTTTAGTTTTAGTTTTCTGCATTTGCTGGGGTCTTGAAGCTGGATGTGGAAGCTCCTTATGCCTCTCTGTTATAGCTAAAAGCTGGGGTTCTCCTCCTGCTAGAATCGCATGTGAGACAATCTATTTTGCTGAATTTGCCTTTGCAATATGGGATGTTACTATACTGGAACAGTTAATTAGTAGTGGTTCATATATATATTATTTTGGTAAGCATTTCAACAGAGTTATAGTTGATCCAAGTCTTTATTTTTTATTTTTTATTATGTCTGTAACTTGTGTAAAAATAAAGTGTGCTTTGCTTAAAGTCTAATAGTTTGACTAATTAAATTGTATCTGGAATGCAACGCCTCACACTTACCTGTAAAATGAAAAAATGTTAGGATCTAGGCGATCTTCTTAATCTGTATTGAGGGAGTTTGCTCTGGTCCATCACACTATATACAGTCTGGTACATTTTATAGTAAGAACACATTGTGGAGTCACCACTATTTCTATAGATAATATGCTTCTCACATAGTTTGGTAAGTTGTCCTACTGAACCTGAGGGGTGGAGCTGAAGGACCCAGCTGGAGGAGACTGGTCCTCCAGTCAATGGGAGTGAATAAATTGGGTTTAAATGACAATTTGGAGAAAGTGAGAACTGCAGATTGCTGGAGGTCAGAGACAAAATGTATGGTGATGGAAAAGCACAGCTGCTCTGGTGGCATCCGAGGAACTGGAGAGTTGACAGAAAAAGGTCAGGGTGGCCCAGTGGCTCAGTGGTTAACACTGCTGCCTCACAGTGCCTGGGACCCGGGTTCAATTCCATCCTCGAGCGACTGTCTGTGTGGAGTTTGCACATTCTCCCTACGTCTGCGTGAGTTTCCTCTGGGTACTCTGGTTTCCTCCCACAGTCCAAAGATATGCAAGTCAAGTGAATTGGCCATGCTAAATTGCCTATAGTATTCAGGGATGTACAGTGTAGGTGCATTAATCAGGAGTAAATGTAGAGTAATGGGTCTAGGTGGGTTACTCTTTGGAGGGTCGGTGTGGACTTGTTGGGCTGAATGGCCTGTTTCCACACTAAGAATTCTTTGAAACCTATTTTGAGTTACAAACTGCAAGGATTTGGGGAGAAACTACCTGTGAGCAATTTTTGTTCTCCATGCCTTTGACTTTGAAGGGATATACTGATGGTTCACGAGATTGACTCCTAGCACGAGAGAAGAGGTTGAGTAGAATGTCTCTAGTCTCTAGAGTTCAAGAGAATGAGAGGTGGTCTCATTGAAACATAAGGTTTGATTCTGCGATGGTTTGGCACGGTAGATACATACAGTCCAAATTCTCTGGTTGCCTAAAACCTCTAGAACAAGAGGTCATAGTTTCTTTGGGTTTGAATCTTTGGAATTCTCAGCTGAGAGGATTATGATGGCTCAGTTTACTCTGTTATTATGCACATTCAAAGATGAACTATATTTTTGGAATCTGAGACAATTAAGGATATGGGACGAGAAAATGAAGATGAGGTCAAGCATCAGATCTTATTGAATGGCAGATTAGGCTTGAGAGGGCCCCAGGCGCGCTCCTGTGTCTATTTCTTATATGCTGATTGAATCTGTCACTGTTAATGAGAGCAGTACTGCAAAGTTGTCCATTTGATTCTGACTAAACTTGACAGACTGCAAAGTCAGATTGTAAAGTTCAGTGCATTTGGCAACAGTTTTGTTCAATTTGATCTACGACATTATATACGGTTTCCCTCTGTCTATTACAAATTTGAAAAATTATAAATAGCCTTACAGGACTTCTGCATATTAAAAAATACTAGAAGTCAGATGAAATCAATTATTTTGTATCCAAGTGATAAAATAATATGGAACACCGAAAGCTAGTGCTTCCAAATAAACCTGTTGGACGAAAACCTGGTGTTGTGATTTTTAACTTAAAACAAAGACGACTTCATCCTCAGACACCAGTCCAAATTCCTTTACTTGGAGGTGAAATGTGAATTTCTCCCGTGACTTTTAACTTTTTCCAAGCTCTCAATTTTTTTTATTCTGTAAAGAGCTTCCAAACCACTGCAAATAAGAAATTTCATATTCATTAATACAACATTGAATGCAGAGAGATGTGATTCACCAACCTTTTCACTATTTTAATAAACTTTTGATTCAGTTATAGTTTTTTGAAGTATTCATAGTTGAAAGTTAATTGACAAACTAATTGAAATCTCAGTTATTTGAAGTAATTTTAATGATTGGTGACTATAGGATAGAAAGAAAGATCTCATTAATCTTGTTCAAATGTAGATTGATATTACATGGCATTTTATTGTTTCAGTTCTTTGAAACCTATATTGCAATTTGAAAACCTCCCATATCTCAGCAGAAACAAAATATTATCAAAGTCAAGTTACACAGCAGTTTATGTTGACTCAAAATATTGTCACCTGAAGGAATACACATGCACAGTGTTGACTGATACCATCTTCAGTAAATGTTGATCGCCATGAAGGAAGAATCATACATCTATGTAAACCAAGCAGTGAAGTTGATAACCCTTTCAGCAATAATTTGTAGGGTCTTTACCATTTTTACTGGCCTCAACTTGTCACTCAAATAAAAATAATGTACTGCAGATGCTGGAAATCTGAAACAAACACAGAAAATGCTGGAGAAACCCAGCAGGGCTGGTAAATCCAGCAAATTCCATCAGGGCCATCCTTAATTGAGGAGACCACACCACTCAATGTGCTTGACAGGGCCCTCATCTGTGACCAACCCATTTTTCCACACTGATGCCCTCACCTCTTCCCCTCCTTTCCAGAACAATGATAGTGTTCCCCTTGTCCTTCCTTTCCACACCACTAGTCTCCACATTTAAAAGGATCATCCACTGCCATTTCCACCACCTCCCAAGGATATCACCACCAAATATATCTTCCCTTACACTCAGCATTCCAGAGGGACTGTTCCCTCAGTGACACCCTGTCACGGTCCTCCATCAGTCCTTATACTTCCTCACTCCTGCATGCAATCACGGAAGGTATGCCCTTTAATTTTCTCCCTCCTCTGTGTCCAACATCTTTCAATCTAGCTTCCTATATTTGCTGCTTATGTTGCAGCCTCCTTTACATTCATAAGACCACACGCAGAATGAGTGATCACTATGAGGAACACCTCTGCTGTGTCCTTAAGAATGATCCTGACCTTCCAATTACTTGCCATTTCAATGTGTCACTCTGCTCTCCTGCTAGTGTTTTTCTCCTGTTTCAATAAGGCTCAGTGCAAGCTCAAAGGAACCACACCTCATTTCTCACTTTGGCACTTTGGCACACTGAGTCAGCCTTACTGACTCAGTAATGAATTCCACAACTTCAGAACCTGAACCCTTAACAGCTGTCTTCCATTTTTTTGTATGTTCTCTTCCCCCCTGCCCCCTTTGCCAGGAGTTTGTCTTCTCGTGTCATTTTTACTTTGCTTTCAGCAAATGACTACTGCATGTAAGCTTCTGATTAATGGTAACCCCTGAGATGTTGATAGTGGTGTATTCAATGATGATAATGCTATTGACTGACACTGACATTTTGTTTCCACTTTTCTCTCGACATTTGAATATACCGAATCTCTTTCCAATAACTCTGGTTGCACATCTCTCTTTATCATCTCAATGCTTTATCAAAATGATGCTCTGACAAACAAACTCTCAGTTTCATATGTGGTGTGTCACGATCCACTTTCACTTAATTTTCTTTGATTTTGATATTGGCATCGGACTGTTATGAACAGGTGAGGAAAATGAATCTGCTCTCCTTGCTATAAATTCCTTGGTCAGTAGCAAAAAATATTTTTAGTCCTTTTTCCACATAGTTATCTCAAGTTTCAATTAAACAGGATCACTAGATGAGAATTAAAGAGTCTATTAAAAGATTTCCTGAGGAAAAAAAGAAACACAACATCAAACACATACAGACACATACATATACACCTACATATGCGAATATAGAATTAAGAAGGACAAAGTGATTAATACAAAAGGAAGATCAAGAATTCACATTTTTAAAACTTCTTAGGATCCTTGCATTGTTATAGTTGAACATGAGAACATGACCATTTATTTTATGTCTTATATCCTCATCTGCATTGTAATTTATGGAATCCTTGTATTCTCAGCAAATAAATAGCTCTCTGATTTGTTTCATGACTGGTGTTGGCTCTCAAGATGTGCATCTTCAGGTCCTTACTGTTACAAATCTATTTTCTTTTCTTCGTTATCCATTGGTCTGCCAAGTAGCTGCTGATATATGGTTCATTTGTGTGTTCCTGAGTCTGTATTCATTGTCTTTTTAAGTTGGATAATTGCAGGCAAGCCTTTCATGTCAATGCTTGAAGCTTATCTATAAAATGTATAAGTTTAAAAGGAGGAACTTCAATGAAATGATCATTTTCAAGTCAGATAGAACATAGAACATAGAACATAGAAGAATACAACGCAGTACAGGCCCTTTGGCCCTCGATGTTGCGCCGATCCAAGCCCACCTAACCTATACTAACCCACTATCCTCCATATACCTATCCAATGCCCGCTTAAATGCCCATAAAGAGGGAGAGTCCACCACTGCTACTGGCAGGGCATTCCATGAACTTACGACTCGCTGAGTGAAGAACCTACCCCTAACTTCAGTCCTATATCTACCCCCCCTTAATTTAAAGCTATGCCCCCTTGTAATACCCGACTCCATACGCGGGAAAAGGTTCACACTGTCAACCCTATCTAACCCCCTAATCATCTTGTACACCTCAATCAAGTCACCCCTAAACCTTCTTTTCTCTAATGAAAACAGCCCCAAGTGTCTCAGTCTTTCCTCATACGATCTTCCTTCCATACCAGGCAACATCCTGGTAAACCTCCTCTGCACCCGTTCCAGTGCCTCCACATCCTTCCTATAGTATGGCGACCAAAACTGCACACAATATTCCAGATGCGGCCGCACCAGAGTCTTATACAACTGCATCATGACCTCAGGACTCCGGAACTCAATTCCTCTACCAATAAAAGCCAGTACGCCATATGCCTTCCTCACCGCACTATTTACCTGGGTGGCAACTTTCAGAGATCTGTGTACATGGACACCAAGATCCCTCTGCTCATCCACACTACCAAGTATCCGACCATTAGCCCAGTACCCCATCTTTTTGTTATTCTTCCCAAAGTGAATCACCTCACACTTAGCTACATTGAATTCCATTTGCCACCTTTCTGCCCAGCTCTGCAGCTTCTCTATATCCTGCTGTAACCTGCCACATCCTTCCTCACTGTCAACAACTCCTCCGACTTTCGTATCATCCGCAAACTTGCTCACCCAACCTTCTAACCCCTCTTCCAGGTCATTTATAAAAATGACAAACAGCAATGGTCCCAAAACAGATCCTTGCGGAACACCGCTAGTGACGGCACTCCATGAAGAAACTTTGCCATCAACTACTACCCTCTGTCTTCTTCCATCCAGCCAATTCCTAATCCAAACCTCCAACTCACCCTCAATGCCATATCTCCGTATTTTCTGCAGTAGCCTACCATGGGGAACCTTATCAAACGCCTTACTAAAATCCATATATACCACATCTACCGCTTTCCCCTCATCAACCTCCTTCGTCACCTTTTCAAAGAATTCAATAAGGTTTGTGAGGCACGACCTGCCCTTCACAAAACCATGCTGACTATCCTTGATCACATTATTCCTATCCAGATGTGCATAAATCCTATCCCTTACAATTCTCTCTAAGACTTTGCCCACAACAGAAGTGAGACTCACCGGCCTATAGTTACTAGAGTTATCCCTACTCCCCTTTTTGAACAAGGGAACCACATTTGCTATCCTCTTTTGATTTTGTTTATTCTACATTGGATTGATGAACTTGGCCCAATCTGTGGTCAAGTTATCACTGCAATCATTTTAGATTGTATTTTTTTCTTTCTCAAAACTGTTTGAAGGTCTCAGGTTTTAAAATCAGACAGTGAAACTTGTGGGTAGTTCAAGTCAGATACAAATATAATATCACCTAGAGAAAAGAGATTGTTTAAGTAGCTAAGGAAGTAAGTTGTCTCAGTCGAACAATGTAGTTTGTGTAAACTTTCAGATTTCAGGATTAAAAACCTGCATTGGTTATTCGAAGTTGAGAAAGCCTAAGATATGAGTTGTCTGAGTCAAAGAAAAAAGGCTTTGTAATTCATACAGAGGGAACCGAGAAGAAACCATCAAGTCAAACCTGCTACTTTGATAGACAAGGAATTTGTCAGGATTTTGATTAGCTGTAAAGTAATGGTACTAAGGCAGTGATAGAATTTTGTTTGGCTGAGAGTTTTGAAGCATTTGAAACTATGCTATATTTTGATAACTTGATTTGGATTATGCTATTTTTATTTTTTTGTATATTAAAATTCTGCTTGATTGCTAAAACTAAATCTGTAGCTTTGTGTGCTCATGCTTCAGTGAAAGGCCACCACATTAAAATAAAGATCTATCAAGCCAGATTTCATTCTAGGATCTCACTTTTTTCTATGTTAGCATCAGCTGGGGTCACGACAGTAGTCAAGAAACTACTTAGTTGATTCCCAGCTTCCTCCATGGTCCGTCTGGGTTGTAATGTGCCATCAGTGGCTCCCTATCTTGCTTAATTTGGTCTGCATCACAAGAACTATACTGGCTGATGTGGTCCTTGATCTTGCAGCCATGCTCAGCCAGTAGAGTAGATCTCTTGCTTTCCTCAGTCTTGGCACAGTTCCTTACTGGCTTGCATGGATGTGCTTTAGCATCACGTCTTTCACCTCTTTAGAGATAATCAATCTATTTCCTTTATATAAAATGCTATCTTGGACTGTCAATATATTGCTCTTAAGGCAATAGGTATGTCTTGATGATTTTGGATTATCCTTTCATCATTGCTTCTTGTAATAAGTGGAGAGTTGGATAGATTGCTTGATTTGAGAAAGGTGCTTGGCTGTTATGTTCAAAGTCATAGAGTCGTAGAGATGTACAGAATGGAAACAGACCCTTTGGTCCAACCCGTCCATGCCGACTAGTTATCCCAACCCAATCTAGTCCCACCTGCCAGCACCCAGCCCATATCCCTCCGAACCCTTCCTATTCATATACCCATCCAAATGCCTCTTAAATTTTGCAATTGTACCAGCCTCCACCACCACTTCCTCTGGCAGCTCATTCCATACACGCACCACCCTCTGCGTGAAAACGTTGCCCCTTAGATCTCTTTTATATCTTTCCCCTCTCACCCTAAACCTATGCCCTCTAGTTCTGGACTCCCCGATCCTAGGGAAAAGACTTTGTCTATTTATCCTTTCCATGCTTCTCATAATTTTGTAAACCTCTATAAGGTCACCCCTCAGCCTCCGACGCTCCAGGGAAAACAGCCCCAGTCTGTTCAGCCTCTCCCTAAAGCTCAAATCCTCCAACCTTGGCAACATCCTTGTAAATCTTTTCGGAACCCTTTCAAGTTTCAGAACATCTTTCCGATAGGAAGGAGACCAGAATTGCACGCAATATTCCAGTGTCTGTGCTGAGCTGATGACTTCAGAGTACAACAAACAGCTGATTCACACATTGTCACAGCATCCTCTATATTCTTTATCAGTAGCTTTGCTCTTGACAGCAAGCATGCTTTCCTTACCTGTCTGTCACATCTATGTATGGCATCTCTGTAACTGGAATAACATTTTTGGAAGATACTTTGGAGCAGATAAAAGTGACTTGAGCAAAATGCTTTAAAGTGGGTTGAGTTAAATGTAACTGTCACATTGTCTCTTCCAAAGAAATATTGATGGAAAGGTTCACAAGTAAAGACTATCTTTCCCTATGCAAGCACAGAGATTTTCCATTTGTGTTAATGCCCGGGATAAAAACATAATTCACTGTCCTTGCTGCATTAATGTTGCTCCAAGTCTTATCTTGCTGACATCACACTGCAGAATGGCTTCATCATTTACATTGTATTATTTCAGCACTGACATTGCCACCACTACATCCTTGATTTAAATGAATGTACCTTTTGTTCCGAGTTCCAACAGTACTGCATGCTGTTGGCAATGAGTTGGCATTATGCTTCTCTCTCTCAAAACAAATTGGGGAAAAAAATTGCTAAATGCTTGCTGAAGCTAATGAATTGCTGCACTGCTTTTACATCTATGGGTTACTGCTATAATGGTTACATTTTTGAGATCCGGGGAAAGATAATTTGCTGTCAGTGCATGGCCCATGTACTTCACTTTGGGTACCTTCAGTGGTAACTTTCTGTTGTCAGTTTCAGGTTCATTTGGAGTGCACTGTTGAGCAGCACACTGCGTTTTGATTGTGGTCAACAATGATTTCTTCCATTGTTGGAAAAACAGCTTATCCACTATAGTTTCCACACCAGAAAGATCACGAACTAACTTATATTTTCTGTGTTGATATTCCTCTGGGAGTGTCAATATGTCAAATGGTTTGTGCAGCCATCTAGATCTACTGAAGGACTTCCTAAATGTAGTTTTCATCCAATTTCATTTACTGGGAAACCTCCTCCACATCCAGTGTAGATATTTTAGGTTGATGCACTTTGTCAGCATTTCAGGTTGTTTCACCATGCTACTAATCCACTCAACAGGAGTTGACACTTTCTAGATTACTTCCTTTTTGTCCAGCTCTTCTATCTTGCCTTTCAGGCTGGCCTTAATGGCTTTTCACACATTTTCGACAGTCAATCTCAGATTCACTCCGTCCTATCTTTTTAATCAATCTGTTCAGAGATGTTATTCCACACTTGAACTTAGGCCTCCTGGAACACAGGGTAGGGATACTACCACTGCACCACAAGAGGACACTATGTTCTGTATTTGTAAGACAATAGTCTGATCACAATACAGTCTTTATTGAATGGCATCTAAGAGGGCCGCCCACATCTAAGAAGTATGTGTACCTCACATATAGTATGTCACTTCATGAAGGATATTTCTGATCAATTGCATCTCAATCCAAACAGGCCTCAACCCAGGCCTCCTTTCAAATCAGCTTAATTGTCTTTGCTCATGAGCATGGTCTTGATTTTACTGTTCTTAAAATCTGTTTTGAACAATATTGCTTTCTAAGTTTATGTCATAACACAATGACAAGAGCATTTCTTCATATCTCATTTGGCAACTGCTTCCTTTACCAAATGAACCCTAAGTACAATCTCATTCTTATGTCTGTCATAATATGAGTTCAGAATCCAATTACTTTCAGAATACTGTAGTCCATGACACTTGTGTCTCAATTACGTACTATGCTGACTATGCACTTGAAAATGATGTGCACATATGCCATTTTTCAAATTGCTCAAACTTCCTCTAAATTAACTTATAAAGATGTGTCACAATTTTCTTCACTTCCTCAAATGAAAAGTAAAAGACATTTCCATTTAGGTCAATATCTCTGGTCTTGCTCAACATATCAATGAACATGTTTCAAATGTGAACGAGAGAGATGGGTCGATTGATCTTTGCCCCTTCTTCCAAATAGTGTCTTGACTTCACAGTTTCTTCCTTTATCTTATAGCTCTGAAGAAACAATCACTTCCCGCCTTTAATCACCTATCTTTTCATCTATTCTTACATTTGGCCACACTATCTCTTTCGATCTTGATGGGCGCTGTTGTATTTTGTTAACTTCCTTTATACTGAGTACTTTAAAAAAATGTTCTCCTTTAAAGAGCAGATGTGCACCAAGGATTTAAACAGTGCTCTATTTGGGAGCAAAGAGCTTTAAGTAACTCTCTAGGACTCCTGTCAAATATATGGACAGGCAGACCTGCTAGGAATTAGTTTATCCTATTTCCATCTGGGAATATCTCGGGTTCCTGCCAGAAGCTGCTTGTTACCTAATTGCCACGCTCCAGAAACTTGTGAAAATTGGGAAAACAAGACAAATATCTCGAGTTCAATTTAAAATTAAGAAACACTGGAGCCTCGTCACAACTATCTGAGACTGGAGGTTGGAGAGATAAAATTAGGAGGGTGGACTCTGAATTCTTGGTTGATGCATTGAAATGCTCTCAATAAGGCACTATTCAGTTAAGCCTGAATGTATTTAGTTAAAAGCACATTGCAGAAGAGATCTCCCTCTTCCTTGTCCGGTGGTTATGTGAATAACATCAGTGTGCAGTTAACTGTCATGGGAGAGGAAGGTGGTGGTAAGGGCGAATCAAACATTGCAGCCAGCCAAATATATATGAAACATGTTGCCAGATCTAGACTACACCCCAGTGTATACAACGTGCACAAAGAATACACAAGCAATGTCAATTCTCAGCTAAATAGGCTTTTATTGCTCTATTGCTAATCTGTTTACGTTGATTGAAAGCAGGCCATGAGCCAAAACAGGATATTTATAAACAACAACTGAGTGCAATGCAATTACCCGCTGGATGTGACAAGCTTCTCTCACATTTTTCAACACTCTGTCAAAACTTTTTTTTTGCCCCTGTACTTTATAAATATTACAGTGATGTGTTCCTTCTATACTCCAATATACCGTATATAAATAAGTAAAAGTCAAACTTAGATTTTTTTTAAGGTTAAATTTACGTGGATACTACTTTTGAGGGGTTGAAATTCATGCTACAGTTCGAAATACTGTATCATTAGCAGAAGCCCAATTGATCTCTGAATGAATAAAAAAATCACAACGAATTGCAGTAAGCTGAGCAGCACACAAAGGGAGGTTGTCACCTGACTCTGACCTGACGCATCTTAAACTTTCACAGCAGCACATAATAGCACAAAAAGAATTCATTTCCTCATCGTAACATCTATGTACAGGATAATACTGTGACTCACAAATGGTGATCTGATATTTGTGAAGGACTAGGGTTGACTTTTACATGAGATATATGAAAAATTCCAGATTTTTTTCCCAAATATAGGGAGTCGGCTTCTACATGAGATTCACTTTTACTCGAGTATATATATTACTCTGTGCTCTTATTCATACCAAACATCTTTGCAACAATTTGAAAAATTGTGGAATACTCTATGTTCTTTTCTGCCCTCCTCTGTATTTAGGCTTCATGCTTTCCTAACTGTCCTTGTGACATTCCTTATCTTTGTTACTCTTAAATACATCCTGTATTTTCAGTTTATTAACAAAGCTAGTTGTATATGCTACACTTTCCTCATTGAGGTGGTTTAATTATAACCAACATTTTCACAGATTAATCCAGATTTATCCATTTTGGTCCAAAGGATATATTGCATCATTCAATATAAAGACAGTTCCATAGATTGATAATCGATTTAAATATATCTCATTCCTTTTGACCAAAGGTCTATTAATGATCATTGGTTTTGTGTTGATCCTGTAATTGGTGCTGTAGAGAGGAGATCCTAACAGATCAATATCTGTACATTTTGGTTTTCCTTTGGAGCCTCAGGAGAGAATTGCAGACCAAATCTTATGAATCCCTGTTCGGTTGCCTTGGAGAGCAATTGGCTGTTTAGCTGCTGCTAACTTCAGGTCGGCTCAGTCGATGTTGCATCAGCTTAAAATACTTTAGTTCCTGTATGAGCCAGTAGAATGCCATTTCTGTGTGATGTGGAAAGTCAGGGACACTTCCAGTGTCCAGGAATGACCACGTGTGCAGAAGTACATCCGGCTGCAGCTTCTGGAAATCCACAGTTTGGGTCTGGAGCAGCATCTGGATTCACTGTTTAACATCTACAAGCTGAGACCTCTGAGGATAACACACACTCTGAGGTGGTCAGATAAAGAGTGCATAGGCAGAAAGGAATGGGTGACCATCAGTCAGAGTCAAAGCACCAGGCAGGTTGTTCAGGTGTCCCCTAAGGGTATTTATCTATCTTTGGATGTGGTTGGGCATTGTTCTCTCTAAGTTGTGAAGCTTTGCACATAGCTCTAGGGTACAGTGATCAGTGTGTATGGATCTTGGAAGCACTGAAAGTGGTACAGCTCCCCTAGGACAGAGAATAAAGACTAGGAGAGCAATGATGAAAGGGAATTTATCATAATGGGAACAGACAGATGTTTCTGCAACTGCAGATGTGACACCAGGATGGTGCATTGCCTCCCTGATATCAGGATCATGGATTTCATTGAGCAGCTGGGGAGGGGGTCCTGCAACCAGAATATAATGAGCTCGGAATTAAATGGAAAGTCAGAACTTCAAAGATAGTCATCTCAGGATAATGTCCAATGCCATGTGCTAGTGAGACCAGGAAAAAAAGAATAGACTGAGTGAATAGTTAGAGGGGTAGCGTAAGAGGGACCTATTACAATTCTTGAGACATTGGATCCAATTCTGGGGAAGATGGGATCCATACAGACTGTTCGAGTTGTACCCTAGAAGGTTACAGGGGCTTTTAGTTCTGCAATGGGGTGGGTTTAAACTACAGTACAAGGGAGATGTGACCCTGACGGGGGACAAAAGAATGAAGCAAACAAAGATGGAAATCAAACGTAGACATTAGAAAGGAAAATTGGAAGGTGAAGGAAACAAGCCGGGAATAAGGCCAGAGTACAAAGAAAGCAGTGTAAAAATATCAGAAAAGGCAACTAAATCTAAAGGTACTATAACTGATCAACACTGAGCTTTGCAATACAGTAGACAAGTTAATAGTACTAATACTTATACACTGGTGCCATATAATTGCCATTACAAAGATATGACTACATCATTACGAAGGCTAGAAACTGAACCTCTAAAGTTGTTTAATCTTTAGGAAGGACAGGTAAGATTGAAAAGGCAATGAAATGGCATTATTAGTAGAAGATGAAATGCATGCAAAAGTGAGAAAGGATATTGGCACAGAAAATCTAGGCGTGAAATCTGTCTGAGTGGAGCTAAGAAACAAGGAGCAGAAAGTATTAGTGGGAATTGTCTATAGGCTTCCAAACAGTAGTGGTGAGGTAAAGGTCTGCATTAAATAGGAAATTAGAGATGCATATAACAAGGATAATGCAGTAATCATGGATGATTTTAATCTACATATAGATTGAGCAAAACTTCAGTGGCAAAACTTTGGCAGATGAATTCCTGGAATGCATACAAGATGCATTTTTAGGCCAGTATGTAAACAAAATAATTTGAGGGCAAGTTATCCTAGATTTAAACTTTTGTAATAACAGCATGTTAGTTAATAATCATGATGTGAGATGTCCTTTAGGAAACGGTGAGCATAATATGATAGAATCCTTCATTAGATAGAAAGTGCAGTGTTCCAATCCAAATATAAGTCCCTATATCTAAACAGAAGTGCAAGGGGTGTGTTGGCTGCACTTGAATGGTAACTTCGTAAACAAAGTATGACAGTTGATCGGTAAGGGTTAATATTTGAAGACTAAATACACACAGTAGCTTGCAGCAATTATATATCACTTTCCGGTGAAAGAGCACAACAGGAAAAGAGCTAACAAAATAACTTCAATGTAGTTATTAGATCTAAAAATGAATCATTAAGGTCTCTGGGGAAAGTAACAAGCCTTAAAGCTGGGTGTACTTTGGAAATCAGCAAAGAAGGACCAAGAAGTTGATTAAGAGGAGAAAATAGGATGTCAGAGTGACTTTGTGAGAAACATTCAAATGCACTGTTAGTGTTTCTAGAAGTACATAAAAGGAAAGATATTAGTGAAGCCAAATGGTCTGGAATGGGAGAATTGACAATGAAGAATAAGAAAATGGCAGAGCAATCAAACATAACCTTTGTTCAGTCTTCACAGAAGAAGCCAAAAAGAAAACTTCCAAGAAATGCTGGGGAAGTAAAGAAGTAGGAACTGAAGGAAATTTGTATCAGTGAAAGGATAGTGCAAGAGAAACTAATTGGGCAGAAAGCTGATATCCCGAGTGTCTCATAACCAACGTTCCAAGATCTGAAAGGAGATGGCCATGGAAATAATTGACATGATTTATTTCCATCTTCCAAAGCTCAGCAGATTCTGGAGTAATGTTGTAGGTCGGTGGGTGGCAAATGTAACTGTTTAAAGAAGGAAGGAGTGAAAAAGCTAGGAATTATGCACTAGTTAGCTGAACACCTTAGTAAGGAAAATTAGGACACTTAAAAAATAAATATAGCATTATACAAAGTCAACATGGATTTATGAAAGAAAAATCATACTTACCAAATCTACTGGTGCCTTTTGGGCATGTAATGAACAGAATAGATGAGGGAGGCAAGTAGATGTGGTTTATTTGAATTTTCAGAAAGCTTTTGTTAAAGTTCCATTTAACAGATTATTGTACAAAATCATAGCACATGCGATTGATAATATACTGGCATTATTTGAGGATCAGTTGCCAACAGGAAACGGAGAATAGGAATAAATGGGAATACATGATTTTGGAGTTGATTGTGGTGATAAGTGGGGCTGGGGCTCTAAAGTTTCAGTACTTGGAGGCCTAGCTATTCCCAAAGTATGAAACATTTGGATGAGGGAATCAAGTATAATATTTACAGGTTTTGTTGATGACACAAAAACTATGTAGACGTGGTGAGGAGGATGTACAGAAGTTTATTGCACACAATTCTGGTCCCCCTGTTATAGGAAGGATATTGTTAATCTGGAAAGGGTGGAGAAAAAGATTTGCAAGGATATTGCAGAGACGGGTTGGTTTGAGTTATAAAGAGAGACTGGATAGCCTGGGGCTTTTCTCCCTGGAGCATCAGAGGCTGAGGGGTGACCTTATACAGGTTTATAAAATCATGCAAGGCATAGATGAGGTGAATAACCAAAGTCTTTTCCCCAGGGTGGGAGAGTTTAGAACTAGAGAACATAGGTTTAACATGAGAGGGGAAAGAGACCTGACAGGCAATTTTCTTTTCTCAGAGGATGGCGCATGGATGGAATCAACTGCTTGAGGAAGTGGTAGAGGTGGATACAATTACAACATTTTGAAAGACTTTTGGACAGGTACGTGAGGTTTAGAGGGGCATGGGCCAAACACTGGCAAATAGGACCTGTTCGGTTTAGGTTACCTGATCAGCTTGGAAGAGTTGGACCAAAGGGTCTGTTTCTGTGCAGTCTGGCTCTATAAGCTTCACAGCAACTTAGAAAGGTTGAATGAGTGAGCAAATACATGGAAAGTGCAGTATAATGTGGATAAATGTGAAGTTGTCCACTTCAGTAAGAAAAACATAATGCCAGAGTATTATTTAAATAATGCTGATTGGGAAAGTTTGATTTACAAAGGAGCGTCAGTGTCCTTTACACTGTTCACTGAAATCAAACATGCAAGTGCAGCATGCAGTTAGGAAGGCAAATAATATATTTGCCTTTATTGTAAGAGAATTTGAGCGTAAGAGCAAGGATGTGCTAGTACAACTGTACAGAGCCTTGGTCAGACCATTCCTGGAGTATTTCCAATTATTATCTCGCGGTTTGCTTTCACATGGCTGAGGGAATGACTAACTGCAAGAATTTGGCTGGTGTGGGCAAATGGATGAAGTTGCTGCCTGTCAGGGTAGTACCATAACTAGCCTGGCCCATCCAGGAACCCAACCATCACGTCAAATTATGGGCGTTTTAGAAAACAGACATTCACAGCAAATCTGAAATTTCCTTATTATCCAACCAATGTTTCAGTAATCTCCAGTATCCAGCCATTTCACTGACTTTTATCACTAAGGAAGAACCTAACAAATTTTAGACATAAGAAGTACATTAAGCGGTTTCACCCAGAAAACCATGAAGTTGAAACACATCACTGTATTAATCTGCTAACAGGTGTCCGTGGTGCTTCTAATGATCTACTGGCCTTATTGAGTCTGATTGAAGTTCAGTTGTTAAGCTGCTCTGAGGTTTGTAAAACAGGGATATGGAGAACAAGACATTTCCTTCCACTTTGTCTTGTTTATATAAACCAGACATGAGAATTGTCTTACAATGAAACATTATTTCTGCTCCCTGGGAGTTGTCACTCACTCACATGATTGTATGCCTTTGATTACAAGTCATCTGAACTCTGATGGAATGGAAACTGCTCTGGGTTACAAAGGCCAGAAGATTGTGAGTAGAGATTTGTTTGGTCACATAATGCCTTCAGTGATTTGATGAATCTTGTGATGCAGAAAGTTGGGGCAATGTCCTCTTACAGCAGCATCCTGTACATCTGATCTTTTAGCTCCTTGTGCCTGTGCCAGCTCTTTATTCAATGAGGGCAGCTCCAGCTCTGTCCCCTGAGCTCTGCACATTTTTCCTTTTCAACTATATCTCTCATTTTCTGTTGAAAGGTACAACTGAATTTTCTTCCACCATCTTTTTAGCTCATACATTCCAGATCACAACAATTCACTGTGCAAACAAATACTGTTCCCTGCTGCATTTTTTGAAAAGTTTTCGTAAGTATGTTACTGTCATTCTTACCAGTGGAAGTGGTTTCTCTCTTTCTACTCTATCAAAGCTGATTTTGTTCAGTTTTCCCTGTGAAAAGTGATAAAACTGCCTAATCATGCTTCAGAAGCATGTTTAACCATCTGTCTCTGCACTATAAAACTGAAGTTGTTGAGGGTCACTTGAGGTAACCTAGGAATGAGTTTGAGACTTAGAAAGTCTATACTGTAGTGATCTAGGCTGGTGATGGTTGTACAATCTCTGAAGGGGCGGTTCTCTGCTGATCATATTCTGACTGCTAACACATTCAGTCTGTGACATGTGTCTCGGGATCATGCCTGATATCCATCTTTCCCTGGTCTCCATCCTCCTATAAAACCTAGGAAGGTACATTCAATAATACACAGTTTAAGAGCATACATTCCAACAATAAAAAGCATTAGCCTTAAAATTGTCATTCATTCACTTGTTTCAGTTTATGAATGAAAATGGAAAGGAGAACCATATTTGTACTTTTACCACACTTTTTATTCAAGAATTCTTATCATAAAGGAGTGAAGAGAAACAAATATGGCTTAAAACAATAACAAAAGAAATCAAGATTGTATATCATTAACTGAGGCATATTTATAGTCACCATTCTCCTCCATCTTGGTATCAAAGACATGGATGTATGTTCAGTAAGCATGAGAAAGTACTTAAAGATTCAGCCAAACAGACAGAAATCTTGGGTAAAATATTTAAGGCTTCCCAAAAGAAGCATGAACATGTCACGCAGTGGGTGAACTTTTCTGGTCCTGGTGGTAGCAAGCCTGGAGTTATGAGCGCACTTAATCAGGCAGGGTGGTGCCACCTCCTTCCCACTTCTGTTCAAATACAGTTCTCGGCAGGAAGTCTCAAGCTTGTCCTTCCTATCTTGCCACTAACTTAGATTAGATCCCCCTATGGTGTGGAAACAGGTCCTTCGGCCCAACCAGTCCACACTGACCCTCCGAAGAAAAGCCCACCCAGACCCATTTCCCTCTGACTAATGCACCTAACACTATGGACAATTTAGCATGGCCAATTCACCTGACCTGCACATCTTTGGACTGTGGGAGGAAACCAGAGCACCCGGAGGAAACCCACACAGACGCGGAATGAATGACAGTCACCCGAGGCAGGAATCAAACCTGGGTCCCTGGTGCTGTGAGGCAGCCGTGCTAACCACTGAGCCACTGTGCCACCCCAAAGCAGCACCCTCACAGGGATTGAAACCGGGGCCCTCAGATTAAAAGTCGGATGCACTACCGGCTGAGTTATCCGGGCTCTGAAGCCCTTATGTGCTTAATTAATAATTATTTAAGGCTAATTCTTGCCTGGGCTGCAGAAATCTGAGCTCCAAGGGGGATGTAAAAGAGTCAGACTTTGTGACCAGTAAACCAGTGCAGGTTGCCTGTCAATTCAGGCGTCACTTGGTCTGTACTGGTTTCTGCACATACATGGACATAGGGTTGGCGAGTGGCTGTTGAAAACCATTCCTCAGTCCTTGTTTCTGGCACCCTGTACCCTCCTCCTTATCACATCTCCAGCCAAGCTTCTGATTGGATGGAACATCATGCCAAGTGGGATTTCTTCCTCTGGGGACTTGATTTCAGGGAAAGACCTGCTGTTCTCCAAACTGGAAAATAAGCTTGAACATCTCCCTCCTTTTCAGCAAACAAGCAGGGTATCTGATCGAGCAGGAGCTTCAGGCCAATGAGTTAAAGTGAAGAAACAAATTTTTTGTTTTGCTGTTTATCATAAGCACTGTGGTGAGATACTATTGAGTGTAAACCACTTCCTGGCTTCACAAATCAAGCAATAGTGTACACCATCGCTGAATACATTTACGAGTAGCATAAAGATGAAGAGGACTATGAGGTTGAAATTAAATCTTTTTTAAGCCACCCATTTTTAAAACAGTAGACAAAACAATAAATTAAACTTCCAAAATGACTGGCAGAGTTGTATTTCTGTGTTGGATGAATCTGAGTAAAGCCACTCGTCTGCCCATGTAAATGCCTGCTTTATCTCCATTACACTTTTCCTGTGAATTCTTTGAATGTGTTGCCTCTTTTTAAATCTATGTAAGTAAGTTCTGCAAATCATTGCCCCAGTTCCTACAGACTGGTATCTGCATCGCCATCACATTGAAAAAGTTTCTAGAAACTTGCCAAATATCATGTGTCTGTGATTAAGCACTGGAACTTTATCCCTTGCACCTCCTGCAGCCTTTCATCCCATCAGCCAACTCCCCTTATTTAGTTCTACCCTTACATATCCAGACATAGCCTAAAAAACTCCTTTATTGTCTTTATCTCCTCCCAAACATACACACTTTCCTCTGGAGTTGCTCCAGGATTTATGCTTAACTAGCACCTGTTTCTTATCTAGATGCTGCCAAAGACACAATATCAGGATTCAAAATGCGCTGATAATATCCAGTTCTATCATGTGATATCTCTTTTTCAAATCCCTCATTAACTCTATTTTGTTGGACTACAAGTTCCACATTCAGTCTGGAACCCCTAATTAAAACTAGGAAGCTCAAAGACATTGACTTTGTTCATTCCCTCTCTATCAATTCTATGATGGGAATACATTTGGAATACTGCATGCAGTTCTGGTCGCCACATTACCAAAAGGATATGGATGCTTTGGAAAGGGTGCAGAGGAGGTTCACCAGGATGTTGCCTGGTATGGAGGGCACTAACTATGAAGGGAAGTTGAGTAGATTAGGATTATTTTCATTAGAAAGATGGAGGTTGGGGGGGGGGGGGGGGGGTGTGTGGTGGAGGTGGCTGATTGAGGTCTACAAAATCATGAAGGGTATAGGCAGGGTGGATAGCAAGAAGGTTTTTCCCAGAGTGGAGGACTCAATTACTAGGAGAGTCATGGGTTCAAGATGAGAGGGAAAAGGTTTACAGGAAATATGTGTGGCAAGTTTTTTACGCAGAGGGTGGTGGGTGCCTGCGGCATGTTAGCATCATTTATGATATATTTAGGCAGATACATGAATGGGCAGGGAGCAGAGGGATATGGATCCTTAGAAAGTAGGGAACAAGTTTAGATAAAGGATCTGAATCTGTGCAGGCATGGAGGGCTGAAGGGCCTGCTCCTGTGCTGTAATGTTCTTTGTTCTTTGTTGTTTGACTCCAGCTCCCTTTCCAACCACCCTCTCAAACTGATCCACACTGTTGTCAATTGTGTATTCCATTAAACCTGGATTTCAGTTTGAGACAACCGATCTCCTGCCTATCACCAACATTTCCTATTACCCCTGCTGTAACCTTGTCTATCTTGACACTTGTCCTTCCCTTTCTGTTTCTAAAGACTTCATCCTTCCTTTACATCCAGGTCAGATCAATCCAATGCTTCTTTGGTTCCCATCTTCCAATAAAATACAATTCAAAACCCAACCATACCAAGTCCCTATCATTCATCATCTCTGCCCTTGACTGGGATCAGCTTCTGATCCACAAGTGCCTTACCAAGAAAATTCAATTTGTTGTTTAATCCTCCTTTTTCTCTAAAATCCATTCCACAATATTCAAACATGCTGCATTCCTCCAATTCTGGAAAATTAACCCTTTTCCTCCTTTCTTTCCTCTTATCCTATTTTAAGACCTGCCTTTTTTGTAAACACACTGTCAAAAATGGAAGCACAATCTCTACATTAGGTACCAAACTTTTCTCACCTTAAGTGCTCAATGTTTCAAGTGCTGCAATACTGATTATACTATTAGAGCATGATTGAGAACAGAGTAAAACTCTACACAATAGTCAGCTTCCAGTCTTTATTAAATACCAAGCTGTCAGCGTGTCATTCAGTGTAAATAAAAGGATGTAAAGCCGGGAAGGAATGCTTGTTGGAAAAGTTTCTGAGGTTTTCAGAGTTTTATAATCAAATAATGTAAGCATAACAGCAGATTACAATTACGTAACTTAGCATATGTTTCCAAGGACAATTCTATATGCATCAGGAATTAAACTCTAAGTAGGCAGCTCTTCCACTAGTCAGATCTCCACAGTGAGAGAAATGTCATGTTCTGATCATTATCAGTGCCATTTGGCTGATGATTTTGATTTTTATAAAGTTCAGATGCTTCAGTGGCAACAAAATAAAAGCAAAATCCGTCGAGGCAGCAGTTGATGTTGGCTATGCATTCTGTCATTTGATGGAAGGGGCACACCTGACGCAGCACAGTACAATCCACTTGCATGTGGCTCATCACAACTTGAACAAAAACTATTATGTTGAAAGGCAAAAAGCAAACAATAAAGACTACAGCATTTGCAACAATGATTCGCATTGTCTTCCTCATGTTCAAGCCTCCTGGGTTTGATATGTTTCTTTGCTGAAGTGATTTGATAATTCCGAATGAGCAAACAGCCACAATGATCAGTGGAATAGCTAAATGTAATATTAAATTTGGAATAACATAAACGCTTTTGCTGTATGCCTTTGCAATGCAGGTTATGTCTGAGTCTGTTCCACTGGTTTCATTGTGTGAAAAATGATACACAACTGAAAAACTAATGGTCCACACAATTGTAAAAATCCAGACCACAGCAGATACCACTGCTGCTTTTGTTGGTGATCTCAGTACCATTGCCTTAAATGGATATTTTATTGCAATGTACCTGTCTATACTTATGCAAGTAATAATAAATATGCTGATGCATATATTGATTCTGTACAGAATTTTAATCACTATACATGAAGTCTTATTAACATAAGTGTATTGATAACTGTAAATCTTGAAAGGCAAAGTAACAAGCACCACAAGGTCAGAAATAGCTAGGTTTGTCATATAAATTGTCGTTTCTGTCCATTTTTTAAATTTGCAGCAGTATGTTTGCAAGGCCAATGCATTGAGTATTAATCCAACGATAAGAGCAGGAATGTAGAGCACGAGCTGAAACCATTTGATACTTTCATGCACCTCACAGCTGCAGTTCATATTTGCGTGCTGATCTGCTTTAAAAGAAAATGTACAACAAAAAAGGGTATTTCATTAAATCTGTACCACCAATATTCAAATTGGAATGCTTAGTGCAAATCTTATCAGAGAAATTGTCCAATTAGCTCATTAAAGGAAGACTTTGAGAACCCACAACATTAAATGGAAGTGTAATTGAAAAGACATAGTAGAATGGTTAGCAAGGCTAGATCTCATGAAATACAGGGAGAACTAACCATTTGGATACAGAACTGGCTTGAAGGCAGAAAACAGAGGGTGTTAGTGGAGTGTGCTTTTCATACTGGAGGCCTGTGATAAGTGGTTTGTCACAAGGATCAGTGCTGGGTCCACTGCTTTTCATTATTTATAGAAATGATTTGGATGTGAACTTAGGAGGTATGGTTGGTAAGTTTGCAGATGATGTCAAAATTGGAGGTGTAGTGGACAGCGGAGAAGGTTCCCTCAGACTACAATGGGATCTTGATCAGATGGAGCAATGAGCTGGGGAGTGGAAGATGGAGTTTAATTTAGATAAACACAAGATGCTGCATTTTGGGAAAACAAATCAGAGCAGGACCCATTCACTTAATGGTAAGGTCCTGGGGAGTGTTGCTGAACAAAGAGACCTTGGAGTTAACATTCCTGGTTCCTTGGTAGTGGAGTCACAGGTAGATAGGATAGTGAAGAAGATGTTTGGTATGTTTTTTTTTATTAGTCAGAGCATTGAATATAGGAGTTGGAAGGTCATATACAGGACATTGGTTAGGCCACTTTTGGAAAATTGTGTGCAATTCTAGTCTCTCTCCTATTAAAAGAATTCAGAAAAGATTTACAAGAATGTTGCCACGGTTGGAGGATTTGAGCTACAGGGAATGGCTGAATTGGCTGGGGCTGTTTCCCTGGAGTGTTGGAGGCTTAGAAATTTATAAAATCATGAGAAGCATGGGTAGGATAAATAGACAAGGTCTTTTCCTGGGGTGAGTCCAGAACTAGAGGGTATAGGTTTAGGTGAGAGGGGAAAAATGTAAAAAGGGACCTAAGGGGCAACATTTTCACACAGAGGATGGTGCGTGTATGGAATGAACTGACAGAGGAAGGGGTAGAGGTTGGTAAAATTACAATGTTTAAAAGGCATCAGGATGTGTATGTGAATAGAAAGGGCTTGGAGGGATATGGGCCAAGTGCTGGCAAATGGGAGTAGATTCGGTTAGGATATCTGGTCAGCATGGATGAGTTGAACTGAAGGATCTATTTCTGTGCTGTACGTTTCTATGACTCTTTGACATGGGAATAATATTCACTGAAACCTAGGTAGATAATTCTTTGCAATTAAAGTAAACTTTGCCTACAGCATTGAAATATGATTTAGAAACTTACCACTTGGAAATCAGATTGCAATTTGACACAGGTGGTCATCTCCTTCTGTTTAGGTTTCCAAATGGAACAATTTAATATGAAGCCAAGTTTAAAAGGTTTCCAGAAAGACAATTATATGGATTGAGACCTTTTGATACTCTTCAAAATATTATGATAAGGGAGGTAATGCTCCAGTCAGCCCTTTTCAACAATGAAAATGAGGTTATTTTGGATTTATCTTCATTCAGAGTCGAAACTCAGGTTTTTCATCTGTGCATCACAATCTGCACATGTCAACTTAGAACAACTTCTTTTCTAAATCCACTTAAACACATGATCTATTAAATTATCACCATCAAATATTAGTACTGGCTGCTTCTACATGATAGTATCTGCCAATATCTGACATGAAGGTATTACAGATCTACAGATTACAGATTTACAGATTACATTACAGTGTGGAAACAGGCCCTTCGGCCCAACAAGTCCACACCGACCCGCCGAAGCGAACCCACCCATATCCCTACATTTACCCCTTACCTAACACTACGGGTAATTTAGTATGGCCAATTCACCTGACCCTGCACATCTTTGGACTGTGGGAGGAAACCGGAGCACCCGGAGGAAACCCACGCAGACACGGGGAGAACATGCAAACTCCACACAGTCAGTCGCCTGAGGCGGGAATTGAACCCGGATCTCTGGCGCTGTGAGGCAACAGTGCTAACCACTGTGCCACCGTGCTGCCCACAAATTGTATGTATACAATTCTTTGGAGGGGGCAGCATTTGCATGTTTGCAATACCACACAATTTTCCACTTACATAACAACCTAATGTGTGGGTTGATATTGGTAACTAGGGCAAACCAGTGGAAACTTAAGTTTTGACCTGAATTTCCCAAAAGTGTTCTTGGTAAGTAGCTATTTGGATATGCACTGCCTACTGTTATCATTGTGTGCTGCTTCTGCCTTAGATGAATGAAAACATTCCCAGAAGCCCCTCTATTGATAGGTGCTGGTGTTTAGATACAGTGTAAATCCAATAAAGCAGCTTGTGTTTTTAAGGACTGATTGTGATCTCTTCAAGCAGGTGTTTATGATCTCAGATGCAGTTTGCAGCGGTACTGCCATTTTCGCCCAAAAATCCTCTAAGGTCAGAAGGCATTCAGAAGTTGCTGGCTCAATGTTTTGTGTTGTTAAATACTTTAAGACAATGGCACAGGAGAAGAGAAAAGCTGAAATATTTTAATAGAGCGAGATTATGTGGTGCCTGAATGAATGTGGCAGTAGATGTCATTATATCGCTCAACTGGAATAGGATAGAAGTTATAATTGACAAGAAAAAAAATGCAAAGCTATAGAAAAAGCAGTGGGACTAATTAGTAGACACGACCTGGAATATTGTGCACAACGTTAGTTTCCTTATCAAAGGAAGAATGTATTTGCAAAGAGAGTGTAGAATGTAAGCTGACTTGAGTAATTTCTGCAATAAATGTTTGATTAGATTAAGCCTATTTTCTATTGAGTTTTGAAAAAAATGTCTGGTAATGTTGTTCAAACACATAACATTTTGAGAGAGTGTGATAGAGTAAGTGCTGAGAAACACTTCTTGCCTGAAGAGTTAGAACATATTGCTATGCTATCAGGCTTAGTGGTTGCTAATCTAAGACAGAGATGAAGAGGCATTTATTCACTCAGAGGGTTGTGAGTCTTAGAAATTCCCTGCCTCAGAGTTCTGAATAGTCATTCGTTGCATTTATTCAGCTATGTTTATTGAGCCAGATAGGAAAGAGGTACTTTCACAGGCTTCCTGGCAAAGTATGGGTTAGTTCCAGCTTGGCCTTCCAGTCCTCAAACATGAGGATTTACCATGTTGCAGGCCAATTTGGCCTTTCGAGAACCCATATCCTGCTAGTGGCATGGTAATGAGGCCTAACACTCACAATGGATATCCTGCTAGCGCTAACAAGTGTTTGCCCAGCATATTCAGCTAGTTGGCAGGCCAACATCTATCTCAATACTCTGATAACATCAATTCTATAATGTAATCAATTTGTGAAGAAAGCCATTTTGTTGAAAGTCATTTGTACTATGTAAGCTAGCAATTTCTGAAAATAGTAACATTCATGGAATGGAGGGTTCTAACAGGTTTGTTACATTTGAAAGTTCCAATACATTAGTCACATATTAGTCACATTCAGTGCTGCCTAGGAATAAAGCAGGGCTTGTTGCAAGTTTACAACAGGATCATTTCAAGGATTAGTGAGCAATCAGTTTTATCAATTGGTTGGAGGTGGTTAACAGTCAGTCAGGTATTTGGGAGCAAGGAAAAGAGGCTCCCTAGGAAAAGATGGTGCTGAAGAAGTCTCAGGAGGTGAAGTCACGTTTGTGGTTAGGGCTCAGGAAAATCCCTTGGCGCGGTGGGACTTGGAAGAAGCCATGTGCCATTAATAGTTCAGTGCAGCTGAGCATGAGGATTAAAGAAATGACATTTGCTTTGTTCAGTTCAGCAAGATTAGAACTCAGCAAAATGAAGTGATTGCACCAGTTCAATGAAGCTAACTGTCTGTGGATAGCAGAAATTGTGTCTGTGACTAGGTGCTGGAGTGCCGTTTCCAGAATTTGGGGGAGTGTCACCCCGGTTTTGAAAATGAATCATCAGAATGTTAACATTTGTGGATGCTGCTGAGGGTGTTCTAAAGTTAGGCCTTTGAAAATGAATGAGGAAGAATTCTTTCTCAGGTTTTTAAGAGATTCAGTGATTCACCATACCACTAACATGTGGAGGTTGCCGCAATGTAAGTGGGACCCGTCTTGATTTCACTTGCAATTGCTCTACTGTGGGTGTTTGATCACAATGTGTCTGTTACCCACATTTATCTCAGTTTAGTTCTAATTGGGTGTTAAAATATTTTAAAATTGTTCATATAGTAGATTGCATTATTGTTCAACATTTGTGTAGTAACATTTATTGTTTGTTCAAAACTGTGGAAGGCTGTGGCTTTATTTTCTTAGTAAGTACTTGGGAGCTCACACGTTATCAATTTTAGAAAAAAGGTATTGGTCCCAAGCCAGCTGGTAATGTAGATTTGACAGTCAGTTTTGGGGCGATAACATAGTCCAGAGTTAAAATTTGATGGATAGGTAAAGAAGAAATTGAAATGAATGGCACCAAAGTGGGATTCAGTATGGCCAAAGAAGGAAGCATTTGAAATTTCTGACTTGCTTTACTGAACAGAGATAAGTATCCAACAATTGTTATCTCTCTGACAACCCTGGAAAAAGGACAATTGTGACACATTGGCTGAGGGTGAATTGTATGCAATGATACAAGTAACACCACACTTATGCATCTGAGCAAATATTAGGGTTTGTTTCAGACAGAAGAAAATATTTAACAAATGCTAACACATCAGTTAATATAGGGCATACTTAAAACTGTTGGTGATTATTACTGTATTAGAACATAGAATATAGAATAGTACAGCACAGGGGAACATTATAATGTAAACCTGGTGTTGTTCAAGTGGCCATTGCCATTAAGACCGTTGTTACTATTTCAGTAAAATACTCATGGCTTAACGCAGGATGCTGCTTGTTTGGCACCTTACCCATGCTCTACAACAATACATGTTAATCACTCATAATTTATTAATAACATGTAACACGTAAGTTTATGTTTAAACCAATTTTCAGCTCATTTCGTTTTTACAGATAGCTAGCAATAAGCTGAATTTGTTCCTTCTGTGCTGAAACCATTCCACAATTCTATTATTGTATATCTTGTACATAAATCACCCGATACCACTGCGATTTTCTCTTAAAAGTGCATGCTTACCGTTCAAAGAACTCGAGGAATGTTTTCAGAATTGGATCCCTCTTCTATCTACGGAAACAATGGATTGAAATGAAAGGATGATTATGAGTTTTTTGGACTTTGTACAAGTATGTGCTTATGGCATTTCCACAGGGCAGAATTGGGGGTGAAGGTGGGACTAGAAGTGCTCTCACAATATCATGATGCAACTTTTCTGAAAGGTCAGTGGAAAATTTGCAGACCACTTCTCTTCAGATTTCAATAATCTGCTCATTTCAGGAATCAGTCATGGACCTTAAAATCAGTCGAATCTTACAGTCAGCAGTTCATCACAAAATCATGTGGGTCATGGAAGCACTATTCTGAAGGGTGAGAGAATGCATTCACATTGAGATCAGTGCTCATACTAATGGCAAAGGTGATATTGAGCTTTGCCTTTATTGAGGGATTCTCCGAGGTCAGTAGTCAGTACCAACTCCATGGAGAGTTGTAAGTTATCAACTAAATCTGAGGGGTACTGGGGCTGAGAGCTTAATGCAGTTTAAGGGTAACATTCAAATCAAGGGAGTTTGCATCTGAATTGAGTAAGGATTGGGCAAAAGTATGAGGTTTTTGGGTGATTTTTTTTCTAATACATAGTGGTGACCTTTGTTTTGGGGAGAAGTGAAGATTAAATCATGGAGGAATTTAAATTGGACAGATCAGTCAAGGTGTTGTGTCATTTTTCCTAGCTGAGAATTTCAGGACGCTTACTTCAATAAATGGGTTTGTAGTTCTGCCACAGCCTATATCGGTGTGATTTTGCTCTTTTTAAAAACCCTGAAGTCCAAGAACCATTGTAAAAGGGGAACCAAAATTGGAACCATTTATATGTCCATAAATAATATGTACTCATTCCCCAAATGGCAGCCGAAAGATCAACTTCATGTCCCCCTAATGACAATTAGATCTCAACCCTTTCTATCTATTTCAAGTAATTTATGTAATTGTAAATGCTATCTGCATTCGGAAAAAGAACCTTTAGCTGTTTCTTTTAGAAATATCTTTTGCAAGGACCTTAGTTGCTGATGCATTATGAGCCAAATCTTCCAGTCCGTGTCAGAACTCCAGTCTCTGACACTGAACAGATAAATAAGCTATCCAGTTACCTTGTCCTGATTTTTCTGGTCAGTTTTCCAAAATTCCTTCCATGCACAAAACCCCAAGGCATCAGCGAAAGGACTCCACAGAGTAACCATGCCTTCTATACTGTATTCTGGTCAGGAACCGTTTAAATGTACCACTGTGTTGATGTGAGCGTATGAATGAATTGGGAGCAAGCACGCAAGGGGTTCTGGTGGCAGCTGGATGCATGACAGATGGTTGAGGTTTGTTCAGGGCTCAGGGGGAATCATGGGGTCAGGAGGAAGTTGTAGGATGGAGCTGTCTTTACCCGAATTACTACACTATTCTACTATCTTTATTTTTCTCTTTAGGTTCCGCAATCGCTCTTCAGCTAAACAATACCAGTCTCCTCTTTTCGTTGAAAGCCTTATCCATAATGCTAGTTTTATGTTTCACCAGGGCAGCAATCCCACCCTCGTTTAAGAGGAGCTTATCCCTATAGAATAGCTTCCTCCTTTCCAAGTACTGGCAATAGGACCCCATGAATCAAAACCTTTCCTCACACACCATGCCATTCATTGTTTGTCCAACCTGCAGTTCTTGTTCTCATCTACATGGGCAGCACACTTACCTGTTGGTCAATGGCTGAGCTGTCTCCATCATTACACTACGGTCTGGATCGTCATATTTGCCTGACTCACAGTCACACTACCCCGTTCCCCAACTATGGAACCGCAACAAAGTTTCAATCAACCTTAGGGGTTTGACTGCGTTCTGGAACAAAGTATTTAGTTAACCCTCTTCCTTTTTGATGTCAAACAATGTCTGTAACTCAGACTCCAACGCAGCAATTCCAGGTCAAAACAGCTGAAGTCATGGACAGTCATAGAAGAGAACAGCAGGAGTAGGCCATTTTAGCCTTCGAGTCTGCTTCAAATTTAATTCCGAACATGCCTGATCATCCAGGTTAATACTCTAATCCCAACTCCCCCCTATATTCCTTGATCCTTTTATCCGCAAACACTGTATCAACCTCCTTCTCGAAAGAACATAATGTTTTTGCCTCAAACACTTTCTGTGGTAGTGAATTCCACCACTCTCTGGGTCAGAAATTTCTCCTCATCTCCTCATCTAAAAGATTTACCTCTTCTGCTTAAACTATGATGTCTGGCTCTAGACTGCCCCTTCTTTGAGAACCTCATTCCTGCATCTAACCTGTTACAATTTTATAGGATTCGATGAGGTTCCCCCCATTATTCCTTTAGTCCTAACCAAATGCATTTCTCCCCATACATCAGTCTGGTTAACTCAGGAATCAATGTGGTAAACTTTCACTGCATTCCCTCTATAGCAAAAACATTCTTCCTTTGATAAGGAGACCAAAACTGCAGTGTGGCCTCACCAAGGCTCTGTATAATTGCAGTAAGGTATCCCTGTTCCTGTTCTCAAATCCTCTTGCTATGAAGGCCAATGCACAGTTTGCCTTCTTTACTGCCTGCTACACCGGCATGCTTACTTTCAGCAACTGTTTCATGAGGACACTTAGGTCTTGTTGAACATTTCCCTCTCTCAGTTTACAGCCATTCAAATAATGCCTTCCTATTTTTGCTACCAAAGTGGAGAACCTCACATTTTTCCACACTATATACTGCACCTGCCATGCATTTGTCCACTCACTCAGCTTGTCTAAATCACAGTGTGACATCACTGCATCCTCTTCACAGCTCACTCACCACCCTGTTTTGTGCAAATTTTGAGACATTGTTAGTTCTCTCATCTAAATCATTAACATATATTGTGGATAGCTGGGGTCCTAGTGCCAATCCCTGTAGCATCCCTCTAGTCACTGTTGCCATTCGGAAAATGACACATTTATTCCTGCTCTTTGTTTCTTGTCTGCTAACTAATTTTCTACACTGCCAAACCTCATGCCCTTTAGTTTTACATATTAATTTTTTATGTGAGACTTTGTCAAAAGCCTTCTGAAAGTCAGCACTCACTCACCTCAGATATAGTTGTCCAGCATCACAATGTATTCACAAATTGCTACATGATGCAGTCACAGCACACCCTGACATGTCTGTCTCAATTTATTTATGTCATCACTTAACTAGTTACTGATTTTGCAAAGAAAGAGCATCTTATAGTTCATAAGCTTGGAAGCAGAAGAAGAACTCTCACCTAACTACTGAAGGTGAGACAAAATAACAGATCCTCCTTCCAATTCTGTACCAATTTCGTACTTGGACCAAATTCCTGATGAAGCACTTGCGTTCACCAAACATGCTATTTCTATATTTCTGTTGGCAAAACAAAATGTCAGTGACAAAGGCTTTCTGCTTGCTCGCATGTAAATGGTTCCAGGTCGATGAACAGCTTGTGGGTGTGAACAAGAGAGCTTTTGGATCTTTGGAAAATAATATGTTGTCTTTGTCGTTGCATTGAAAAGCATCTAAAACTTGAAGAAAGTTAGTTGATTTTATTTCACCAGTCACTGTAAATTCTGGTTTTTAACCAATAAGTGAGAGATTTCAATGTTTGTGAACCAATTGCTGTGTGCCTCCTATAAGGAAGGGAATGCATCTGAAGAGAGTGAAAGAGATCAACAAACAAACAGTCCTGACAAACCAAAAGGATCATCTCAGTCAACCCTGTGGATAGGAGCCATGGAATTGTCTTCCCATTGTCCATGCATCTCAAACAACAATTTTTGGAGTCATAGATTCAAAGAGTCATAGAGCAGTACAGCACGGAAGCAGACACTTCGGTCCAACCTGGCCAGATATCTCAAACAATCTAGACTCATTTGCCAGTATTTGGCTGTATCCCTCTAAATCTTTCCTATTCGTACACCAATCCAGGTACCTTTTAAATGTTGCAATTGAACTAGCCTCCACTACTTCCTCTTGCAGCTCATTCCATACACACACAGTCCTCTGTATGAAAAAGATGACCCTTGGGTCTCTTTTAAATCTTTCCCCTCTCACCTTAAACCTATGCCCACTAGTTTTGGACTCTGCTACCCTAGAGAAAAGATCTTGGCTATTCACCCTATCCATGCCTCTTATTATTTTGTAAATTTCTATAAGGTCACCCCCTCAATCTCTGACACACCAGAGAAAACAGCCCCAGCCTTTTCAGCCTCTCACTATTGTTCAAGCCCTCGAACCCTGGCAACATCCTTTTAAATCTTTTCTGAATCCTCTCAAGTTTTGTAACATCCTTTCGACAGGAAGGAGAACAGAATTGCACACAATATTCCTAAAGTGGCCTAATCAATGTCCTGTGTAGCTGCAACATGACCTTCCAAGTCCTACACTCAATGCACTGACTAGTAAAGGTAAGCATACCAAACACCTTCTTCACTATCCTGTCTCCCTGCAACTCCACTTTCAAAGAACTGTGAACGAGCAATCCAAGGTCTCTTTGTTTAACAGTACTACCCAGCATCTCACCGTCAAGTGCATGAGTCCTGCCTTGATTTGCCTTTCCAAAATGCATCACCTCACATTTATCTAAATTACCTAAATTAAACTCCATCTACCTTTCCTCAGCCCACCAGTCCATCTGATCAAGGTCCCTTTGTACTGTGAGGTTATCTTCTTGGCTGTCTACTACACTTCCAATTTTGGTGTCATCTGCAAACTTACTAGCCATCCTTCCTATACTTACATTTAAATCATTTATATAAATGAAAAAAAGCAGTGTATCCAGCACCAATCCATATGGCACACTGTCGGTCATAGGCCTCCAGTCTGAAAAACAATCCTCCACCACCACCCTCTGTGAGAGAAAAATATCCAAATAATATTAAAATATAGTTACCCGAGTCCCAAATGTGTGAAACTCATAGAGGTCGAAACAAATCTAAAATTTCTGTTTAATGCATAGGTATGTATGGTAATTTTTAGATCATGTGATCAGGGGGCCAGCCACTCCTATTTGAATTCCCAACTTTGGTATAAGGGCTACCTGTTATAATGAAGGTGTCTATTCAAATATATGGTATGGTGTTGATCTGGATAGTTGGACCTTACGTCTCAGCAATGTTTTGTTTATAGTCAAAGTTAAGGTTCAAGCAAGATGACAGGCCTAATATTCTTCTATCTAATTGTAGTTTTAATTATTGGGTGCTTCTAATGTATGTTTATGTATAATGTAGTAGAGATAATAATAAAATACCTACTTTTAGGTGCTTGTATTTTCTTATCACCACTTTCACATTATTGTTGAGGATTTCAACCATATTGCTTTTGCACACTAGTTAAAATATTACTTCTCTGTGAGTTTTTCAGAAATATAACTTTTTAAAGGATTTTATGATGGGCAATGGCAATATTACACATTTTTAGAAACCTGCATTAAAAGTTACATTTTTAAATCTTGACCTGAGTCAAAATGGACCCTGACGTTTTACAACTACATTGTTTGTCAAGCTTCCAGAAGGTTCCAAGTAGATTATAAATGGATCAACTTTTTCTATGGTTTTGGCAGGCAAGAAAAGGTGGCCAACGTGTAATTGGACTTAGACAAAGCAGTGAATCAGTTTGAGATAAGGCAACTTATGATCCTTACCATTGAACCAATTTTGGATCCAACTTCTCTTTTGCCTATGTGTTCAATTTATTTTCCTGACTAGTCTGCCATTGGGTCCTTGTCAAAAACTTTGCTAAAATCCATCTGGTCTGCCGACAATGTTCTATTTCCATTGATTGTTCTTGTTACCATCTCAAAACAGTCTATCATATTAAACAGTTGTGACAAACCTATGCTGACTGCTCATGATTAATCTGTACTTTTCTAAATGACAATTTATATTGACCCACAGAATGTTTCCAGCAATTGCCCACAAGGTCAGACTGGCTGATTTGCAATTACTCCTTGCCTGCCTTTTTACACATGATTGCATTAACAGTCTTCCAGTCCTCCAACATCATACCTGTAACCAGACAGGATAGGATAATTATGGTTAAAGCCTCCATTATTTCCAAACTTGCTTCACCAAGAAACTTGGAATGCTATCTTCCAAGCTTTAATTCCTTTTCCATTGTTCCTGGAACCACATAAGATCATCCTTGTCCCATTCCTCCAATGGAATAGAAATGAAGTCTCCTTAGATTGAAACTGAGACAAATTTCTTGGGACTGAACGGGTAAGAGTTTTTAAAATTCTTTTATATTTTTACTGCTATGCCAAGTCGAGGGTGTTTAATGCTGGCATTATGTTACTGGAATTGATTTTTTTTATTATACAGTCGTAGAGGCATAGAGATATGCAACATGGAAACAGATCCTTTGTCCAACTCATCCAGGCCAAAAAGGTATCCTAAATTCATTGCTCAGAACAATAATTCCCACCTTAAATGGGATTATTGAATACAACTTTAGAAAATAATTTCTTTAGTCCCTGAGTTGTGGAAGCATGTAGGTTCAAATTTCATTTTGAAAAAGAACTTAAAAAAGTAAGGTAACATTTCTGTACAATGCTGACATGGTGCTGTAGTCTTAAACAGAAATTTTATCCACTTGCTCAAGAGCTGGTGAACATTCACATGCTATCATTTAAACTATAAATTTAGGTAGGTTGATCTCTAATCCTCTCTCAATCATTTGCCAAAAGCAAGTTTTCATTTACTTCTTTATTTATTGCTCAGTGGTCTTTGCTGTTCATAAAATTGACTGCCACGCCTCAACAACTGCATTTTGAAAATAATTATTTTGTTGTTAAATGCTTTGGGGCATCCTAAAGACATGATAAAGTGCTGCAAGATTGCTAGCCTTGATTAGAAAGTAACATACAGATATAATTATGTGCTCAGGTTTCATCTGCAAACCTTCAGATTCTCACATTACTTGATTACAGAATTAGAGTTTCCAGCTGCTATATTTTAGAAAAAGAATGTTCATTGAAATATATCTAGAAATTACTCACCAGTCAGCAGTAAGACTTATTGGAACAAATCATAATCCTTGTTTAATTGCTGATTGTTCCATAGAAATATCCGATTTACCACCACACCTTAAATCAAGAAATGTCGTCAATGTCGAGCAAGAGAGCAAGTTGCAAAAATACAGGAAATACAACCCACGTGAGATGAGATACTAAGAATTCAATAAATGCATTCTTAACCTTTCATTAAAAGACTGCCAGTTTAAGATTTACAGCAGGGTTTGAAGATATAATCAGTAGGAAATGGTGCCCTTGAATATGTTATATATCTGAGACATTATTTATAACTTAAATATCAAAGCATCAAAAATGTACAGAACTTAGGAAACGTTACAGAGAAAAGAAGAGTAGAGTATATGAAAATGGTTGAGAATATGATGCAACTTTTAGTCTCAAGATTCTGTGCAATCAGGGTCCAATGGGTGGTAATAGGATACTGAGTGAGGGTGTGGGTACCACAATTTTGGGGTTGACATCAGAAGTGACAGGCATCAATACATTTGAATAAGATGTAATACGCAAGAAACAATAAATAATATTTCTTCAAGCAAAACTGAAAGATTGAACAGGTGGGAATTCTTTTAGTGGAAAACGATAGCTAGTGATATGCTATTGCTGATCACACAAAAGGCAGAACCAAGTCTTTGTCAGTCCTGTCAAAGTGCAGTGTCTATGCTTAATGCTATTTCAATTTGATTTTTTTTTATTACATTCCCTACAGTGTGGAAACAGGCTCTTTGGCCCAACAAGTCCACACCAATCCTCTGAAGAGCAACCCACCCAGACCCATTTCTCTCTGACTAATGCACCTAATACTATGGACAATTTAGAAAGGCCAATTCACCTGATCTGCACATCTTTGGACTGTGGGAGAAAACCAGAGCAAACTCTTGCAGACACAGGGAGAATGTGCAAACTCTACACAGTCACCCAAGGCTGGAATCGAACCTGAGTCCCTGGTGCTATAAGGCAGCAGCGTTGATCACTGAGCCACCAGGCCAATTGATTCAACATGTGTCTTGCATAAGGCCATCACATTAAAAAAAAGAGAACGGAACCTTACTGTAATCTGAAAGACATGGGCTATGGTGAAATGCATGGCTAAATTGGGCAATAAGTGTGGCAAGGCACATGTAGTTCCCTCTTTTAAGCTTTTCGCAAGCATTGTAGTGAGCTTCCTGGAAAGCGATAAATGTTACTTGATGGTCATTACTGATTGTTAAACACCTTGTTAATGCAACAACTCACTTCATTAGTATTTAGATTCCCATCTAACTGAACTTACCAAATGACCTAGATATCAGGAAAACCCGAAAAGCAAACCAGAGTGGATGCCTACTGGATTCAGCTTGCTGTTTGTTCTGAATGACCTCCATGTTTATCACTGACAAACAACAGCTTATGGCATGATCCACAGGCAAAAGCTGAATGCCTTCCTCCCTCTTGCACATTGGCCTCTATCATCTGCTAACGTATCATGAACATCTTGGTACTGGACTGACAGTGGAGACAGAGATTTGCATTGCAGGATGCATCAGAAGCAAATATTGAAAGGTGGCAGCAGGGACACTTGGAGTACAGGGATAAATATTCAGCACTGGACTGCATCTCAGAGGCAATTTGATCTTCGCCGGCTTGGACTTCTAAAGGTCTGAACGGTGGAGAGAGCCTGGTGTGATGATGCTATGGCTTTAACAGGTGTATTTTGTCCTGATTTCTTTTAAAAAAAGAGATTGAACAAGAACAGTCTGTGGTAAAGTAAACAGTTTGTAAGAACTTGGCATTATTAAAATGTTAGAACAATACAAGCAGCCTGAATGGGTGTGGCTAGCTCTCAAGACCAGGATTTCTAGTCTTTTTAGCTTTTAGCTTTAGCAGAAGCCACTGGAATTTTGAAGAATTATTCTGTTAAGTTTTCCAATAGAATTAAGTTATTCGAAGTTTATTTTTGTTGTATTTTAACTGTAGTCATAGATTCATAGAAATGTACAACACAGATATCCGAAATTACCAGATAACCTAAATTAGTCTAATCCCATTTGCCAGCACTTGGCCCATATCCCTCTAAACCCTTCCTATTCATATATCCATCCAGATACCTTTGAAATGTTGTAATTATACCAACCTTCACCACTACCTCTCATAGCTCATACCAGACACACACCACCCTCTGCATGAAAAAGTTGTACCTTAGGTCCCCTTTAAATTTTTCCTCTCTCACCTTAAAGCTATGCCCTCCAGTTCTGGATGCCCCCACCCCAGGGAAATGACTTTGTCTATTTATCCTATCTGTACCCCTCATGATTTTATAGATCTCTATAAGGTCACCTCTCAGCCTCTGATGCTCCAGGGTAAACAACCCCAGCCTATTCAGCCTCTCTCTATAGCCCAAATCCTCCAACATCCTTGTAAGTCTTTTCTGAACCCCTTTCAAGTTTCAAAGCATCCTTCCAATAGGAGGGAGACCAGAGTTGCACACAATATTCCAAAAGTGGCCTAACCAATGTCCTGTACAGTTGCAACATGACCTCCCAGCGCCTATACTCAATGCTCTGACTAATAAAGGAAAGCATACCAAATGCCTTCTTCACTATCCTATCTATATGTAACTCCACTTTTAAGGAACTATGAACCTGCACTCCAAGATCTCTTTTATCAGCAACACTCCCAAGGACCTTCCCACTAAGTGAAAATGTCGCAGCTCATTCCATACACGTACCACACTCTGCGTGAAAATATTGCCCCTTACACCTCTTTTATATCTTTCCCCTCTCACCCTAAATCTATGCCGTCTAATTCTGGATTCCCCCACTCCCAGGAAAATACTTTGTCTATTTATCCTATCCATACCCCTCATGATTTTGTAAACTTCTATAAAGTCACATCTCAGCCTCTGAAGCTCCAGGGAAAACAGCCCCACCCTGTTCAGCCTGTCCTTATAGCTCAAATCCTCCAACCCTGGAAACATCCCTGTAAATCTTTTCTGAACCCTTTCAAGTTTCACAACATCTTTCCGATAGGAAGGAGACCAAAATTGCATGCAATATTCCAACAGTGGTCTAACCAATGTCCTGTACAGCCACAGCATGACCTCCCAACTCCTGAACTCAATATTCTGACTGATAAAGCATACAAAATGCCTTCTTCACTGTCCTATCTACCTGCGACTCCACTTTCAAGGAGTATGACCCTGCACTCCAAGGTCTCTTTGTTCAGCAACACTCCCTAGGACCTTGCCATTAAGTGTATAAGTCCTGCTAAGATATGCTTTCCCAAAATGCAGCACCTCGCATTTATCTGAATTAAACTCCATCTGCCACTTCTCAGCCCATTGGACCATTTGAACAAGATTCTGTTGTAATCTGAGGTAACCTTCTTCACTGTCCACTACACTTCCAATTTTGATGTCATCTGCAAACTTACTAACTGTACCTCTTATGCTCACACCCAAAACATTTCTATAAATGATGAAAAGTTGAGAACCCAGCACCCATTCTTGTGGCACTCCACTGGTCACAGGCCTCCAGTCTGAAAAACAACCCTCCACTACCACCCTCTGTTTTCTACCTTTGAACCAGTTCTGAATCCAAATGGCTAGTTCTCCCTTTATTCCATGAGATCTAACCTAGCTCACCAGTCTCCCATAGGGAACCTTGTCGAACGCATTACTGAAGTCAATATCGATCACATCTACTGCTCTGCCCTCATCAATCTTCTTTGTTACTTCTTCAAAAAACTCAATCAAGTTTTTGAGACATGATTTCCCATGCACAAAGCCATGTTGACTATCCCTAATCAGTCCTTGCCTTTCCAAATAAATGTACATCTTTCCTCTCAGGATTCCCTCCAACAACTTGCCCACCACCGATGTCAGTCTCACTGGTCTATTGTTCCCTGGCTTGTCCTTACCAACCTTCTTAAACAGAGGCACCACATTAGCCAACCTCCAATCTTCTGGCACCTCACCTGTGACTATCGATAATACAAATATCTCAGTAAGAGGCCCAGCAATCACTTCCCTCGCTTTCCACAGATGTCTAGGGGTCCTGGGGATTTATCCACCTTTATGCGTTTCAAGACACCCAGCACTTTCTCCTCTGTAATATGGACATTTCGCAAGATGTCACCATCTATTGCCCTACATTCTATATCTTCCATGTCCTTTTCCACAGTAAATACTGATGCAGAATACTCGTTTAATATATCCCCCATTTTCTGCGGTTCCACACAAAGGCTGCCTTGCTGATCTTTGAAGGGCCCTATTCCATGAGATCTAACTTTGTTAACCTGTCTACCATGCGGAACCTTTTTGAATACCATAATGAAGTGCATATAAATCACATCCACCACTCTACCCTCATCAATCCTCTTTGGTTCTTCTACAAATAACTCAATCAAGTATGTGAGACATGAGTTCCCACACACAAAGCCATGTTGACTATCCTTGATCAGTCCTTGCCTTTCTAAATGCATTTAAATCCTATCCCTCAGGATTCCCTCCAACAACTTGCCCACCACCAATGTCAGGCTCACTGGTCTATAGTTCCCTGCCTTTTCCTTACCACCTTTCATAAATAGTTGCATCATGTTAGCCAACCCCCAGTCTTCCGGCACCTCACCTGTGACTCTCGATGATACAAATATCACAGCAAGGGACCCAGAAATCACTTCCCTCGCCTCCCACAGAGTTCTAGGATACACCTCATCAGTTCCTGGGGATTTATCAACTTTTATGCATTTCAAGGAATCCAGCACCTTCTCCTCTGTAGTACGGACATTTTTCAAGGTGTCACCATCTATTTCCATTCCATATCTTCCATGTCCTTCTCCACAGTAAACACTAATGCAAAATGCTCATTTATCCTGCCCATCTCCTGTGGTTCCACACATAGGCTGCCTTGCTGATCTTTGAGGGGTCCTATTCTCTCCCAGTTATCCTTTTGTCCTTAATGTATTTACGACATCCCTTTGGATTCTCCTTAATCCTATTTGCCAAAGCTATCTCACGCCCTCTTTTTACCCTCCTGATTTATCTCTTAAATATACTCGTACTGCCCTTTATACTCTTCCAAGGATTCACTCGATCTCTCCTGTCTATACGTGATATGTGCTTCCTTCTTTTTCTTAACTAAAACTTCAATTTCTCCTGTCATTCAACATTCCCTACACGAACCAGCCTTGCCTTTCACCCTAACAGGAATATACTGTCTCTGGACTCTCATCATCTCATTTTTGAAGGCTTCCTAATTTCCTGCCGTCCCTTTACTTACAAACATCTGCCCCCGATCAACTTTTGAATGTTCTTGACTAATACCGTCAAAATTGGTCTTTCTCCAGTTTAGAACTTTAACTTTTAGATCTGGTCTGTCCTTTTCCATCACCATTTTAAAGCTAATAGAATTATGGTCGCTGGCCCAAAAGTGCTCCCACACTGACACCTCAGTCACTGCCCCACCTTATGTCCCAAGAATAGAAGTTTTGCACCTTCTCTAGTAGATACTTCCACATACTGAATCAGAAAATGTTCCTGGGCACACTTAAAAAATTCCTCTCCCTCTAAACCTTAACACTATGGCTATCTCAATCTATGTTTGGAAAGTTAAAATCCTCTACCATAACCACCCTATTATTCTTACAGGTAACTGAAATCTCCTAACAAATTTGTTTCTCAATTTCCTGCTGAGTATTGGGGGGTCTATGATACAATCCCAATAAGGTAATCATTCCTTTCTTATTTTTCAGTTCCACCTAAATAACTTCCCTCAATGTATTCCCAGGAATATCCTCCCTAAGTACAGCTATAATACTATCCCTTATCAAAAAGCCACTCCCTCTCCCCTCTTGAACCCCTTTCTCTCCTTGCAATAGCATCTGTATCCTGGAACATTAAGCTGCCAGTCCTGTTCATCCCTGAGCCATGTTTCTGTAATTGCTATGACATCCCAGTCCTATGTTCCTAACCATGCCCTGAGTTCATCTGCCTTCCCTGTTAGGCCTCTTGCATTGAAATAAATGCAGTTTAATTTATCAGTCCTACCGTGCTCTTTGCTTTGTTCCTGTCTGCCCTGACTGTTTGACTCACTCCTTTTCCCAACTCTACCAGTCTTAGATTGATCTCTTTCCTCACTATATCCCTGGCCGCCGCTGCCCCCCCCCCACCCCTCCCCCCCCCACCCAGCTTTCTAGTTTAAATCCTCCTGAGAAGCACCAGTAAATCTCCCTGCCAGTACATTAGTCCCCTTTCAATTCAGGTGCAATCCATCCTTCTAGTACAGGTCACTTCTACCCCAGAAAACATTCCAATAATCCAAAAATGTGAACCCTTCTCCCCTGCACTAGCTCCTCAGCTATACATTAATCTGCTGTATCGTCCTACTCCAACCCTCACCAACTCGTAGGACCAGGAGTAATCCAGATATTACTATCCACGAAGACCTTTTTAAATTCCTGCCTAACTTTCTTTATTTTCCCTTCAGAATCTCATCCTTTTCCCTTCCTATGTCATTGGTTCCAATGTGTACAACAATCTTCTGCTGGTCCCTCTCCCACCTGAGACCATTCTGCACCCTCTCTGAGATATCCTTGATCTTGGCACCAGGGAGGCAATACACTATTCTAATTTTTTGCTGCTGGCCACAGAAATGTCTGTGCCTCTGACTAGAGAGTCCCCTATCACAGGCAATTGCTTGGAATCTGATCTACCCCTCATTGCATTAGAGCCAGTCTCGATATCAGAAACTTAGCTGTTCATGCTACAGTCCCCTGACAGTATATCACCTCCTACATTTTCTAAAACAGCAGACTTGTTTGAGATGGGGATAGTCACACAAGACACCTGCATTACCTGCCTACCCCTCCTGAAGTTAACCCATCTACCTATCTGTATTTGTGGTTTTTCTCCCTTCCTATAACTGCCATCAAACACACCCCCTAGCTCCTGTACATTCCTTATTGCCTCTGACTGCCGCTCCAACCAATCCATGCGATCTGATAGGATTCACAACCAAAGACATTTCCTGCAGACACAACCATCAGTAATATGGAAACTCTCCCTAATCTCCCATATCCAACAGGAAGAACACATCACTCTACTAAATGCCATCTTTGCTCCTTCACAATCTACAGACCCAGAAAATAGCACCATCTTATTGCCCTAAAAAAGTGCTTTTTAAAAATTTTTAAAAATTTAATCAAGAGACAAATGTCAACAAAACATCTGAACAAGAAAAAGCACACTCTCCTCACTACTGCTTACTTACAGCAACATTACATGGTAAAAACTATGCATTTAGCTGTTCCTGTGCCGTGCGTGAGCTCTCCCACACAGGCTCCTCCAAAGTCAGCTGTGAATTTCACTGTTTGTTAATTTTTCATAGACGCACTCTGATGTCCAAAGATTCTTGAACTCAAACAGCAGCTGTGCAGATTTACTGCTGTGTCAGACAGCAATGTAGGGTTCTTTCTCTGACCCTGTGGTCACTGCCTTTGTCTGTCTTCCTCTTTTTAAAAGTGCCGATGTTTATAGTGTTTGAATAAATGGTGTTTTGCTTAACGTCAAGTACTTTGACCAGTTGAATCACATTTGGAACAAAATGTCTGACATTTACCTTTAAAATAAGAAAACATTAGGATCTAGGCTAACTTTGTCATATATTTTGAGGGGCCTGGCCTGTTCCATAACACTAGCCATCTAGGCAGGGTTTTGAGAGGAAACCACTGAGGGGTCTGTGTGCATTTCCACCTCAGAATGGGTAGTCCCTGGCACTACCCTGTCTCTTTGAGGAGAAGAAGGGGCACTTGAACTGGGGTCAAGGATGTACACTTCACTTCGGTTTTGGGGGCCAGTGGCTGGGTGACAGAGTGCAGGTATGTGCGTACCTCCAGCAAATCTCAAGGGTCCTGGGCGTGACTCGCCATGGCAGCTACCAACATGGTCCATAGAGGTAGACAGATGGTTGTATGATGGACTGCACTGCTGCAGCTTCTCGGCAATGAAGGCCATTTTGCATCCCACTTGATGACGGTTCCCACCGAGGAGTCAGTATCTGGCCTCTAGAGGGGTGCAGGTGACAGCCTTGCCAATGTTTCTTTTCTAGCCTTGATGCTGTCATCCTCCGAGGCCCCGAGGGCAGTTCTTCCACAGCCAGTTGCTTCTCCAAAGACACTGTGAGGAGTCTTGCAGGACCTGCCAGAATGCAGAGAAAGAAGATGTTGCAGCCTCTGGCTAGCAGTGGAATGCAATGATTCAGAGTGATGGCAAGGATTGCAGGAGAGTGGCAGTGGCATGTGGTACCTATTTGTTTGTGCAGGACATGGTTGTCTCACCAACCCTACAGGAGGATCTCAGTCTTTTCCTGCAAGAGACAGGTTTCTCTCCTCACAGGAGCTGAGTACACAGATGTCAAGCATAACCCTCCCCTCTTCCCACTGAACCACCTCTTTCTGCCCTATCATGGGCTAAGTTGTCCTGTAATTGGAAAAAAGTTGAGTACATCACAGTGGGTTACACAGCTGTTATTGATGGTGTACATGATGCAAAGCTGATGAGATATACACTGAAGGACTGAAGAGGTAGCACAGAGGCCTTTCAGGGTTAAAATGTGGCAGGCTAAGGGGGAGAGCAGCTGAAGAATGTGAAGATTAGGAGAACATTAGATCAATGTCCTGAGATGGAAGTTTATTCCTCAGTGATTGAGATAGGCTGAAATCATTGTACCCTTATCAGTCATCCAGAGAATTGTTGGATTCCAGGGGGTAATAGCCACCTCTGTCACCAAGTGCTACCATTGTCAATGATGGAACATACACCAGTTCATGTATTCCATATGATTTCATTACAACGTCCCCCTGCTATATGTTGGAAACTCCCATATATTATCTTATTGGTGGCAATCACAGGGATAAAAGTTCTCCTGGCTCACGAACCAGACATAACGGTATGCAAGCATATGTTTGTTCACTGTTATCAATTCAGTGCAACATTACTCCACTCCAGTGGTTTGTTGACTTACTCCTGACTCACAAGAACAACATCCATTTATAAAATGCCTTCAATATTTTTGTCAGCTATGACTCAGTTGCTATCACTCCTGCTTCCAAACCACAAAGTTCTGGGCTTTACGTTCCACTCCAGGGCTTGAGCATAAAACTCAAGGCTATCACTTCAATGCAGGACAGACAGAGCTCTGCACTGTCGGAAGTGTCATCTTTAGAAGGAGACATCAAACTGAGAACTCATGTGGAAGCTGGGATGGAAGTAAAATTCCTTTAGCATTAATTCAAAGAGAAACAGAGTTACCTTATTGTTCTAGGCCATATTTATCCCTTAATCGGCAACACAATATTGATTACAGTCTGTTCTAATATAACGCAATAGTTCCGTTTCCGTGCGATCCCGTGTTATTAGAAAATCATGTAATCCCAGCATCCTATAAACCAATGGGCCTGGAATCATGTTCTAGCTAATACAGGTAAGGAAAGTTTGCATTCTACAAGTAATGGTCTAAATTCTTCAATCGCATTATAGCCAATTCACGTTGAAGAAATATGCATTGTAGCAGAACCGACTCTACTGATCATTACCATGTTGTTTGTTTGTGGGCACAAATGTGTTACTGTGTTTTCTACATTGCAACAGTAATTTTTAAGAGACCACTTTTATGTAATTATTGGGACTCTAGACTGAAATAGAAGCTGGATTGTGATAAAAGAAATGCCAGGGTATTTTGCAACTTGGAAACCATTTGTTGCATTTTGAACTGTGGAAAGTAGTATTTATTTTTGACGCAGGAAAAGAGGGAGAATCCAAGACTGAAAAGCATCACAAAATGTGCTGAATTGAAATATTAATGGCTCATAGGTTTCTTCCAAGATATCCACAGCTCAAAAGACTTCTGAGTCTTACCTGACTATAGTATTCGAACAGTTTCTAGGATTGTGACCTGAGTCCCAGCTACGGAGAAGAGTATTCTCCATCTATTTTTGCAGCAGCACAGCTAAAAAGCCAAACATTTCCTGCCTGGTGATTTTTTAAATCTGATCTTAACTCTCGCTAACAAAGTCACCACATAAAGGAAACAATGTTGGTCTGCGTGACAATGTTGCTCCTTGAGCAAGGTTATGCTGTCCTTGGCTTTTTTTCAGAAAGGTTGTAAAAGTAGTGATTTCGAAAGGTCTGGCCTGGATGGGTTTTAGGTCTAATTTGATTATAGCTAACAGATACTGCCTCAGGCAAAAGGCATCCAAATTTTAAAAAAAGTGCTTGTACAATGAATTACAGAGACTTGAATATCACAGGGACAGGAATGGTAATGTATGTTCCAGGGTTTAGATGTTTCCAAAGGAATGGGGGAAGGTAAAAGAGATGGAGGAGTGACATTGCTAATCACGGATAGTATCACAGCTGCAGAAAGGGATATCATCGAGGAGGGTTTGTCGACAGAGTGGGCATGGGTCGAAGTCATAAAAAGGAGCAGTCACTTTATTCGGAGTTTTCTACATGCCCACCACTCCCCCCGCACCCCACCCCCAGCAACAGAGACATGGAGGAGCAGATTGGGAAGCAGAATTTGGAAATGTGTAGAAGTAACAAGGTTGTTGTCATGGATGACTTTAACTTCCCTAATATTGATAGGAACCTAGTTAGTTCAAATAGTTTGAATGGAACAGTTTTTCTGTGATCATAATGGATTTGGTGCTTGACAACAAATCAGGCCAGGTGTCAGATGTCTCGATAGGAGACCATTTCAGTGTTAGTGATCATAACTCCATGACCTTTACTATGCTCCTGGAGATGGACAGGGGCAGACTGTATGGGAAAGTATTTAACTGTGGGAGAGGAAGTTACAATGCTATTGGACAGGAACTGGGGTGCCTAAATTATGAACAGATGTTCTCAGGGAATTGCACTACAGAATGTTGAGGTTGTTTAGGAAACACCTGCTGGGAGTGCTGGACAGGTTTGTCCTACTGAGGCAAGGAAGCAAAGGCAGGTAGAAAGAACCTTGGGTGACAAGGTGTGTGGAACATCTAGTCAAGAAGGAAGCTTACTTAAAGTTGAGGAAGCAAGGGTCATACAGGACTCTAGAGGGTTACAAGATACCCAAGAAGGAACTGAAGAATGGACTTAAGAGAGCTAGAAGGACACGTGAAATGTCTTGGCAGGTAGAATTAAAGAAAACCCTAAGGCATTTTACACAGATGTGAGGAACAAGATAATGGGCAGAATGAGGGTAGGGCCGATCAGGGATAGTGGGGGGAAAGTGCGCCTGGAGTCGAAGGAAGCAGGGGAGGCTCTTAATGAATGCTTTGCTTCAGTATTCACTACTGAAAGGGATCTTGACATTTCTGAGGACAGTGTGAAACAGACTGATATGCTAGAACAGATTGATGTTAGGAAGGAGAATGTACTGAAAGGTTTGAAAAACACAAGGATAGATAAATCTCCTGGGCCAAATGAGATGTACCATAGCTTACTACAGAAAGTGAGGGAAGAGATTGCTGTGCCTTTGGTGATGATACTTGCATCCTCATTGTCCAGTGGAGTAGTGCCAGATGATTGGAGGATGGCAAATGTTATTCCCTTGTTCAAGAAAGGGAATAGGGATAATCCTGAGAATGACAGACTGGTCAGTCTTATGTCTGTAGTGTGCAAAGTATTAGAGAGGATTCTGAGAGAGAAGATTTATGATTACTTGGAAAACCGTAGTTTGATTAGAGATAGTCAGCATGGGTTTATGAGAGGTAGGTCATGCCTCACAAACATTATTGAATTCTTTGAGGATATAACAAAAAGCATTGATGAAGGTAGAGCAGTGGATATTGTGTGCATGGATTTTAGCAAGGAGTTTGATAAGGTTCCCCATGGTAGACTCATTCAGAAAGTAAGGAGGCATGGGATTCAGGGAAACCTATCTGTATGGATACAGAATTGGCTGGCCTATAGAAGACAGAGGATGGTGGTAGATGGAAATTAATCCGCCTGGGGCTCGGTGACTAGTAGTGTTCCACTGGGATCGGTTCAGGGACGTCTTTGTGATTTTTATAAATGACTTGGATGAGGAAGTGTAAAAATGGGTTGATAAGTTTGCCAATGATGTGAAAGTTGGTGGAGTTGTGGATAGTGTGGAGGATTGTTGTAGATTGCAACAAGGCATTGACAGGATGCAGAACTGGGCTGGTAAGTGGCAGATGGAGTTCAAGCTGGAAAAGTGTGAAGTCATTCACTTTAGAAGGTCAAATTTGAATGCAGATTACAGGGTTAAAGGCAGGATTCTTGGCAGAGTGAAGGAACAGAGGGATCCATGTCCATAGATCCCTCAAAGTTGCCACCCAGGTTGATAGGGTTGTTAAGAAGGCAAATAGTGTGTTGGCTTTCATTAGCAGGGGGATTGAATTTAACAGTCAAGTGGTTATGCTGCAGGTCTATAGAGCACTGGTTAGACCACACTTGGAATATTGCGTTCAGTTCTGGTCACCTCATTATAGGAAGGATGTGGAAGCTGTAGAGAGGGTGCAGAGGAAATTTACAGGATGCTGCCTGGACAGGAGGGCATGTCTTATGAAGAAAGGTTGAGAGAGCTAGGGCTTTTCTCATTGGAGTGAAGAAGGATGTGAGGTGACTTGATAGAAGTGTACAAGATGTTGAAAGGCATAGATAGAGTAGATAGCCAGAGACGTTTTACCATGGTGGAAATGTCTATCATGAGGGGGCACAATTTTAAGGTGATTGAAAGAAGGTTTAGGGGAGATGTCAGAGGTAGGTTCTTTAAACAGAGAGTGATGGGTGCGTGGAATTCACTGCCAGCAGTGGTAGTAGAGTCAGATACATTAGGGACTTTTTGTTTATTGAAAAATATTTTTATATTTTTGCGGAATTATAAAAGTACAAAAGATAATACAGCAATCTTATGGTACAACAAAAATAATTACAAACCACGTACTACAAATAACTATGATACTTTACAGAACAGACCAAAACTATCACAGAGATACAGAACAATCTTTCCATATTGCAATTCAATAAATAATTAAACATAACAAATTAGATTAAATTAGCTTGAATTGAACTAAATTACTTAAATTAATTTAACTTAATTTAATTGGCATCACTCAATGCTCCCCCATCGAGGCTCCCACTAATGGGAGCATCAGCTAATGTACCCGTATTTATTCATTCATTTATTCAGGCTTCCTCCCTCCACCCAGACAGCCAAATCTGGCCTTTGTGAATATGCAAAGGCCCTAATCAGTATAGCTGATAAGTCCATGTCTATATGGTTCAAGAAAGGCCGCCACTTCTTGTAAAATAGTTCTGTTTTCTGGTGCACTACATTCATAAGGAAGTCCGGGAGTACATGGTCCATCACTAACATATGTCATCCCGTAAGATCCGGGGGGGTTTTCTGAGATCCAGCTCAGATTGTTCTTCCTTGCATAATACTCGAGAATGTTGAATAGCCTCTTCCCATGCTCACCTAGCGAAGGCAGATTCAGCAGTCCCAGAAGGAGGGACACCGGATCTGCTTTAACTTCCATTCCCAAGATCCTCGCCAACACATTCACTATGACACCCTAGTAAATACGAATCATATGACATGACCATAGGCAGTGTGTGAGAGTACCGGTGTCTGTCTTGCATTTAGGACACCTTGGGGATGCTCCTTTCTTAAATCTTGCTCATCATTCAGGAGTCAAACGGACCCTGTGGAGAATCTTTAGTTGCATAACCTGTGCTTTATTGCAAATCAAAATTTTTTCTCATTCTCCTAGATATCATCCCATACTTCCAACGAGATTTCTGTTTCCAATTCCTGATTCCAGACTTCATAAAGTCTGTCCTTATCTTCCAGGGTACCCCCTCTCTGTAGATGATATAGGGTACTGACCAAAAGACTGCCTGTGCACCGAAGCACTCTTCTCTCCATATCAGACTTATCGGGCTGAGCTAAGAGTGTGGTCCTTTTCTGTGTGTAGTTCAGGATCTGGAAATAACTAAAGAGGGGCCTACTGGATAACCCAAATGTATGACTCATCTGGTCAAAAGAATATCAATGCATCTCCTTCAAATTGATATCCCAGAGAATAGTCTCCCTTAGCCTCCCATACCTTAAAGCCGGACTCCATTGATCCAGGCCTGAATCCTAGTGTTCCTGCTAAGGCGGTGAAAGGGGAGGTCTTATGTAGATCACTCTCACTCTGCTGCATCATTCTCCACGCTTTGACTGTGTTTATAACAATCGGACTTTAGCAGTACTCAGCAACAGTTTTCATGCTAATCATAAGAAGGGGATATTTGCCTGGGAGGCTTCAATGTCAAGCCATATCGAACTTGGATCCTTACATGGCCAATCACAATAAGGAGCTTATTTAGTATCGTGTAAAGTGTGAGAGATCTATCCCTTCCAGTCCCTGTGGAAGTTGCAAATTAGCAAATTTAATAAGAGGACATCTATGGTGCCAGATAAATGACGCAAGCCAACCATTATGTCTCCGCAGTGTTTGTCTAGGCAAAAACAATGCCAAAATTCTCATAGGGTACAGTAGGCGAGGAAGAACATACATTTTAACCAGATCTGTTCAACTTAACCATGATATCAGTAACCCTTCTCTATGCTGAAACAATTGTACAAAATTGGTTCTGTACAATTGGTGAAAAGTGGGGGTGATGAAAATGCCCAAATACAGGAAACCTTTCTGTGACCATCTAAAAGGAAATCAAGTTCCATCTTCCAAGTCAGGTACTCCTACAAGGCCCCCACAGGCATGGCCTCCAATTTCATAAAATTAGTTTTATATCCTGAAAAGGTACCAAATAAATTAACTTTTTGTATTAGACGGGGCATAGACTTTGTTGGGTTAGCCAGAAAGAGAAGAACATCAACTGCACAGTGAGCAATTTTATGCTCTCCTATTCCCACTTCTGGAGCAGTTATTTTAGAATCCTTCCGAATAGCCTCCACCAGCAGTTCAATCACTGGAGTGAATAGCAGCAGTGAAAGAGGACACCCTTGTCAGCTGCCTTTCCCAATACTAAAATGATCTGATTTTATTCCATTTGTAAGGACCGCCGCCATGGGATCATTATATAACACTGCTACCCACCCAACAAAGGTGCCCCTCAAAGACTAAAATGTTCCAAAACATAAAAATATATGGCCACTCTGCCCAGTTAAACACCTTTTCTACATCTAAGGAAACCACCAAACCCAGGATTGACCTCTGCTGGCACGCCTGTACCATGTTTAACACTCTTCTAATGTTACTGGAAGAACTGTGACCCTGAATAAAACCTGCCAGTCCTCCTTTACTGTAGAAGGCAGTACGTTCTCCAATCTCAACATTAGCGTTTTAGACAGAATTTTAAAATCTATGTTCAGTAGTGAGATAGGCACAGTCCTCAGGATCTTCTCCTCTCTTCAGATTAAGAGAGATATTAGTTTCCCTAAGGGAGGGCGGAAGGCCGTCCTGATTGTATGAATGGTTATACACTCCCAACATTGGCTCAGCCAGCATGTTTATGAACTCCTTGTAGAACTCGCTCGGGAACCCGTCCAGGCCAGGTGTTTTGTCACTTTGGAGCTGCCTTACTGCCTCTTGAATCTCTTGTGTTGTTAAAGGGACATTCAAAAGGGAGGCCTGCACTGCAGTTATGCCTGGGACATCCAAGTTCTCAAAAAATAATCCCACTTTTACCAACCCATCCTCACATCCCTCCGACCGGTATAACTCTGCACAGAATTTCCTGAATGTCGCGTTGATCTTTTTAGACCCTTGGCTGAGAATACAGTACCCTCCCTAATGGAGAGGTAGATTGCAGCCACTCTTTGTCCTGGCCAGATATGCCATGTATCTACCTGGCTTATCACCATTGTCAAATAATATTTGCTTTGTAAGGGAGACTTCTCTCTTTGCTGCCTGAGTGAGTACGGAGATCAGAACAGCCTAGAGTGCTATAATCTGCTGCAATTTAGATGCAGACAGTCTGCCTCCTCAGCTGCCTCTGGGCCACGAATATACACTGCTGCTCTCCTCTTTGCCTCTTTCTGGTCGCTGAGTATGAAATAATTATACCCCTTAAATAAGCCTTGGTGGCCTCCCAGAGCATTGATGGATTACTGGCCACATCCAAGTTAATGTCCCAGAAAGTCTTAAACTCTCTTGTGTCTTTTGAAGGAAATGGATCCATACACCAGTGCTGTATACCTGTACCATTACCCCAATCTTAACCTCCAAATACTCTGCCACATGGTCTGAAATGGCTATATTCCCAATTCCGTAGGATAGTACCGAATCAAGAAAGATCGACAGAACAAACAGTATACCTATACTTGCATGGCACTTGTGCGGGTTGGAGTATAACGTGAAATCCGTACCTTTAGAGTGAAGGCACCTCCACACATCTACCAGCCCCAACTCCCCACACAAGTCCACCAACTGCTTGAGATTGCAGGGAGATGCCCAAATGATCTCTTGGTATCTTATCCATCTCAGGATCCATGAGATGGTTAAAGTCTCCCCTTCCAATCATACGGTGCAGCCCAAGAACCATCAACCTAGAAAGTGCATCAATTAAAAATCTGAGGGAGTGTGCAGTAGACATTCAAGATGCCATACTCCTCCTCGTGTATTAAGGCTTTGAGGATAACAAACCCACCTTGTTCATCCTTAATTAGGTTCTTCCATATTCATATAGCCACTCCTCTACTTTTAAAATTGAAAGACAAAAAGAAACCTTGCCAACCACCACCCCCCCCACCCCAGCTGTAGTTTGAAATGCTCCTTACCATTCAAGTGTGTTTCTTGCAGTAAAGCAACATCGATTCTCTCCCTTCTGAGATTTGAGAGCAATTGCTTTCTTTTGACTGGTGAGTGACTCCATTCTATGTTCCTGGTGCACCACCTAAACAAACAACTAGCCATAACCGGCATGTGACCCCTCGAGAGGAAGAAGCCCAGTCATGGTGTGCCGAGTGGAGACAAAACAGGATTCCTGAAGTCTAGAACATCCCACGACAAACACTACAAAAACAAAATCTCTAACTACTACCGTTAAACTAAATAAAAAACCAATAGCTGGAGACATCACCCCTTGCCCATAGGGGGCACTCATCCTACTCCTTAACACCACCATAGCTCCTTTCAGTTAAAACCATGCCCCAAACCTAAGCAATACAAAAACAAAGAAAACACATATTTTACACTCATGGAAATTAAAAGTGGGCTTCCAAATCATCCCCCCATATGTCAACGCCACTTGTAACCAATTAACGAAATGACCACCCCCCAAGCCAAGAAATATCAAAGGGAATGACAGGAGTTAGCAAAAAGAAATATAAGATAGGGAAAGGGAAATAAGAAAACCCCCCAAATCCACTCATTCTCAAAACAGAGTCAAGCATATAAAATAAACAACAGAGAGAGTAAAGGATTGTCCATAATATTTAACCCAGCCAGTCTATTTTAAAGAATCCAGAAAATCCTTTGCCTTCTCTGCTGAGTCAAAGTTATACACGAACCCTCAAGATGTCAGACTTCTCGTGTATTAAGACTTTGAGGATAACAAACCTCCCCTGTTAATTTGGTCTATTAATAGGAATGGAAAGTTCTTCTGTATTAATATAGCCACTCCTCTACTTTGGAATTGAAAGACAAAAAGAACACCTTGCCAAACCCTCCACGGACCCAGCAACACAGTTGGGTACCTTACAAAATATTGAATATTCAGGTCTCTCAACCTCTTCCTTACTTCATCATATGATTTCCTTTTTCTAATCACTGCCCTAGAGAAGTCTTGAAAAAACAGAACTTTTGACCTTTGTAAATTATGGCCTGTGAGTCTTTCCCCAGCATTCTGGAGGCTTCCATAACCACTTGTTTCTCTTTATAGCACTGGAATCACACTAGGACTGGGCGGGGGTGCTGATCCAACTAGGGCCTGTGCACCACGATCCGATGGGCCACTCCAACCGCACCTGGCCTGACTCAACTTCCAGTCCCAGGAGCTGCAAGAGCCGTTCTTCACGTTCTGGCAGCCCGGTTATACGTATGTTCTGTCTTTGACCTCAATATTCAAGGTCATTGACCTGATTGATTAAGGCCCCCACCTGACTTTCCAGGGACTGAATCCACACCACTGAGGTCTCCGCTGCGGTCTCCACCACCGCAGTTTTCGGTTTGACCTCACCCATGCATTGATCAAGATGTTGGGTCTCCTGCTCATGCTTTTGTAGCACGGCAGAGATCAGTTCCAGTCTGGTGCGAGACTCCTCCAGTGCTGCCTCGACCTTCTCTTGGAGTTTCACGAACTCCGAGACTAGGTTCTGCTACTCCGATGAGATCAAAGGCGCCTCTGCGGGAGTCAGCACTATGGCTGCGGGCAGGTCCGTTGCTGCAGAGGAGTGCCCTGCATGTTGCTATCCTCACGATCCTTTCCTTTTGTCATCTTCTTCTTCCCTAAAAGTTAAAATTAATATTTAAAGGTTCTGGGGGCTTTGTTCTACTGATTTGTTTCAGAAATGGCTAGTAAGGGGAGGATGGGAGCACCACTCTACATGGATTATGGTGCAGAGCTCAGCCAGGCAGACCTGTTAGATTGCCGCCATCTCGGATCCCCCCCATGTTAGGGACATTTAAGTGACTCTTGGATCGGCACATGCAAGTTAATACAATGAAGGGTATGTAGGTTAGTCTGATCTCAGAGTAGGATAGAAAGCTGGCACAACATGAGGGCTGAAGGGTCTGTACTGTGCTGTGATGTTCTATGTTCAATGTTCTATGGAAGGGGAGCGGCCAGTTCTACCAGCTCAGCTTTGATTTGATTTGGTTTGTTTTGGTTTGGTTTGTAGCAGTCTGGCTGTTCACTGAAAGCAGTCAGTCTACCTGAAGCTGCTGGACTCAAAGAAGCAGGTCCATGCTGATCATCCCTCTCTCCGACATCTCTCCTGTAGTCCCCTGTGTTTGATCCTACCTTGTTTGCGAAGGGGTATTTATGGGTATTGTTGCAGGAGTTTGGAACAGCACCATTAAGTTGAGATACTCTGTTGGGTTTTCGGATCGGTTGAGTTATTCTATATTCTGTTCTCTTTTGTTTTAGTTTCATTTGGTAGTCTTGCAATTAAATTCTGTTTTGTTTAAAACTAAGTGGTTTGGACAGATGCATCACTCCTGGACTATCCATAAACACCTGCTTAAAACAATGAGCAAAGTTAAGGTCTGGGCTACGTACTTGAAATGTTTTGAGGGGCTCTGGCCTGTCCATAACAATCTGATTGAATCTCTCCAACTGCGCAAAATTCATGCTGCTCAACATTTGAATGGTTCTGAGTGACCTATTGAAAATGTTGCAAGAAGCTCTATCTTTGTTTCCAGGCAGGTTAGAACGTAGCAACCATTGAAATAGTAAAATCAAATAACTATTAGCACATTCTATTCTGTGAATAATATAATATTCACATGTTGCTGAGTTACACAGTATGAATAGATATATTTATAATGCGTTCCATCATGTGTAATGTTCCACATTTTATATGTGCCCTTGCTTATAGCTTGAAATCTTTTAATGTTCCACATTTTATATGTGCCCTTGCTTATATCTTGAAATCTTTCAGAAAAACAGGGGCAATGCAGGGGTGAAGTTAAAGGGCCTTGTGATATGAATGCAATTTTAACTGAATGTGTGTGTAACTGAATGGATTTGGCTTGGAAATTTTCAAGAGACAGGAATCTTCAGGAGGATGAATGAAGAGTAATGAAGAGAACCATAACTATTTCATTGCTGAACAGTAAGTAACAAGCGGATTTCTGAGGCAGTTAGTAACCAGGATGAAATTAATTTGTTGTCGTCAGATGAATGATATTTATAGAGTCATGAAAAAAGTCAATTGAATGGAACAGATGTTCTTTCAAAGAGCCAGCAGAGAAATAATGTTCTTCCTCCCTGCTGTACGATTGGATAATTTAAAGGTTAAACTATTTACAAGTATACCCTTTGACATTTCACATTGGGAAAGGCAGATTATAGATCAATGCAATGAAAGTTTTCACACTGTTGATTGAATGCACCAGTTTGACTTAGTGTGTTGCTTACTTGTCTCTGAGCAAAGATTAGATATTTAGGGTTTATCTGTGGGATCTTATCACACAACTTAATGACACGGCAGTTAGGGGGAGAGAAAGAGAGACAGAGAGAGAGAGGACAAGGGGGAGAGAGAGAAAGAAAGAGAGAGAGAGAGGAGATGGGCGGGGGGCAAGAGAGAGAGCGAGAGAGAGAGACAGACAGACAGACAGAGAGGAGATTGAGGGAGAGAAGAGAAACAGAGAGAGGATATAGGGGAGAGAGGGAGGAGATGGTGAGAAAGAGACCGAGAGACAGAAAGAGGAGATAGGTGAGAGAGCAAAAGAGAGAAACAAGAGTGAGGAGATGGGGAAAGAGAGAGGAGATGGGGGAGTGGGGTAGAGAGAGAGAGAGGAGATGGGGGAGAGACAGACACAGAGAGAAGGGGAGGAGATGGGGAGACAGTCAGAGAACCATAATCAGTAAGAAAAAGAGTTTTTACGTATGCTGTGAAAACATGGAACCTTTTTAATCTCTTATCATTCCTTCTGCTGATTCATGAGTTGTCAAAATAAATTGTGTAATTTTGAATATATTAGTGAAAGAAAGGCACATTTCAAATAGTTGTTTCCCAAACTGTTAACAATAAATTTATGTACAACTGGAACTTTTAATTTCACCAAAAACACAACTGCATATGGCAAATATTTGTATTGATTTAACAATGTGCTCAATCATAAACAAAATGGTACAACATTTGCTCACTGACTGAAAATGATTCAGTTTATAACGGAGATTTACATATGTTGGACATTTTCTCTCAAGAGCATGATGTTTAAAAATGTCAGATGTGGTCTCATGTTTCTAATGTTCTCCATCTGAACTATCAATGTTAGAACCAGATTCAATGCTTATAAATGATAGGGAAAGACACATTTCATGTGAAGATGTGTGAAGTGAACTTATCTGTGATCATTGATGCTCTTTTGTTGGTTATTACAGATTTCCAGATTTAAGACCAGAAGAAATAGGACCAGGAGAAACTGTTCAGCCTCTCCAACCTGGTCCACCATTTACTACGATCATGGTCGATCCAACATTTCTCATATCCACTTGTCTGTCCCTTTCCCTCTAATCCTTGATTCCCTGACTAATCAAGAATCTATCTCAGCCTTAAATAGAGTCATAGAGATGTACAACATGGAAACAGACCCTTCAGTCCAATACATCCATGCCACCCATATATCCCAACCCAATCTAGTCCCACCTGCCAGCACCCAATCCATATCCCTCCAAACCCTTCCTATTCATATACCCCATCCAAATGCCTCTTAAATGTTGCAATTGTACCAGTCTCCACCACTTCCTCTGGCAGCTCATTCCATACACGTACCACTCAATCCAATTCACTTATCTAGATGACAGTGGGTGATGGGGAGGGCGAGGGTACTGTGAAGGATTGAGCTGATAGTTGGAGAAGGCGCTGGAGAGAGAGCCAGACAAAGAGAGAGAGGATGAAAGTTAGGCAGATAAAGGGATTATTGATAGTATATGAAAAGCTAGATAAATGATAATGAGGATGCTATGAGTGGGTGAAAATGGGTTGGCTGTGCTGAAAGCAACCCTTGTCTTGACAGGATCTGAAATGAGGGGCTGGGTAATAAACATGTATTTCGGATCTTAAGGAAGTATTTCGGATCTAAACCTATTGAACTGAATACTGGGTCCTGAAGGTTGCAAGCTCCCCAAGCAAGGCATGAGAATTTAGTTATTTGACTTGTTTTGAGCTTTGCTGGAGCACCGCTGCAGGACTGGGAGAGAAATGTTGGTGTGGGAACTCGGTGGTGTGTTGAAGTGGTAGGCAACTAGAAGCTCAGGATCATTTTTATGGACAGAGTGTAGGTGTTTGGCAAGCAGTCACCCAATTTGCATTTCATCTTCCCAGTGTAGAGGACACCCCACTCTGAGCAGCCAAAACAGTAGACTAGATCGAGTGAAGTGCGGATAAGTTTCTGGAAATTATATCTGGGCCCTTTGGTACTGAGGAGGGAAGAGGTAAATGGGTGAGTGTTATACCATCTGTGATTGTGTGGGAGGAATCATGAGTGTATGGGGAGGTATTGGAAGTGGAGGAGGAGCAGGCCAGCGTGTCTCACAGTGTTAATAAGGGAGAGGAAGGGAATAAGTGTCTGGTGCTGGAACCCAGGTGGAGGTGGCAGAAATGACCTTTCTTTTGCCCAAATTGTTGATTTTCCTGTATCTCAGATCATTCCTGACCTGCTGTGCTTTTCCAGCACCACACTCTACATTCTAATCTCCAGCATCTGCAGTCCTCACTTTCGCCTTTCAATGCAGAGACTGGTGGGCTAGCAGTGGGAGCAACGGGGGAGCCCTATCATTGTTGTGAGGGAAGAGAAAAGAGATGAGGACAGAAATGCAAGAGATGTTTTGGTCACAGTTAAGGACCCTGTCAACCACGGTAACAGGGAATCCTTGGTTGAGGAAAAAGGGGGATATTTCTGAGGCTCTCCTTGAGGAAGGTGGCATCATCAGAACAGCTGTCACAGAGAAGGACAAACTGGGAGAACGGGATGAAGTCCTTCCAGGAAGCAGGCTGTGAGGATAGATAGTCAAGGAAACTGTGCAAGTTGGTGGGTTTAGAGTGGAAATTGGTGGCTAACCTATCTCCCGAAATGGAAACAGAGATGTCGAGGAAGGGAAGGGAGGAGTCAGAGATAGACCAGGCGAAGGTGAGGGTAGGGTGGAAATTGGAAGCAAAAGTGATACATGTTTCCATTTCCAAACGAGAGAGGGAAGCAGTATGGATGATATGATTGATGTGCCGGAGAAAGACTTATGGGGAGAGGCCCAAGAAGGACTGGAATGAGGAATATTCCATGTCCCTCACAGAGAGACAGGCAGAGCTGGGGCCATGCCTTTGACTTGAAAGAAGTGAGGGGAGTTAAAGGAGAAGTTATTCAAAGTGTGGCTGAGCTTGGCCAGGCAGAGGATGGTGGTGGATGGTGGTGGGTCAGGCTTTCTTTCCAGGAAGAGGTGGAGAAGCCTGAGACCATTCTGATGCGGTATGGGTTTGTAGAGGGATTGCATGTCCATGGTGAAGAGGGGGCGGCTAGAGTCTGTGAACTGGAAATTCCAAAACTGATGTAAAGCATCAGAAATATCACAGACATACACGACCAGTTCCTTCAGGCACTTATACAGTACAGCATTGCAGATATCTGTAGTTACAGGATTCTGCATGTGAACCACGTGCACTGACTGACTATGATGAATACAAACCTTGGTCACAAGCAATATTGATCATGTCATTGGCCGTTACAGATTGCTCCTGGTCACCTCTGTGTTGCAGAAGCAACCACAGATTGCCTCAAGACTGTGACAAAGACAACCCAAGATTGCATCGGCTACACTGAGGCACAGAGCTGAAATCCCCCCCACTTTGAACTTTGTGTCTTCACAAATAATGCAGGTGTGGGAGGAGTAAGCCTTACACATTGAAAATTTCCCATTGCATTTGCGTGACATGACTTGTGCTGCATTTATTGGACCAAGCTCCCCTCTGTTAAAGGTTCATGTACAGGCATCCCATGGCCCACCTTCTTGGAATCCCCTCCAACCCAAGTATGGAAGATGATGGTAAACTGTCATTTGTATGTGATGTGACTGTTGCCATCTCACATTTCTAAGACCCTGTTTTGACTCTGAAATTCTCCACACTGGTGTTTTTGAAACCCTGACCAATGGATACAGCACATCTGCTGTGCCTGTTGTGGATCGAAGGCAAAGTGAACTTGAGGAGGATCAGATGTGCAGGCAAGCTCAGGACTGGCAGTAAGCCTCTTACAGCTTCCAGGAAACAGGGTGACAAAGCCACAGCTGAGGGAGTCTTCAGGAAATGTTGGAGGTGGCATGAGGCCCAGAGTCTATCGTCTTCTCTGTTCCAACTAAGTGAGGCACGTTGCTACCACTGAATGTGAAAGTGGCTGTCAAAGAACTGTGTCATTTGCTGTAGCTGCATGTGTGTGATGGGTTCCCATGCTTTCTTCTGCCTAGGTGACAGTAGAACTCATTGTTTTGCAATTACCTGCTTTCAGGAATCTACCAGGGAATTGTGTGATATCACTCAACCTTTAACCCTCAAATGTATCAAGACTGTTCCTGATTTATGCCATACTACACTATATGATCCTGTTTCCCTGTGAAAAGGCCAGTATTGCTGCCCAAGAACTAGTCTTTGTTAATGGCACAGGCTTATTCCAGCTGCAGGATGCTATAAACTGTACACATGTTGTGTTGAGACCATTACATATAGTATAATGTGACTGATTTCATCAATAGGCTTCCATTGGCTTAATGTACAAGCCATCTCTGCCCATCAATACCACATCTTAGAGGTCTGCACCAGGAATCATGGAAGCTCCCATGATGCCTATATCCTTGGGAACTCTTAGGTTCCTGCTTTGTTTTTGGGTTGAATGCCTTATACAAATAGCTGCTGGGAGGTAAGGGGCTCCCCTCTACCTATGGTTGATGACTTTGTTTTCTAATTCCCCCCACTGTTGTTTCTGCTTATAGATAAAGTACAGTCCATTTACGTGATGGTTTTCCTGAAGATGATTCTTGGAACAATCTGCAGGGACCTTACGGTACACCCCAGACAAAATGGGTCAAATAATCCCTTTGCACTGTTCTCTGCTCAACCAGAGTAGGCAAAGAGGGGATGTGATAGGCACTGAAGAGAGTGGTAGAGGTTACTCTGGAGGAAGGTGAGGAGATTGAGCAGGAAGAACATTATCTTTACCCTGATGGAGAGGTACATCATTGTGGGAATGAATGAGCTTTCAGTAGATCTGATAATGGGTGAGCATTCATTGACTGTAAATTTGTCGCTCTTTGAAAACCAGGCAGCCTCTTGTTTAGTAGAAGCGATTGTAGAAGCTTGGAGAAGTGATTACAACTTTAATGTTATTTCTTTCTTTGCTTTTCATGTTGTCTCCATAATGGTTAACATTATAATTGTTTGAAGGTGTTACATGATGCTCCCACATTCAACAATGTCAAGAAGGTATGCTATGATGGGCACTAGAAAACTATAGCACTCCCTTTTAACAGTTTCTGACATGGTATGGTACTAAGGACAGTTAGTTTCTGTGGTTTCATCTTTGTGACTGTCTCACTGACACAGTGATGGAAAGAGGCAGTCTTGTTCATGTTGATCTCACTTTGTGTGTGTCCTGTGCAGTGTAACCTGTATACCTCACTCTGTCCAAGTTTTCTTCGCCCTATGATCTGTATGTCCCTGCTTACTGCAATCTGCCTGTATTGCTCGTAAACAAAGCTTTTCACTGTACTTAGGTACATATGACATTAAATTAAATCAAATCTATTTACAAATATTAGATTTTATTTGTAATGAAGTGCACTCATGTGCCCTCAGAAGTTACTCCTTATTTTATTTCCCTCTCACTTGGTGTACAGTGAAGGGCTGTTTGTGGCAACATTTGACATGGTGCTTAGCTGGCACTTGGCAGTGTCAAGCAGTGTCAAGAACTCCCTCTGTTGGTATATGTGTGTAATGGTAGCCTCAAGTGGACAAAACACACACAATACAATTTTCAATACGCCACCCTTGTTACTGTAAGGATATTTTCCCAGCATGAAGTTTTGAAGAAGGGTCAATGGACCTGAAACATTAACACTGCTTTCTCCCCACAGGTGCTGCCAGACCTGCTGCATTATTTCCAGCAATTTCTGGTTTTGTTTCTGATTTCCAGCGTCTGCAATTACAGGTATAGAGTCATAGAGTCCTACAGCACAGAGGCAGGCTCTTTGATCCAAACTAATCCATGCCAACCAAAATGTCCATCCACGCTAACCCCATTTCCCTGCACCTGGTCCGCATTCTTCTAATCCTTTCCTTTTCACGTAATTGTCCAAATGCCTTTTAAATGCTGTTAATGTACCCGCCGCAACCACTTCCGATGGCAGCTCATTCCATATGAGTACCAGCCTCTGTGGAAGAAAGTTGCCCCTCAGGTTTCCTTTTATTCTTTTCCCTCTAACCTTAAACTGATGCCTCTGGTTCTCGATACTCCAACCCTGGGAAAAAGACTGAGTGCATTCACCCTATCCATGCCTCTCATGAGCTTATGCAATTCTATAAGGTCCCGTCTCAGTCTCTTAAACTCTAAAGAAAAGAGTCCTACTTTGTCCAATTTCTCCCTACAACTCAGAGTATTGAGTCCAGGCAACATCCTTGTAAATTTCTTCTGCACTCTTTCCAGTTTAATAACATCCATCCTATAGCAAGGTGACCGAAACTGAATACAATACTCTAACTGCAGCCTCACTAATGTACTGTATATCTGTAACATAACTTCCTAACTTCTGACTCAATGTGCTGGCTGATGAAGCTGAAAATGTGTTGCTGGAAAAGGGCAGCAGGTCAGGCAGCAGCCAGGGAACAGGAGAATCGACGTTTCGGGCATAAGCCCTTCTTCAGGAATGAGGAAAGTGTGTCCAGCAGGCAAAGATAAAAGGTAGGGAGGAGGGACTTGGGGGAGGGGCGTCAGAAATGCGATAGGTGGAAAGAGGTCAAGGTGAGGGTGATAGGTCAGACTGGGGTGGGGGGCGGGTGGCTGATGAAGGCCAGTGTGCCAAATGCTGCCTTCACTGCCCTTTCTACCTATGACTCCACTTTCAGGGAACTGTGAACCTGAACTCCAAGATCTTTCTGTTCCATTACACTCCTTAAGGCCCTACCATTCACCATGAAACTCCTACCTTGATTTGACTTTCCAAAATGCAAGCCCGCACACTTATCTATATTAAACTCTATGTTCCATTTCTCAGCCTGCTTCCTCAGCTGATCAAGGTCCTGCTGCAATTTCTGATAACTTTCCTCACTGTCCACGATGCTGCCTATTTCGGTGTCATCATTCTTTGGCCTATGAACTGAAAGGACATAAACAAAAAAAACAGAGGGTATTTGCTATAAGGAGACTGAGACTTTGCTAAAATGTAACTTGCAGCTTTATTCACTGCTGTGCACAAAACCAAGTGCTGTGCTTTCACAATTCAGCCCATGTTTCCACAAAATGGTGAAAATACAAAATACACAATGTACTTCACTGACAACTTCAAAGGCAAGAAATAAAACATCAGCGGGCCAATGTATCCAGGTGATCAGATTTATTTTCAGATTACTGCATAACAACAGCAACTTTTTTTATGTGGTATCCTTAACATAACAAGATATCTCAGAAACAATGATTTCAAGCTTCACACTATTGGAGGAAATTTCTGCTCATCTAGTACTGGGCGTTGAATATTCTGTCTGAATTTAGCAACAGTGAAGATGGAGCAGTATGATAGTGAAAGACTGCACGGGGTCATCAACCAGCTTTGGTTGGGAGAAATATTGTGCAGCATCCTTGATAGGTCTTGCAGACAGAATGCTGTGAGTCTGGGGTGGGGTGGGGGTTGGCGTGTATAGGTGGTGGGTGGGTGCTGCTGGCAAAACTTTTACGGGGGGGGGAGAGAATGGTTCTCATGAAGGGCTGACAACAGAATGCAAGCACAGAGGCTGGAAGTTGGGGACCATCACAAGAGTGAGGGGAGCTAACAAATGTTTGAGATGGGTTGTGTGGACTGCTGGTTTGGACTTTACCCACCTTCCCACCCATCACCCACAGACGAGCCCTGGAAACAAGCAGCACCCAATCCATGTGTAAAATAAAATCCAAATGAGAGTAGGCAAATCCATGATAAAACATATCCTGAGAAGGCATGGCCTGGAACAATCTTAAAAAACTACTTATGGGATGGACCTCAAAGACCTGGAGTATTAGTCACTCTATCAGCACCATATATACAGAAACTGAATACTGCTTTTAGGTGATGGCACTGGGAGTGTAAGCTGATGATGAGAAATAAGAAACATCCAACTTGAGAACTTGTATCACAGAGAGAGAAATGGGAAGCTGTTGCAACTGACATTTCCCATGATTAGATAGTGTAATGAAGTTGAAGCTATGCAATGTACCTTTAAGAGAGAGTGAAAGCTGTTTTGCGCTGAGAGCTTGCAGGCACCTGTCATGTGACTGACTAGCAGTCTTAGAGTGTACTAGAAAATTGAAAATATGTAACGTTTGGCTGTAAACTAGATACCTCAGTGGTTAGATATGATTTGTGGTCAAAACAAATTAGTTTAAAATATGCTCCAGGATATTAAAACCTAATCGAGTTTGAATTTATTGTTTTTGCCAACCTCAAACCAATGAGACAATCTGATGTTTGGGGTATAAAGAAGCAGGAATTTTGAGAGTAAGACAGAGACACCAACTGTCATCAACAGATAGTAACTGCCATCCAGAGAGAGACCACCATTCAAAGCACCATTCATATGAAACATCTTTACAGCAAGACAGAAAACAACTCAGGGAGATCTTTAGCCAAAAGAAGGAGCGCACTGGAGATGACAGCCACTGCTTGGCTTTGAAATTAGATTTTAGATTCCCTACAGTGTGGAAACAGGGCCCTTTGGCCCAACCAGTCTACATCGACCCTCCGAAGAGTAACCCACCCAGACCCATTTCCCTCAGGCTAATGTACCTAACACTATGGGCAATTTAGCATGGCCAATTCACCTGACCTGCACATCTTTGGACTGTGGGAGGAAACTAGAGCACCCGGAGGAAACCCACACAGACACAGGGAGAATGTGCAAACTCCACACAGACAGTCGCCCGAGGCTGGAATTGAACCCAGGATCCTTGTGCTGTGAGGCAGCAGTGCTAGCCACTGTGCCAGCCCAATTAAGTTGATATAATTTTAATTTGGGTGGTTATTGGAACATATATTGTTGTAGTTGGAGGCAGATAACAAACAGTTAAGAGAAAGGAGGCTTAGAGTTGTAAATAGTTGTTTAATGTTCACTTTTAGAGTTAAAGAATAAATTGGTTTTTTTTCTTTAAATAGTGGAATTTGGGAGCTCTCTATCACTCATACTTTAACAGATTATGAGGTGAGGTGAGCTTTTCTCGGTGTTTGGTTTAATTAACGGAAGGGTTCACTGCCATGTCGTAACAATAGATAAGAATGGAACCAGTTGAGAACTTGGTGGATAGTAGTGGAAAGGTCATGGAGGAGGGATGGTTTTGTTAATCATATTAATCTTTGTAGACGGTCCACAAATGATGAGGAGGATTAGCTTACCATAGTCACAGTCACATCAGATGTAAATTGTGACTTTACTGACAGCTGTTTTGACGTTGTTGTGGAAGCAGAGACTTGGCTGCTCAGAGAAATAAAAGAATACTGTTGAATAGCACAAGGCTTCCAATAACCAACATTACACAAAAATAATTGACTTTTTGATTCAAAAGTAGAAGAGGCTGGAAACATGAAGGTGGATTTAAATCTGAAATGAGAAAACACAGAATGCAGTTTTTCCAATGTGCATCTTTTACCATAATGCAAGTAAGCTGCGTTTATCAATACCAAAACACTAGGAGGAGCACTTTCCGCACATGTTGACTTGAAGTGGCCATGACCAAGCCAGCAGCTATAAGCAGCGGCCAAGTCCAAAGATTATGATACAAGACTTTTCCAATTACTTCAGCAATCATGATCTCAGCTGACCTTTAAGTGCAGTCTACATGAATCTGTCCTTTACACGAACTATTAAGCTGAGAATCTGATACTGAGCATACAGATTGAGTCGGAACGAATCAGACAAGTAATTGCAGGAAGAAATGGAAAATCTCATTTTATTTTATCCGGGAGCAATAGCAGCACAATAATAATAATAAAATGATCATATATGTCATTATGGTCAAACTTAAGCAATTGAGCACAATTGAAATGTAAATTTGTATGAAAATAATCATGAAGTTGTGAAATAGTTATAGAAAATGGAAAGTATATGAGGCATAGAAAGGACTTATATATAACAAATGACTTACCTTTGATAAATAATGGGACTGTCAAAATACTCAATATTATTGAATATTAATAGATTGAAAAACGTATCTCAATAAACTAAAATTACATTCATAAAATTTACTCACCAAAGTGCACTATATACGATGATCATACTATAAAATAAAACAGAAAAGAGCATTATGCAGGCTTCCTTGATATTAATTGTGTACAGCATGAACTTATAAATAACTGTGGAATGTATGACCTGTTCATCAGTTTTTAATGGGCGTGAAAACTGGGGTTTCAGGCCACATCCTCTCCACCCCATTTTTCCGTAAATAGATATGGCATCTTTAAAGTCACTGAAGAGATTGATTGTACCTTAGTTTCAGTTGTATTAATATCACAAATTAACATCCATATTCAACCAACTTTTTTCATTATTGTGAATTTGGTTAACAATGTGATAATGACCAGATAATCTGCTTCTTTTTGTGATGTAGATTAAGGGATAGATATTTGTCCAGACACCTAGGTTAATTCATCTGCTCCTCCTCAATATTGTAACATGACATCCACCTGCACAAGCAGTGAGACCTTGATTTCATATCTCATCAAAACCCATGGACCCATTCATGCATGATAATCCTTTCAATAAATTGGGGGTGTGGTTAGTGCAGAAGAGGTCTGTAGCAAAATACAGCAGGACTGTCCAAATAGCAAGTCAACATCAACATCATTAAGTGAAATGAGCAGTGCATTGAGAAGCTGACTCTGGTTTACTGACATTTCACTCACATTTGTGAGGAGCATCAGATGCAACTCCCTCAGGACAACTACATTGTGAAAAGTTCAGTTACAGTGATATTTTAACACACTTTTGACTTCGTGCGATTTCCACAGGCATCCTGGATATGCTGAAACATGCCAATGAAAGCCATGTGAATGCACTATTGCAATGGCGAGGACTAAATCGATCTTTGTTAATAAATATTCAGTACTCCAAGCTGCTTCCTTTGCTGCTAGTGGTAATGAAGTTCTTCACAGTCCTTTTTTGAGAGGTTACTTCCTAAATTTTAGACGTTCTCCATGTCAAATCAAGTTGATCATATTCACTTGCCTTAGATTGGACCTTGGAGCAGAAACAAAATGATAAATAACAGCAGCATACTTGTCAGGAGCCTGCAGCTGAACAGGAGGGACGGGGGTGGCAGAGAGATGCAGCTTGAGGTTGTACCTACAATACAGGGCCTGACAACAAGTGTGAAGTTTCTTGACTGGTCAGAATGCAAGTGCGCCAGAAAGCCACAGATGGTGAGTTGGATGGTAACAGACACTTGTAGATTCCTGGAAGAAGACTCATTGAACCTGATGGCCACCAATTACCAGAGGCCATGAAAGTTAATGCTCCTGCAAACATTTTTTCCTCTAGATCCTTCCAGGATTCCCATGATCCAAGATCTCCCAGTCCAGTCATCCACAAATGTCGATTATAGGTAAGTGATGGATTTTTGCCAGGCCTGCCAATTATATTAACTTTGATTATGATGTTGCCAGTCAGAATGAGCAGATTCTTAGCCTACTGATCCTGGCTGACCATCTATAGGTTAAGGGTTACACTGACTGCACACATATGTGATACTCCTGGACACTTCCAGATCAGCTAAGAGTATTTTTCAACAATGGGAATTGCCACTCCATCAACAAGCAATTGGTGAGCAAAATGTGGAAACTCGATATGCAGATGGATTCAAGATTCCCAGGGAGCTGTCGTGATCCCATTGTCCTGGGCTAGTCCATGTTCCTTAATGGTGCGTCCTTTAGATCAGGAAGCAGACTTAAAGAGTGCCTGATAAGTGATGAGGGAGACCTCTCTGCAAGCTTAGCTCATGAGAACTGTCAAGAACCCAACAAATGAAATCCCAACAGTGTTGCAATGAATGGTGTATATGTGTCAGTAAGAGAGGGAAAGAGAGAGAAAGACAGCATGTGTTCAAGAAAGCTGCCAGGAGATCCCAGGTCCCTAAACAGACCTGGAAGTAGAGACTCAATATAAAAGTCATCACGTCCACAGTGTTTGTGGTTTTCTGTACTCTACATAACAGTGATGAGTGAACCTGCAGGAAAGGAACAAGGCAAAGAGCTCCGATCCTCCTCACACAATTTAGGATGAGTAGGAGAAAAAGGAAGAAGGTGGGCAAATCCATTTCTAGTTGCTCACTGCATTGTCAGTGATTACCTTTTTTGCTCCAGTAAGCTCAGGTCATGGGAAAATACATTAGTCACACTTCCTGCCCTCCCTCTCAATCCAGAGATATACGAGGGGCAATGGCCTTCTGATATTATTAGTAGATTATTAATCCAAATATCCAGGTAAAGGTCTGTAATCCTGGGTTCAGATCCGGTCATGGCAAGTCATGGAATTTGAATTCAATAAAAATCTGGAATTAAAAGTCTAATCATGACCATGAAACCATTATCAGAAAAAACCTATCTGGTTTACTAATGTCCTTTTGGGAAGGAAACTGCCAACCTTCTAGTCTGACTCTAGACCCACATGAATGTGGTTGATTCTCAACTGTCCTTTGAATAATTAGGGATAGTCAATGATTGCTGGCCTCATCTTTGGTGTCCACATTCTGTGAATGAATAAAAATGCCACTAGCACAAAGTAGTATTACAACAAACCAGTTACATCTTAAACAACATATTCATAATCAGAAAGGAATTTAGCACCCAACACCCACAAATGGATACAATTGACAAGTGGTGATTTTAAAGAAAAAAATTGTTTGTGCTAAATAAGGAACAGAATGCATCAAAACAATATTTAATCAGGTGCCACCACACATGGAACTTTACGAAACTACAAAACCACATTCTCCCTTTTCCTGTACAATTGCACAGCCTGAGCAAGGACAGAGGCAGACTTGCTAAGGTTTCTTCTCTGTTGAGAACCTCTTTTAGTCACTGGTCTCTGAGTTTTGGAGCTCAGCAATGACCACTTCATTTACATTTTGGGTGATTCAGACTTGGCCATTAGGAGATGTGGCAAAATGGCAGATGCTCACTGGTGTAGAGGGTGCAGGGATAGGGTGCAGTAGGGAAAGGATGTCAGTTGAAAAGCACAAATGCCTTGAGCTTTTTGCTGTCCATAAAAGAAGATATCATCACGATAGCCCATGATGTCACATCCCTGTTCTCATTATACATGACATGGACCAAGCTCTCTGCATTGTGTCAAATCTACTATAAAGATTGTGACTTAGGACTATGAATGCATAAAGCAAGAGGTACTACAGGTATCTAAACAAGAAAAGAGGAGGTGAGGAGGATGCTGGTCCTCCAGAGAGTGAGAATGAAGAATTAAGAGAAAATAAGAAATTGACTGATGAATTAACAAATATTATCATTCTTCTGCCTTCATTATAGAGAATTTAAAGCCAATCCTGCAATAGCTGGAAAACAGGAAGTGAAAGGAAAGGAGGGATTTGGTGAAATTATAGACACAACGGAAGTGGTGCTGAGCAGGCTGACTAATCTCTGGTCCAGATGAACCTCATCCGAATGTCTTAAAAGTGGTTGTGTGAAGCGACAGATGTGCTGGCATTATTTTGCAAAATTCTCTAGATTCAGAGAAGTTCCCATCAGAATGGAAGTAGTAAGTATTTTCAAAAAGGAAGGGAGGGAACTAGAAGTTTGTTAACTTGACATCAGTCACAGGGAAGTTTGTAGAATCAATCTTTTAATAGATGCACACTTAGATGAACTTACAGTATTCAGGAACAACCAATATGGTTTTGTCAATGGGAAGTCATATTTAACTAATTCATTACAAATTCTTTGAAGCAGTAACACGTGCTGTGGATAAAGAGAAACCTGTAGACTTGATGTACTTGGATTTCTAGAAAGCATTTGATAAGCTGGCTTATCAAAGGTTATTGCAGCTAATAAAATCTCCCACTGTAGGAGGTAATATATTAAGATTGATAGAAGATTGGCTTACTAGTTGGCTGTCTAGTCATCAGGTTAGGACAAGTGGGGTCCAGTATGTGTCTGTGCTGCAATCTCAAACCACGTTCGTGGTTCATTTCAAGGGCTGGTTGCCTTACAAGGAAGCTTATTGGGGGTCAAGGGTTACCTTCTGCAACCATGGCTGATGGCTTCTTTCCTTAACCCCTTCACTGAGGCTGAACACAGCCACAATCATTCCATTCTTCAACCAGCACTAATGTGGAGCTGATGATTGACTTCTTGAGGATGAGGTTCTCTTGCTTGGATTGGTTTTGGGCTGTTTGCAGTACAATCCAGGCACAGAGTGCTGCATAATCTCAGCATGTAGTGCTCTGTATAACTGGAACAGGTGAAGAGGGAAATTTAATGGACGCTGAAGAGCTGGGAGAGGGACAGCAGTTTTCCAAGGAGGATGATGAAGAGAATGAACAGGAAGAACATCACTTCCATTGTGGAACATCAGACACAACAGGCCAGACAGGATTTAATGGCTATCCATTTTTAATTGGTGAGAACTGGCTGCAGTGATTATTCACTGTCTGTAAATTTGTTGCTGCTCAAAATGAAGCAGCCCTGTTTGATCCCAGAAGGAAACACAGCTTTTTTTGTTGGTTATTTTTTGCTTTAGCTGTTGTTCAATAAAAGTTAGGGGTTTCAATTGTTTGAGAGTTTTCTGACATCGATACACCTGCATTGAACAAGATATCATGCTACGCTTGGAATGAGGAAAAGAGTACCATACCCTCAGACAGTGTTGCAACACGGTACAGTGCAAAGGATGGAGTGATATGTAATGAAACAGTCTACCATTGTGCTTCCCTCCTCTGTAATGAATGGATACAATGAGCTTGAATAGGAATCATTTTGTAACTGACAATCCTCTAAGTTTACTGATTGAGTACAATTAGACTCAGATTGAAAGGGTTCAGAAAAGATTTACAAGGATGTTGCCAGTGTTGGAGGGGTGGAGCTATAGGGAGAGGCTGAACAGGCTGGGGCTGTTTTCCCTGGAGTGTTGGAGGCTTAAGGGTGACCTTATGGAGGTTTATAAAATCATGATGGGAAGGTCTTTTCCCTGGGGTAGGGGAGTCCAGAACTAGAGGGCATAGGTTTAGGTTGAGAAGGGAAGAATTTTAAATGGACCTAAGGAGCAACTTTTCCACAAAGAGAATGGTGTGTGTATGTGTTGATGTATAATTTCTTCATATGAGTGAATAACTTCCTCGTTCCCTCCTATTGTTCATTCGACGATTAACCATGTCCCCTCAGAGCCTATAACGAAAACACTTGGACAACAGTGGCCATAAACACCGGAGCACTAGAATGCAGGCGATTACAATTAGTATTGCAATTCCGATATGTACCGCGCGGTGGTTAGCACTGCTGCCTCACAGCGCCAGAGACCCGGGTTAGATTCCCGACTCAGACGACTGACTGTGTGGAGTTTGCACATTCTCCCCGTGCCTGCATGGGTTTCCTCCGGGTGCTCCGGTTTCCTCCCACAGTCCAAAGATGTGCAGGTCAGGTGAATTGGCCATGCTAAATTGCTCGTAGTGTTAGGTGAAGGGGTAAATGTAGGCGAATGGGTGGGTTGCGCTTCAGGGGGTCGGTGTGGATTTGTTGGGCCGAAGGGCCTGTTTCCATACTGTAAGTAATCTAATGTACCAGCAGCCGTCCAAGAACACCCTCTAGTGGCCATCCCTCCATGCCATTGCTAAACCCATTGTCAATAGTTTGGAGAGTCTGGATTTCCTGTGTGATGTGTTTAGAGAGATCAGTGATGTAGGTGCAGTACTCTGCCCTGACAATAGCACAGGTTCACCCTCCTTGGCTAGCAGGAAGTCCAGGGCCAAACGATTCTGGAGGGCCACGGTCCTAACTGCAAGTAGCTCCACGTTAATTTCAAAGCACTAGCCGTATCATTGGTGATCCTTTCCCACATGATCCTGAGCTTACTACATCCTTGGGCATGTAAATAGATTCCCGTTGGGGGAGTGAACATTCCCACCCAAGTGAGGAACTGGTGAGGGACTTTCTGGGTCTCGGGGGTGAGAGCAACTTGTTCAAAACGCGAACGCGGGGTACAACATACCCCATGTAACACAACCGCCTCCAACTGGAGGGAAGCCAGGGGTAGGCTTTGAACCTGCAAATAAAATATGTGCCACTGTAAGCTGTGAAGGCGGAAGCGGCGCTCCCCCCATGCATGCATGCACACACACAATCTGGGAGAGGGTTATTCCAGAAGCAGCCTGATATTCTGTTTGGGACAGCAGACAAATCAAATACAAAGTAGCCATATTCCATTAACTTCTAAATAGGTTTCACCCAGGGAATAGCAAAGGAGCACCTATTCGTCCCCACGTAAGTACCTTTAGAAGGTTTCCCTTCCCGCCTGAAACAAATGGTGTTGTCGATGGTGTTGTTGAGAATGACAAGGGAGGTAGGTCTATGCGATTGGTTGTAATTACATTGATACCAGTCTCTGAATAAGGTCAGGTTATACCCTGCCGACTGCCATTCCTGTGTGTCATCGGTGTTAGCAAGGTCACTGATGCAGGAGCCATTCAGCCACTTGGTACCAGCGAAAAGGTGCAGGCCACAAAGGGATTCCCACCGCCCCCCAAGTGGGGTGGCATGTGGGCACATGCCCAGCAGTGGGTGTCTCTCCCTGTTACATGGGCTGTCTGGTAGGCTAGGTGCAAAAAGGGATTATGAATCAGGGTATCAGTTTGTAGTCCCTCTGTTTCCAAAGCCACATTTCCCACAGTCACCAAAGTCACAAGTATGGAAAACATCTTTGTCCTTAATCAGTGTTGGTTTCCGCACTGACTCTTTTGCAGTCGGTTTTGTGTATTCTCTGGGGATGCCCATGTACCTTCATAGCCGTGGAGGTGGTCAGCAGCACCTGAAATGGTCCTTTCCATCTTGGTCGCAGCTTCTTTCATCCCTAGTCTTTTATCAGGATGAAATCCCCTGACTCAGCAGCGGGATAGTCCCCTTCAGGCAGATCGCCGCTCTCTCAGTAAACTCCAGTGCAAAGGTCATACGGTGCCGTTGATTTCCTAGAGCTCATTTTAACCCGGTCGGCTCTACAAGATCTCTGAGGACTATGGTGGCGGGGATGGGGTTGGGAGTGGGCAACTGACAGTTTTGGTGCACTAGGATAGCATCCCCATTCCTCTTCTACCTTGGTATCATTCCCTCTCTTCTCAAAGAGGTTTGGTATGCCAGACCTGAGCTCGAGATCCTGAGAAGTGCTTAGGTTCTCTCTACAGCTTTGTTGCTTTAGTCCTTCTTGTTTATCTTTTTTAGCTTTCACTTCTTTACACTTCTTCTCCTGTTCCCTTTTCTTTAACATGTTATTAATACATCCAATTTTAACATCGATGAGAAGCATTGCCTCTATACTCTCCAGAAACAGCAGCGTAAAGAATCCCATCAATTAGATTTGTCCTACTCCTACACAAGCTTATTGAGTAAAAATAAAAGTGGCTACAGCACAGAAGGTTATTCAACATCTTGTTTTAGTGCCAGTGCTCTGCATGAGGAACACAGAAAGTCTCATTTCCCCTTCACGGTTCCTCACTTGCTATGCTATCTCCATGTTTCCTCATATAGCCATAACTTCTGTCATAGAGACATGGAGTCATAGAGATGTAGAGCATGGAAACAGACCCTTCGGTCCAACCCGTCCATGCCGACCAGATATCCCAACCCAATCTAGTCCCAAATGCCAGCACCCAGCCCATATCCCTCTAAACCCCTCCTATTCATGCCTCTTAAATGTTGCAATTGTACCAGCCTCCACCACTTCCTCTGGCAGCTCATTTCAAACATGTACCGCCCTCTGTGTGAAAAAGTTGCCCCTTAGGTCTCTTTTATATCTTTCCCCTCTCACCATAAACCTATGCCCTCTAGTTCTGACTCCCCGACCCCAGAGAAAAGACTTTGTCTATTTATCCTATTCATGTCCCTCATAATTTTGTAAACCTCGATAAGGTCACCCCTCAGCCTCCGATGCTCCAGGGAAAACAGCCCCAGCCTGTTCAGCCTCTCCCTATAGTTCAAATCCTCCAATCCTGGCAACATCCTCGTAAGTCTTTTCTGAACCTTTTCAAGTTTCAGAACATCTTTCCGATAGGAAGGAGACCAGAATTGCATGCAATATTCCAACAGTGGCCTAACCAATGTTGCAATTGAACATTAATCAATGCAGCCATGCTTTAAAGTAACCATGGGGCAATGACACAAATCGTTGACAATATGGAAAGGTATAAAGCCTTGCCAATTAATTAATTAATTAACTGTGATAATGCAGTTCAGGATAATACAAATTGTTTTAAAATATTGAGTAATAAGCATATTTAATGAGAGATGGAACCTGGACAAGTGACTAGTCATCGCCCTGTGAAGTATTACGAACGAACAAACAGATTTCAAAGTCACAGAAATTATTCAAATCTGCTTAGTGTTGTACATATGAAATTATATCAGGATTGTTCAATTACACGCATATCCCACTTAGCTTACCAAATCGCGAGTCTTTTTCCTATCGAGTAAGAGCTGTGTTAAGAGTCCTCAATATAAACTGGAAATTCATTTAATCAAAATCCAGTGCGATAATGTAGACTGTGCAGTTTCCAACTCTGAACTCCATCATATTTACCTGGTTCTAATCTTTCAATTTAAAACCCCCATTTGTTTTTTTTAATCAGCTCTGATCAATCATTGTTCATTTATAATGTCCTAGGCTGTGAAATGACTACGGCAGCATTAATAAAAGCCTTGTCAAGATGCTTTGTATGCACAAATAATGACTAACCGAAAGGCACAAATATTTACAACCGTAACTTAACCTTTGTTACATGATTTGTTTTTGCAAGAAAACATTGAACTGACACTTTAGTTCACAGTGAGGAAGGGAACTTGATATAGAATAAAGCTACAACTGACACTCCATACTGACAAAGGAGATGCAGCAGTCTTAAAATTAAGCGGAGATAAACGAGTTCGCAACAAAGATTCAATTCAAACAGTACCATTTTCTGAAAACAATATTGTTGGTTTGGGACATCTAGATCCACTGTTATACTCTGTTTTACAATTTTAATTAAACTATATAAAGTTTACTGTAATTCCTCCACTTAATGAACAAATGTTAAAATCTGAGGTGATTTTTCCTCAATATTAGATTGTTAGATTTGTTTGTTAAGAAATGAACAGATAAGCTTCACAAATCACCATCACTTTCCGTCTGGACACTAAGACACTGTTGAATACTGACACGAGTAATTTGTAGCCCAGTATTGAGAATTGTAACAGCCTCCCCCTGCGTGGCCAGGAGTGACCAAAGCAGCAACCTGGTCCATCCGAGGGTCAGATTGCTCAGCACTGATGGTAACTTTGAGGGTACTCGGGGAAATAGGGCGACGGGATGGTGGAAGGGCCTGCTGAAAGAGCCCTCAGGGTGCTGTTTGCAATCTCTTTAATTTTAGGGCACTGATGAACCCCAGCCACCTTCCCAATCATTGGATCACATGAATCCTATCCCACAAAGGGTCTCTGCACCCACCCTCTATGTTTCCTTTCTCCCTCACCTTACTCTTGCAATGGGGCACTTCTGTCTCCTCTGAGAGACGGCAGACTGACGCTTGGCAACCCTTTTCAGTGAGACAAGACTTACTTGTCCCTGGGGGCAACCTTTCTCTGGCATTTTAGAGTTCAGCCCAGCATTCTGTAAGCAAACAAACAAGAAACAAAGAACAAACAACAACACAAAACCCACACAGGCAGGACTAAACACTGGCACCCTGGTCAATTGTTTTAATGCGATCGCAATTAAAAGTACTAAGTCATAGTTTGGAATCAATTCACCATTCAAATGAAAGCTTTCACCTCACATACCATCACAATCACTCAAAAATTCAAACTGCATATCCTTTAATTTGTAAATAACAATTTACCAAAATGGCCAATCTCTCAGAGGGGCCGACAACCCTTATAACCATTTTCCTGATCAGGTATTTTCTCACTGATTGTCCCCCTTCCCAACTACATAGAGGGACTGTCCCATTCTACCTTATGACTCCTTGCTCAGCTATAAACAATTTCCACCGGCCATATAAATACTGCGGGGTGAGAAATTTACCAAACCTGCCCTCTTTCCTTATTATATATTAATTTCCACTGGCCATATCTGAAAAGAGGCAGTTCCCAAAGCCAAATCCGTCAGGTAGCGATGACCATCTCCCTGACCGGGGTCCCCAGTCCTGACCTTTTTCCTACAGGAACAATACAGAGTAACCAATGTCAACCCACAGCAATTCAAAGCAATCTGTTACAAGCTGGGTCCGGGTGGTTCGTTCGACCTCTTCAAGGTACCAGTTCCAATGGGTGAGGGACAGATTGTCTGGCTGAACACAAGGAGCAGTCTGGGGTAAAATACCCTGAGGGGCCCTTACCACTCTGTTCTGTTCAATTCTGTCACTTACTCAGCCCAGTAAGACATTCCTTATGTTGAGGTCCAAGTCACGGCACCAAATGTTGATGTATATTTTGTTCCATAAATCCAGATGTCACACGTTTCAGTACAACAGTAGCTGCTTTATTATCAAACAGCCGGCGAGAAATTTTCAATGTCCCCAAAAGCAGTCGTACGTCTACTTGTGGTGACACTTCTCCACAAATTTATGCCCTACACACAAAGACAGAATTTTTATAGGAATAATACAAAAGGCCTATAAGTCACATTGTTGATTGTCATTACATTGTATAACATAGGTAATTATAATTTTTACAATGCCGGTGATTGTCGAAGTCTGTGATAACTAGTGGATGGATTACAGGGACTGGTTATCATATTCTTCATAATCATGTGTTGATGGGAAGAGATGGGTATACAGTGAATACAGTAGGGAGCTGAATATGCACCCAGTGTTGTGTGTTAGTGAGGAACTGCCAGAGGAAATGGTAGAGGCTGGTGCAATTACAACATTTAAAAGGCATCTGGATGGATATATGAATAGGAAGGGTTTAGAGGGATATGGGCCAAGTGCTGGCAAATGGGATAGTTGCAACTACATTAGTTGAAGATATCTGGTCAGTATGGACGAGTTAGACCGAAGGGTCTGTTTCCGTGCTGTACATCTCTATGACTCTGACTATATATGCTACCTTTGCTTATTTGCAAGGCAAGTCTTTAGAAAAATAACTGAACAGATAAGAAAAGCTCTTTCAAATTTCAAACCTATGGCAACTAGACAGCAAAAAAAAATCAAGTTTTATTCTTGATTTGTTTGTTACATGCAGCCAGATTTTTCTTTTCAGTTTTAATGAGTGTACTCAGGCAATAAATGCAGGAATAATGAGAGCAAGATAACAAGTACAGAATCCAATCAACTATATTTTAAAGAAATAACATTGGAATAATTAAGTAACATCTTGTGCAAACAATATTCTGAAGTACGTTCATTTCTCTTTTATATCACCTGGTTTTCTAGCATTTATGAAGAAAAATATGATGACAAATTTTAATAGCATCAGTGGCACAATTATTGTTTATTCATGCATTAATTTCCACAAATATTACAAAACTCTCCAATCTCCTTTAGTCATTAAGTAGTTTTATCTAAATGATAAACCTCAACAAAGCTGTCTTCAATACTATCTAGTTGGCTCTCAGGAATGCCAACTGACACAGGGGACTGTTATTTAGTGACCATACCCACTTTCATGAGATTAACCTGTCAGCAAGCCAGAACGTACTTATAATTTAACTTGCTGGTATATACATGAAAACATAATCATGTATTTGTATAATCATAGAATTTCTATAGTGTAGAAGCAGGCCATTCAGCTCATTGAATCCACACACACTCTGAAGAACATCCCATCCAGACCCACACCCTACCCTATTCCTGCATTTCCCATGGCTAACCCACCTAGCCTGGACACTATGGGAATTTAGCAGGTCCAAACGACTTAATTTGCACTTCTTTGAACTGTGGAAACTCATGCAGACGTGGGGAGAATATGTAAGTTCCACAAAGACAGTCGTCTGAGCGTGGAATCGAGCAGGGTCCCTGGTGTTGTGAGGCAGCATAAATAATCATAACACAATTTCTAATGTTGGACATTTAGAATCTAAATAGGGGTGTTATGACCAGGAGGAATGGTCAATAACAAACAGACAATAACTGGGGAAGAAACAGACAATGTCAATTGAACAGCAAATCAGCAGTTAAGACTAGAGATTAACAAAATAAAGAAGGACAATATTTAAGGCACTGTATTTGAATACAGAGATGAATTACTACTACAAATTGAGATAAATAAGTATGATTTAGTAGTCATTACTGAGGTGTGGATGCAGGATGGCCTAGATTGGGATCTGAAACATTGACATTTAGGAAGAACAGGCAAGGGCACAGGAGTGGTTCTGTTCATTAAAATTGATATTAGCGCAATAGAGATGATTGCCCAAATTCAAGAAGTCAGGATATAGAAGTAGTCTTGGTGGAGGTGAGGAATGATAAAGCCAAGAGGTCACTTGTGGAAGTTGTGTACAGACCTCCTAACAGTAAGCACATGATAGAACAAGATATCAAGGAAAAAAAACATGTGAGCTTACCAAAAGGCTACAATGTTTATCATGGGGGAATTAAATCCACATATTGACTCGAAAAATCAAAAGGGAAAGCCTAGTTCAGATGAGGAATTCATTGAATGTTTTCAGGCCAATTTCTTAGACTAGCATGTTATGACACCAACCAAACAACAGGCTATGCTAGTCCTGGTGTGAACTAATTACTGACTAATTACTGACCTACATAGCAGCGACCACAGTAAGATTGAATTTTACAGACATTTTAAGGGACAGAAGTGTGGGTCCAAAACTATTAATTTAAACAAGGTCAGTTAAAAGGACATGAAAGCAGGATTTGTGAAAGTGCACTATCAATTTGGGTTAAGGGATAGGTCAATATAGACGCAGTAAGAAACATGGAAGGGGATATTCAAAAAGAGCAGAATACCACACCTTCTAACTAATAAGAAAAGTGTGCAAGGATGGACCCACCATCCTTGGTTAACTAAAGTAAGTCAAATGTAGCAGCAAATTCAAGGAAAAGATATATAATTGTGCAAAGATAGGCGACAGATCAGACAATTGGACAGAATATAAAAAGAAACAAAGGATTACTAAAAGGGTAATAATGAGGGAAAAGTTAGAGTACAAGAGAAAGCCAGTCACAAATACAAAACCAGGTACGAAAAGTTGCATCGGGCACTTAAAATCAAAAAAGGTGAACAAAGTAAGTGTTAGTCCTGTAGGAAATGAGTCAGGACAATTAATAATGGCAGATGAATAAGGCAATAATACATAGGAGCAGAAAATAGGCCATTCAGCCCATTGACTCTGCTCCGCCATTCAATCATGGCTAATAAGTTTCTCAGCCTCATTCTCCCGCTTTCTCCCTATAACCCTGAATCCCTTTGATACCTAAGAACCTATATATAGAAGGTTTGAGTCATAAAGAAAAAACTGGATAGGCTGGGATTTTTTTTCACTGGAGCGTAGAAGGTTGAGAGGCAATCTGAAAAGAGTTGAAAAATAAAGATATATTAAAGGTAGAGCTAATTGTAGGTGCTTTTTTCCCCTAGAATTGGAGAATTTCAAGACTTATGAGCACATTTTTAAAGTGAGAGGAGAGAGCTTTAAAAAAATATAAAATCACACAACATCAGGTTATAGTCCAACAGGTTTACTTGGAAGAACACTAGCTTTCGGAGTGACACTGCTTCATCAGGTGATTGCGTCGCTCCGAAAGCTAGTGTGCTTCCAATTAAACCTGTTGGACTATAACCTGATGTTGTGTGATTTTTAACTTTGTACACCCCAGTCCAACACTGGCATCTCCGAATCTTAAAAAAAATGAGAGACAATTTTTTTACACAGAGTGTGGTTTGCATGTGGAATGAACTTCCTGAGGAAGTAATGTATGTGGGTACAATTATAATGTCTAAAAGACATTGGATAAGTGCATGAACAGGAAAGGTTTGGAGGGATATGGGCCAAGAGTAGGCAGGTGGGACTAATTTAGTTTGGGATTATGTTCAGCATGGACTGGTTGGACTGAAGGTTCTGTTTCTGTGCTGTATGTGCCTGTGTGCTGTAGATAAAGGGGAACCAGTGAATGGATTGTACTTAGATTTCCAGAAGGCATGTGATAAGATGCCTTATCAAAGGTTATTGTGGAAAATAAAAGTTCATTGTATAGGGAATAACATATTGGCATGCTTAGAAAATTGGCTGGCTAACAGGAAGCATAGAGTTGGAATAAATGGGTCTTTGTCAGGCTGGCTCAATGTCATGAGTGGTGTTCCACAGGGGTCAGTGTTGGGGTTTCAACTCTTAGCAACATATAAAAATGATTTAGGTGAAGGGACTGATGGTATATTAGCTAAATTTGCTGATGACACGAAATAAGTAAGAATATGAGTTGTGAAGGAGACATAAGGAACCTACAAAAGGATGTGGACAGAATAAATGGATGAGCACAGATCTGGCAAATGGAGTACAATATGGAAAAGCAATAAATTGCCTAATTCTTCTTAATTTTGGGAGAAAAAGATAAAAAAGAAGCATAGTATCTGATTAGTGAGAAGTTCTGAGTTTACAAATCTCAAATTCTGATGGGTTTTACCCCAAGTTCTTAAAAGAAGATAGTTGATGCAGTGGTTTTAATTTTCCAAAACTGAAAGTCCCAAGATGCAAAGAGATCTGGGTGTTCTAGTGCATGAATCACTGCAAGTTAGTATGCAGGAACAGCAAGTAATCAGGACAGCTAATGGAATGTCCAGTTTCATTGTAAGGAGAATAGAATACAAGAATGAGGAGGTTATGCTTCAGTTATTCATGGCATTAGTGAAACTGCATCCAGATTACTTTGTACAGCATTGGTCAACATACTTATGGAAAGATGTTAATGCATTGGAAGCAGTTTTGAGAAGATTTACTTGAATAATGCCTGGAATGAGTCAATTGCCTTATGAGAAAAAGCTAGATGTGGCTATGCTTGTATTCTCTGTTAGAAGTGTCATATGTTTCAATTAAGCCATTTCTACGATCTTGAGTGGACTTGACTGAGTGGGCATGAAAAGGGTGTTTTCGTTTATGGGAAAATCAAAATCTAAGGTTCATAGTTTAAAAATTAAAGGTCACTTACTTAAAACAGATGATGAAGCTTGTTTTTCTCTTTGAGGGATGTGAATCTTTAGAATTTCCTCCCTCATAAAGCAGTGGGTGCTGAATCTTTAAATATTTTAATGCAGAGGTAGAGAGACATTTGATTACCATTGGGATGACACTTTATCAGGGATATGCATGAATGTAGAGATAGGTTAAAGTCCGATCAGCTATGACCTTATTGAATGACAGAGCAGAATTGGAGGGGTGAGTGAACCACTCTCATTCCTTGGTTAGATTTTCATATTTTCACGCATTGTGATCCTAAAAGAACTCAGAGGACAGGTTTTCTTGAGTTTAACAAGGAATAGGTTACTTTTATTACATTTAAACTCATCAAAGTGAAATAATAAAATGTGTTGAGATTCTCACACACACACACACACACACACAAGTTTTCACTTCTCTTGATATATTTTTTAAATGCCTCTTGCTGAGATTGTTAAACAAACCAGCACAGCTGACTTATTTCTGAACATGGTTTCTCTAAACACCACTTCCATGATCTTGTGCTCCTGGAGCTTTTCTCTTAGTGAATATTAAACCATTTAAAACATTTTTGACCTTTCTCAGCTTTGCAGATTTTTAAGCCAACATGACCTTTGCTAACATTGATGCAATTTTCTTGAAAGAAGCTTGCACACACCCTAACCTTCTGTATGGTTCCAATTTTCTAAAAGGAGACTTGTTTCTGTGTCAGTCTGTCTGTGTCAATGGGCATCTCATTGCGATGTATTAGTCCAAACGTTTTCTCCCTTTCTCCTACCATGTTTTCTAAAGCACCGAAACAATCATCTCCTTGGGTTTTTAAAAAAATCATTTAAATCTCCATTAAAAAATGCCAGAAAACTCTGTGCCACTTACAGAAATAATCTAATATTAAAATAATACTATGCCCTTCCCTTCTTAATCCACATTGTATAAAAACAAAAATCATATTTAAATCTATATATACTACTGTCCACTTTTGATCTTAAGTTTCCAAAAAACCAGTAACAATGTAACATGAACCTTCATTACAGTTTTTCTCTGTAGACATAGCAGTGGAGTTGAGTTCCTTCCTTTAAGTTTCCATCCAATTCACGTGGAGAGAGAATGAGTCGATAATAATAGCCAATGTTTGTGCGAAGATTTGTAGCTCGGGTGCTCGTTGTTGTGGTTCTGTTCGCCGAGTTGGAAGTTTTTGTTGCAAACGTTTCGTCTCCTGGCTAGGCGACATCATCAGTGCTTGGGAGCCTCCTGCGAAGCGCTTCTTTGATGTTTCCTCCGGTGTTTATAGTGGTCTGTCCCTGCCGCTTCCGGTTGTCAGTTTCAGCTGTCCACTGTAGTGGTTGGTATATTGGGTCCAGGTCGATGTGTTTGTTGATGGAGTTTGTGGATGAATGCCATGCCTCTAGGAATTCCCTGGCTGTTCTCTGTCTGGCTTGCCCTATGATAGTACTGTTGTCCCAGTCGAATTCATGTTGCTTGTTGTCTGCGTGTGTGGCTACTAAGGATAGCTGGTCGTGTCGTTTCGTGGCTAGTTGATGTTCATGTATGCGGATTGTTAGCTGTCTTCCTGTTTGTCCTATATAGTGTTTTGTGCAGTCCTTGCATGGTATTTTGTACACTACATTCGTCTTGCTCATGTTGGGTATCGGGTCCTTTGTTCTGGTGAGTTGTTGTCTGAGCGTGGCTGTTGGTTTGTGTGCCGTTATGAGTCCTAGGGGTCGCAGTAGTCTGGCTGTCAGTTCCGAGATGCTCCTGATGTATGGTAGTGTGGCTAGTCCTTTTGGTTGTGGTATGTCCTCGTTCCGTGATCTTTCTCTTAGGCATCTGCTGATGAAGTTGCGCGGGTATCCGTTTTTGGCGAATACCTTGTATAGGTGCTCCTCTTCTTCTTTTTGCAGTCCTGGTGTACTGCAGTGTGTTGTGGCCCTTCTGAATAGTGTCCTGATGCAGCTTCGTTTGTGTGTGTTGGGGTGGTTACTTTCATAGTTTAGGACTTGGTCTGTGTGTGTGGCTTTCCTGTATACCCTTGTAGTGAATTCTCCGTTCGGTGTTCTCTGTACCATCACGTCTAGGAATGGGAGTTGGCTATCCTTTTCTTCTTCTCTCGTGAATCGGATTCCTGTGAGTGTGGCGTTGATGATCCAGTGTGTTTTTTCTATTTCCGTGTTTTTAATGATTACAAACGTGTCATCGACATATCTGACCCAGAGTTTGGGTTGAATTTGTGGTAGGACTGTTTGTTCTAACCTTTGCATAACTGCCTCTGCTATGAGTCCCGAGATTGGTGATCCCATGGGTGTCCTGTTGATTTGTTCGTAAATCTGGTTGTTGAATGTGAAGTGTGTTGTGAGGCACAAGTCCAGTAGTTTAAGTATGCCGTCTTTGTTGATAGGTTCAGCGTCCTGTTTTCTGTTCTGTATGTCCAGCAGGTTGGCTATTGTTTCTCTGGCTAGGGTTTTGTCAATCGAAGTGAACAGTGCCGTCACGTCGAATGATATCACGGTTTCTTCTTTGTCTATGTGTATATTTCTGATGATGTCCAAGAATTCCTGTGTTGATTGTATAGAGTGTTTGGATCCGCTGACCAGGTGTTTCAGTTTCTGTTATAGCTCCTTGGCCAGTTTGTATGATGGTGTCCCTGGCAGTGATACTATGGGTCTGAGTGGGATGTCTGGTTTGTGTACTTTAGGTAATCCATAGAATCTGGGGGTGTTGTTGCTTTCCGGTTTCATTCTTTGTAGGTCAGCTCTGGTTATCTGTCTGTTTTTTTGTAGATTCCTTAGTGTGTTATTTATCCTATTGGTGAGCTGTGGGGTGGGGTCAAACTCCCTCTTTTGGTAGGTGTTGGTATCTTCAAGTAGTTATTGTGCTTTTTGGAAACATGAGCAAGATGAATGTAGTGTACAAAATACCATGCAAGGACTGCACTAAACACTATATAGGACAAACAGGAAGACAGCTAACAATCCGCATACATGAACATCAACTCGCCACGAAACGACACGACCAGCTATCCTTCGTAGCCACACACGCAGACAGCAAGCAACATGAATTCGACTGGGACAACAGTACTATCATAGGGCAAGCCAGACAGAGAACAGCCAGGGAATTCCTAGAGGCATGGCATTCATCCACAAACTCCATCAACAAACACATCGACCTGGACCCAATATACCAACCACTACAGTGGACAGCTGAAACTGACAACCGGAAGCGGCAGGGACAGACCACTATAAACACCGGAGGAAACATCAAAGAAGCGCTTCGCAGGAGGCTCCCAAGCACTGATGATGTCGCCTAGCCAGGGGACGAAACGTTTGCAACAAAAACTTCCAGCTCGGCAAACAGAGCCACAACAATAATAGCCAATACTCAGAGCGTTCAAATTGTGTGGAAAAAGCAAGGTGGGAGGAACTGTGCTGAGCTTCTTAGGAGCAGCACTCAAAGGGATTGGCTTGGAATGTGACCCATCTTCCCCACTCCCACAATCGAAACATAATCATACACTCCAGTTATAACTTGATTGGCTCATCGATTTGCTCAAGTCTAATGAGTTAGCTTAAACCAGGATCCTGTGTTTCAAGCCTTTAATGGTCCTTTTTTAAAATTATTCATTCATGTTGGCTAGTGCAGCATTTATTGCCCATCCCTAATTGCCCAGAGAGCTGTTAAGAGTCTACCATATTGCTGTGAGTCTGGAGTCACATGTAGGACAGATCGGGTAAGGATGGCAGTTTCCTTCTCTAAAGGACATTAGTGAATCAGATGGGTTTTTCCTGACAATCAACAATGGTTTCATAGTCATCATTAGTCTCTCAATTCCAGATTATTATTGAATTCAAACTCCACCCTCTGCCATGACAGGATTCGAACCCAGGTCCCCAGAACATTAGCTGGGTCTCTGAGTGAACAGCCCAATGACGGTACCACTAAACCATTGCCTCCCCAATATCTCAGACAAATGTCATAGTTCCCTTGTGAGTGAGGCACGAGATGTGGGGCCTTTCCTCAGAGGGTCATTGACTGTGGTGAATCTTGAAAATTTGCTACCTTCATTCCAATGCAAAGGTAGATAGACAGTCAGTGAAAGTAAGCATGCAGGTTCTGCAGGCAGTGAAGAAGGCAAATGGTGTGGGTCTTCAGAGAGAGAGGATTTGAGTACAAGAGCAAGGATGTCTTGCTGCAATTATATACAGCCTTGGTGAGATTGTACATGGAGTGTTGTGTGTAGCTTTGGTCTCATTATCTGAGGAATGGTGCTCTGTCTATAGAGGGAATGCAATGAAGGTTTACCAGACTGATTCCTGGGATGGCAGGAACTGTTGGATTATATTCACTAGAATTTAGAAGGATGAAGGAATATCTCAGAGAAGGCTATAAAATCATGAACCTTTGAAATTCTCTGCCATAGAAAGTGATGGAGGCCAGACATTGGATGTTTGAAAGCAAAAAAGTGCAGTTCATAGGGATAAAAGGGTATCGGGCGAAAGCAAGAGCAGAATACTGGTGATCAGTCATGATCATGTTATATTTTGAAGCAGGCTGAAAGGGCTCTAGTGGCCTATTCCTATGTTTTATGTTTTATGTTTCTATGATGCTCTGAAGTGTGTATGTATCATGGTACCTCACAGCTTGTATAACGTTGACAATGGAATCTCTAGTGAAAGCACTTCCTGTTGAGGATTGTTCCATAGGAATAAAACTATGCAGATGCCATTGATTGCAGAATTGCAGGATTTCAGAATTGTTGAAACCTTGAAATTTGAATAGCCTGTTCTTGCAGCCTCCAGTGACATCAATAATGATGAATTTACCAATTCCCCTATAAAGTTGGTTCAGTCACCTAATGAATGCATGTCCACGCAGCACCTTGATTAATATTACAAGGACTTCTGATTTTCATATATGGGGTCCCATGGAGCATTTATTTTCTCTTCCCTAATTCCCTTGGAAAAGAGTGGCTTCCTAAGTTTTTCCATAAGTCAGCTAAGAGTCAATAACATTGCTGTGGATCTAGAGTTACCTATATATCAGACCAGGTAAGGATGGCAGATTTGCTTCCCTAAAAATCAGTATTGAATCACTTTTTTAAAAAAAACATATGCCAATGATTACCAAATTTCCATTAGACTAGCTTTTAATTCAAGATTTTATTGAATTCAAATTTCGCCATCTGCCATGGTGGGATTCAAACCCATGTTCCTAGAAGTTTAATTTGGACTTTTAGATCGCTATTATAGTGACGGTATATTAAACCATGTCTCTCCACGGCCCCCTGAAATAAGTCCATGCCAAATAAAAGTGAGTGTAGTGGTGACTTTCATAGAAATAGAGAAAATAACTACAGTGAGTTAAGCACGGCTGCAGGTCCTCATTAACCCCCAGTTGCTTCTCCCCTCCACTCTTTGTTGTCATCCACTGATCTTTGTATACATCTCCTTAGTACAGTCCTCATATGACCAGTACTGCTTGTGCATTATATGGGAAGGGTAATAATCTGAGGGGTTGCATTTTCCTTCGATATTGTGTAATTTGTCTTGTCTCCATTTTAGACTGATGCTCCTTCTTCTTGCTTGGAAGGGAATGTCATAGAATCCCTACAGTGTGGAAACAGGCCATTTGGCCCAACAGGCCATTTGGCACAGTGGTTAGCACTGCTGCCTCACAGCGCCAGAGACCCGGGTTCAATTCCCGACTCAGGCGACTGACTGTGTGGAGTTTGCACATTCTCCCTGTGTCTGCGTGGGTTTCCTCCGGGTGCTCCGGTTTCCTCCCACAGTCCAAAGATGTGCAGGTTAGGGTGAATTGGCCATGGTAAATTGCCCGTAGTGTTAGGTAAGGGGTAAATGTACGGGAATGGGTGGGTTACGCTTCGGCGGGGCGGTGTGGACTTGTTGGGCCGAAGGGCCTGTTTCCACACTGTAAGTAATCTAATCTAATCTAAAAGTCCATACCAACCCTCTGAACAGCATCCCATGCAGACCCATTCCCCAACTCTATTGCCCTACATTTTCCTCTGATTAGCACCCTAGTCTACACATCCCTGAACACTATGGGCAATTTAGCATGGCCACTTCACCTAACCTGCACATCTTTGAACTGTGGGAGGAAACCGGAACACCCAGAGGAAACCCACTCAGACAGGGAGAATGTGCAAACTCCACACAGAGGGTGGAATTTAACCCGAGTAGCTGGAGCTGTGAGGAAGCAGTGCTAACCACTGAGCCACCATGCTGTCATATGTGCCCCTGAAAAGCCTATGGATAAAGCAGGATGGTGGAGTTAGGAAAGAAGTTTAAAAATGATTGGTGATCTGATCTTGCCAGAAGCACACAACTATGAAAAGGTGGGGTGGGGAGACGGGCATTCAAAGCAGGAATGGATGATGTAATACGGTATACAAAATAAGATAAATAAGCTTGTAGCACAGTTTGAAATTAGCAGGTACAATGTTGTGGGTATCATGGAGATGTGGCTACAAGGGGATCAGAGTTGGAAATGAAATATACAAGGATACATGTCCTATCAAAAGAACAGACATCTGGGCAGAGTGGGAGGGTTGCCTTGTTAGTAAGAAATAGAATGAAATCAATATCCATAAATGATATAGGGTCGGAAGGCGAATCTGTGTGCATAGAGTAAGGAATCCCAAAGGAATTATGTACAAGTCCCCTAGCAGTTGTCAGGATTTGGGGCAGCAAATAAATCAGGAAATAGAAAAGGCATGTAAGAAAGACATTATGACAATTATCACAAAGGACTTCAATACGCAGGTGGACAGGAAAAATCAGGTTGGGAGCAGATTTCAAGAAAAGGAATTTGTGGAATGCCTATAAGATGGCATTTTGGAGCAGCTTGTGGTACAGCCCACTAGGGAACAAGCAATTCTGGATTTGGTGATGTGTAATGAGGCAGACTTGGTCAGGGAGCTTAAGGTAATGTAATTCTGCTACTATATCTTATGATCTCATTAAACAGAAAATTTAGGTCTTGAGAGATGCTTTCTTTGAATGATACTATAACATACCTGTGGAGCAGGTGGGATTTGAAACTGGGCTTCCTGGTCCAGATGTATGGATACTGCCTCATCACTATGAGACCCTATCCATCTCAAGGTCTCTATACATAATTACACATTTAAAATGTCTAAAAATCCACAGCACAACTTGCAAATGAATCTGTCCAACTTTTCAGACTCAAAAGCCCCTTACTCATGGCAATAACTGAATGTTATGAGTTGAATCTCTTGTTTACAATGAGTAACAGAGGGAGGTTAGCTGCAGAGTTCCTGCCTTGTAAATGAAGGGACATCAAGGCTACATGATGGGTAAATTATAGAAATGGACCAAAAGAGCATAAAGGGTCTTAGGTTTGGAAGTGAGGTTGAGTGATCATTGGGAATGGCTTCTGCCAATTTGTCCTGTCACAATCCTTCACCAACATCTTCTTAAGTCAATGACCTCCACATCTATAAGGACAAAAGAGCTGATACATGGGAACACACTCACCTGCAACTTCTCCTCCAAGTCACACACCACACTGATTTGGAACTTGCAGTTCCTTTGCCCACTTGCCTCCCTCATATCACTGTGGGTGCACTTATGGAACAGTTCATGAAAGCAGCTCCCATTACATTCTCAAAGACAACTAGGGATGGATAACAAATGTTGGCTAAACCAACAATGCCCACATTCTGTACAAGAAAAATGTAATAAGTGGGTTATCTACCAGAAATAGACTGAAAACAATCATGGATTTCTAGCACCATCACTATACACCCACCATCACCGATGTGTTTAAAGCAACAAATAGTTTATGGAAACTATTGCAACAGTTTATTATTTGTGACCAATGCCACATGATGACTAATATAATATCTTAATTGATAGGAGAAAGTGAGGTCTGCAGATGCTGGAGATCAGTGCTGAAAATGTGTTGCTGGAAAAGCGCAGCAGGTCAGGCAGCATCCAGGGAACAGGAGAATCGACGTTTCGGGCATAAGCCCTTCTTCAGGAATGAGGAAAGTTTGTCCAGCAGGCTAAGATAAAAGGTAGGGAGGAGGGACTTGGGGGAGGGGCGCCGGAAATGCGATAGGTGGAAAGAGGTCAAGGTGAGGGTGATAGGTCAGACTGGGGTGGGGGCGGAGAGGTCAGGAAGAAGATTGCAGGTTAGGAAGGCGGTGCTGAGTTCGATTGATTTGACTGAGACAAGGTGGGGGGAGGGGAAATGAGGAAACTGGTGAAATCCGAGTTCATCCCTTGTGGTTGGAGCATTCCTAGGCGGAAGATGAGGCGCTCTTCCTCCAACCGTCGTGTTGTTGTAGTCTGGCGATGGAGGAGTCCAAAGACCTGCATATCCTTGGTGGAGTGGGAGGGGGAGTTGAAGTGTTGAGCCACAGGGTGGTTGGGTTGGTTGGTCCGGGTGTCCCAGAGGTGTTCTCTGAAACGCTCCGCAAGTAGGCGGCCTCTCTCCCCAATATAGAAGAGGCCACATCGGGTGCAGAGGATGCAATAGATGATGTGTGTGGAGGTGCAGGTGAATCTGTTGCGGATATGGAAGTTTCCTTTGGGGCCTTGGAGGGAGGTGAGGCGGGAGGTGTGGGCGCAAGTCTTGCACCTCCTGCGGTTGCAGGGGAAGGTGCCGGGAGTGGAGGTTGGGTTGGTGGGGGGTGTGGATCTGACGAGGGAGTCACGGAGGGAGTGGTCTTTACGGAATGCTGATAGGGGAGGGGAGGGAAATATATCCTTGGTGGTGGGGTCCGTTTGGAGGTGGCAGAAATGACGGCGGATGATGCGCTGTACATGGAGATTGGTGGGGTGGTAGGTGAGGACCAGTGGGGTTCTGTCCTGGTGGCGGTTGGAGGGGCGGGGCTCAAGGGCGGAGGAGTGGGAAGTGGAAGAGATGCGGTGGAGGGCATCGTCGACCACGTCGGGGGGGAAATTGCGGTCCTTGAAGAAGGAGGCCATCTGGGTTGTACGTTTTTGGAACTGGTCCTCCTGGGAGCAGATGCGGCGGAGTCGAAGGAATTGGGAGAATGGGATGGCGTTTTTACAGGGGGCAGGGTGGGAGGAGGTGTAGTCCAGGTAGCTGTGGGAGTCGGTCGGTTTGTAGTAGATGTCCGTGTTGATTCGGTCGCCTGAAATAGAAATAGAAAGGTCGAGGAAGGGGAGGGAGGAATCTGAGACTGTCCAGGTGAATTTGAGGTCGGGGTGGAAGGTGTTGGTGAAGTGGGAGCACGAGGCGGCACCGATACAGTCATCGATGTAGCGGAGGAAAAGGTGGGTGTTGGGGCCAGTGTAGTTGCGGAAGATGGACTGTTCCACACATCCTATGAAGAGGCAGGCATAGCTGGGGCCCATGCGGGTGCCCATGGCTACTCCTTTCGTTTGGAGGAAGTGGGAGGATTGGAAAGAGAAGTTGTTCAGGGTAAGGACCAGTTCAGTCAGTCGAAGGAGGGTGTCAGTGGAAGGGTACTGGTTGGTACGGCGGGAAAGGAAGGAGCGGAGGGCTTTGAGTCCTTCGTGATGGGGGATGGAGGTGTACAGGGACTGGATGTCCATGGTGAAGATAAGGCGTTGGGGTCCGGGGAAGCGAAAATCATGGAGGAGGTGGAGGGCATGGGTGGTGTCCCGAACGTAGGTGGGGAGTTCTTGGACTAAGGGGGACAGGACCGTGTCAAGGTATGCGGAGATGAGTTCGGTGGGGCAGGAGCAGGCGGAGACAATGGGTCGGGCGGGGCAGTCAGGTTTGTGGATTTTGGGCAGGAGGTAGAAGCTGGCAGTGCGGGGTTGTGGGACTATGAGGTTGGAGGCGGTGGATGGGAGATCCCCCGAGGTGATGAGGTTATGGATGGTCTGGGAGATGATGGTGGGGGGTGGGGTCATGGTCAAGGGGGCAGTAGGAGGAGGTATCTGCGAGCTGGCGTTTGGCCTCAGCGGTGTAAAGGTCGGTGCGCCAAACTACTACCGTGCCTCCCTTGTCTGCTGGTTTGATGGTGCGGTTGGGGTTACAACGGAGGGAGTGGAGGGCTGCGCGTTCCGAGGGTGAGAGGGGTGGAGTGGGTGAGAGGGGTGGGGGAGTTCAGGTGGCGGTTAATATCGCGGCGGCAGTTGGCTATGAAGAGGTCGAGGGCAGGTAGGAGGCCAGCACGAGGTGTCCAGGTGGATGGGGTGTGTTGGAGGCGTGAGAAGGGGTCGTCAGAGGGTGGGCAAGAGTCTTGGTTGAAGAAGTAGGCACGGAGGCGAAGGCGGCGGACGAATTGTTCGATGTCACACCGTGTGTTGAATTCGTTAATCCGGGAGTGTAGGGGAATGAAGGTGAGGCCTCTGCTGAGGACTGATCTTTCATCCTCAGAGAGGGGTAGGTCTGGAGGGATGGGTGTGGGGGCGGGGTTAGGCCTGGGGGCGGGGACGGAGATCGGCGTGGGGGCGGGGTTGGACGTGGTGACAGATATAGGCGTTGGGGCGGGGTTAGACATGCAGTCGGAGATCGGCGTGGGGGCGGGGTTGGGCGTGGTGATGGCGATCGACGAAGGGGCGGGGTTAGACGTGGTGACGGATATAGGCGTGGGGGCGGGGTTAGAAATGCAGTTCAGTTATCCCCAGAAAGCCATCGCACTGATATTTATCAGTTTCAATTTTGATGATCATTTTGCATTCCATCGACGTACTGCACTTTCTGACATGAAGGTCTCAACATTTTGAAATTCAGAAATGTCATTCTTCTGAAATCAAACCATCATTATTCGAAATTCAATCAGAAATGGCTACAGTAAAAACTTCTACCTGATGCACTGAAAATGCTCTCTGCTAAAAGAAAACTCTCAGGTCGTGATTGTAAGAGCAACCAGAACCATAGGCAAGAAATTAAAATCACAGATTCATGTTATGTCTTGGATTTTCTTATCATTTCAACAGTTCGGCAAAACAAACGGAGCAATTTTCACCTGAAAGATCAGTTAATATTTTGAAAGGAAATTGTTATTAAAAGAATGACACATCACTGTCTTTTTTGTACAAATGCATTTGGGAAAATTCAAATTGGCCTTTTTCACTGCATTATTTTGTTTTGTGTTATATTTATTTTATTCATTTTAGTTTACAAATCAGTGTGTTTTGGAATAAAAAGACAGCAATTTACACGTTTTTAAATGGGTTTGTGTTTCTACCCGCTTTTAGTTACTCAGCGAATTCTTTCTGCTCATAACTTTTAGGATGCAAACCCCTTTACACCATGTGATGTTAAAATATGCTTAACTTCAATGCATAACATTTAAATAACTTTGAAGTATCTTATAATGATGAGGAATTAACTATATACATCTGTTGTTATAGTAGTTAGCTCGAGTTTTATTCTTTAAAAATACTAATTGTTTGAGATTTAGCTGGAGATTGAATTATATTTTTCCAGTATTTGTTTTTAGATGGAGGTGTTAGGCTTGTGGAACAAAAGTAAGTAGAAGGAAATAAGATGCAAGATCAAAAGTAGTCATTCAACTGGTCGTGGCCTTGTATAATCTGTTTTTTAATCATCTAATTCAACATCATACTAGTTAACAAACTCCCATTGATTGATACTGCCTGAATCATGATCAATATATGGCTGCATTCATTAATTTTATAACATTGGGGATTGTTGGTCTCTCATCTGTTCTTGAAATTCAGAAAGATGCTATTTGACCAGTCTTGTCTATTGGAGTTCTCTGAAAGAGCCATTAGCTCTTCCCATTCCACAGCCCTTTCTCTGTAGCCCTTCAAATTTTCATTTCTCTTTCGGTATGCATTCAGATCCCTTTTATCACATACTGTCTCAGCCAATGCATTCTATGTAGAATATGAGATAGTCACGAATACAGTGATATAAACATGACATCAGTGATGTGCTAGGCTTCAAGACAAGATACAGGTAAGCAATAGTCCAATGGAATGATGGAACAGGGTTGTGCAGTCAATGATCTAATGTTGTATGTCTGCTCCAATGAATATATTCATCATCATGAGCTACTGAATGCCTGACTGCCAAGCGTCTTGAGTGTTCTGAAAAGATACAGTGTAAAGGTTTAAATTGTTACCATTCTTTTTAGTTCGATTTAAAAACTCACGAGTTTCTATGGAGACATAATAATAAATTATTCCATCCAGGCAGCAGTTCATATTAGCTATAGATGAAGACACGCTCATAAAACGACGTACATTAGTCAGCAATTTGCAATCTGGCTTTGACATCTCTTGCAGAAATTCAAGCAATAATCCTGTGTGAAAAGGCATGAAACAAAGAAAAAAGATGATTAGATTTGAGACGACAATTTTTATGCTTCGTCCGAACATGAGGTTTCCCTGGGATTTTGTACTTTTTTTGCAGAGAGTCATGATGATGTGAAATGAGCAAAAGCTCAAAATGAGGAAAGGTATTACAAATCCAAACAACTCAATGGAAATGATGATCCAAGCTTTCGTTGGCTGTACAGTGGTTTTCTGAAAACAAATTTTCTCATCAATGGCATTGTTAAATTTTACTTTCAGGAAAATTGAAAGTGAACATACTAAAATCCAAGTTGCACCACATGCAAATGTGGCTGTCATTGGTGACCTGAAGTACTTTGCCTTAAATGGGTACTTTATTGCAATGTATCGATCTACGGTTATGCAGACAACGGTGTAGATGCTCACGTACATGTTCACAAAATACAAGCATTCGAGAAATGTGCAGTAGCTCGATCCAAGGTTCCAAGTACTCCTGTAGCTGTACATCTTGAAGGGTAAAGACAGGAGCAGGACACTGTCTGAAATCGACAGGTTTGTCAAAAAAATAATGGTCTCTGTCCATTTCCTGAATTTGCAGCAGAATGCCCATAGGGTCATTGCATTAAATGTTAATCCCAGGAGAAATGTTGGTATAGATATTCCAATCAAAATATAATGCATTTCTTTCGTCAATGAACCATTGCAATGCACAGTCACATTGTTCGTCATCTTTCCAATTTGCCAAGCTGTAAAACATCAGCATAATATTAAGATTAAAATTGTATGAGTATGGAGCTTTGGTCAAATAACTTGTTACCTGGCTTTCTTCAATAGTTATTGTGTTTTATACCATGTGAATTGTCAACTCTGGTTTATACACACCTTAACAGTTTACCTTGCAACACATGTTTCTTAATGTGTTGTTTCAGTGTATCAGGAGTTGACTGCATCTCATATATAAATTCCATTGGAATTGGTCACATTACCTTTTGTATATCAGTTCCTTTTCTTGGAGAAATGTTAGTCAACAGCACAGAGTTATGACGGCAGAATGTGAACCGATCTTTCCCTCTCTAGCATTTCAGTCGCTCACATTATTACTTTAACATGTATTATGAAGAATCCCAAAACCCATCAGAAATGCCTGTCCGATACTGGCCTCTACCTGCATTCAGGCAGTGAGCTAAGGCACAGAAAACTCAGCTGACGTTGTCGTCATTCACACACACTTCCCAACAAGACAATACAATTTGAAACAAAACCTCACACTGACCTTCAGCCACCTAAAGTCAATGGTCTGGAATTCCCTTTTGATATCTCCCATTTCCATATATTTGTTGAGGGTCCCTGCTAAAGGTAGCCTTAACATCATCTGACCCACATCAAATCCTCTCTCCATGTTATTTTGTCAGTTTAAAACCTGACAAAATGCTTTTTTACGACATTAAATCGTGTATAAATTCAAGCTGCTAGCCCAGCAGCCCTGCAATCAAGTGGAATACTATGTGCTATGAGCTAAATCAATGGGAAGGAGGCAATCATTTTGGTACCTACTGCACTTGTTAATGCATTGAGAAATGAAGTATACTAATCTTAGATAGAATGGGTTGTGGCTGTTCCTCCCTGTCAGTCAAAAGTTAAAAGTGAATAAGACTCTGCGCCTTGTCTTTCAGACAGAGGATCCTATGAATGTCACTGAGAGGTGGAGTAAAGAGCAGAAACATAACTGATGTCATTCTCTAGTGATGGATAGCAGTTGCTGCCTACAAATGGCATTGCAGGATGTAAAATAGAGTTCGCTGTATTACAAAATAAAACGTGTTTTACTTTAGTTTGGAATTGATCTCTCTTCTTTGCAGCATCGCTCTCCTTCTCCATCCTGGAAGTCTCAGTCTCTCTCTCTCTGTTTCTCCCACAAATCCAGTGGCCTCCCATTTTCCTCCAGGCTTCCTGTCATTTCCAGGCAAAATGAAGGCTGATTGTCTGCACAGGCCTGAACCCTGTTCCCCTATAGTCTTCTCCTCACTCCCAATCCCAAAGTGCTATCCCTACTTCTCCTGCTCCCAATGCAGACCTGAAGCTTACTCCCCTTTGGGTCCTCCTCAAACCCAATCCCAAAGTGCTATACTGACCTCTTCTGCTCCCAGTGCAGTTCTGGATTCTGTTCTCCTATAGGATTCTCCTCAAACACAATCCCAAAGTGCTAACCCAACCTCCCCTGCTCCCAATGACCCTGTTCCCTGATAGGCTTCTGCTCACTCCCAATCCCAAAGGGCTAACCCGACCTCCCCTGCTCCCAATGCCGGCCTGAACCCTGCTCCCCTATAGTCTTCTCCTCTCCCAATCCTAAAGCGCTATCCCGACCTCCCCAGCTCATATTTTGGAATGATCCTGGTTTGTATGTACATGTAGGAGGAGTCCTGGGAACAGACTGTAGAGCACAGAGTCCTGTGTCATGGAGCTGCTGGGACAAACCTCAACAAAAATAATTGGATCTCTCTCCAGAGTCCCTTTGCAAAGACCCATTCCAGAAGGAGCCTTTCTTTTATTTCAAAAAATACTTTATTCATCAAAAAATCTGTTTGGGTTGTGTGACAGTCTCTATCCCTCCACAGCCACTTCGATTGAAACTGGCACTGTTTCAGTAACACGGGGTCTGTCTTTTCTCCCATTCATTTCGCTGTGGGTGATTGTCTCCGGGTCCTCCAGAGTACCTCAGACATAGACTTACAGATAACTTCCATTTCATGTACCTGATAATCTCTATTTTTAACACTTACTCTTTTTCTTAGACAATTTAATCTGGATGTAGCAAGTGAAGAGTATGCCATATCTGCATATAATTGCAAAAAAATATAGCTTAAACTTAAACTGCATGAGGTTAAGGTAAAAGCAATGGCTTACCCACCTCCTTCAAAAGAAGGCTTTTGGCCAGCATTATTTTCTTTAGAATTAGAATTCCTACAGTGTGAAAACAGGTCTTTCGGCCCAACAAGTCCATACTGTCCCTTTGAAGAGTATCCCACCGAGGCTCATTACCCTGAACTTCCCCTGACTAATGCATCTAACCTGTACACCCCTGAACACTATGGACAATTTAGCATAGCCAAATCACCTAACCTACTCATTTTTGGACCGTGTTAGGGAATCAGAGCACCCGGACAAAACCCATGCAGACACGGGGAGAATGTGCAAACTTCACACAGACAGTCGCCCGAGGCTGGAGTCGAACCCGAGTCGCTAGCACTGAGGCAACAGTACCAACCACTGAGCCACTGTGCTGCCCCTTTATGAGTATAACATGCTAGATATCTGTTATAGATGTGTAGCCAATATTAGGTTTGGGCTTTTGTGGGAAATTTAATCTTTTGGCATAAGTGCATGCTATGAATACTCAACACAACATAAGATAGGTAAGCATCACAAAAGACCTGATTCTGATGTGGATAGAAATGCACAAATCCCTTTTAGTGGTTGGACTACATGTCATTCCACATATTGCTAAATCAGAATTGAGCAACAGGAAAACCACAACAGATTGGGTAACCCATTATTCATTAGTTGGTGACTGAAAAAAAGCAACTGGCTTCTACCAGTCAGAGTTTATTTATCATTCAAGTCAAACACTGTATAAATTGTGTATTATAAATTCTACTTTCCTTTTGAGATTTTGTATTGTGATTCTTTCCTGGCATTTGTTCAGCTTTTCTCAAAAATGTTTAAAAAGTTAGATTACTCGAAAGCTGATGGAAACTGAATTGGCATGAAGTGTTTAGTTCTCCTTGTCACGGACAAAGTTTCACAATTCAGGTCCAGAAATGCAACCTCATACTGTGAATACAGTGAGGTTACTGATACATCAAGCTCCAATACAAGAGGAATAAAGCTCAGGTAGGACTTAAAGTTGCCCCAAGAATCAATATGAAACTTAATAAGCATGGCATGGATGCCCAGTGGTTAGCACTGCTGCCTCACAATGCCAGGGACCCAGGTTTGATTCCAACCTCGGGTGATTGTCTGGGTGGAGTTTGCACAGTCTACCTATGTCTGCATGGGTTTCTTGTGGGTGATCTGGTTTCCTCCCACAGTTCAAACACATACAGGTTAGGTTAATTGGCCATGCTAAGTTGCGTATAGTGTTCCAGAATGTGCAGGTTAGGTGCATTAGTCAGGAGAAATGTAAAATTATAGGATAGGGGAATGGGTCTGGGTGGGATACTCGTCAGAGGATCAGTGTGGACTTGTTGGGCCTGTTTTCACTCTTTAGAGATTCTATGATTCTAAATGCCCATTCGAAGGTACTGAATTATTATTTATCAATGGCATCAGTGAGAAGCCATTCAATTTAACAAGAGAAAGGTTTTAGCTATAAGCAGGAAGTGCAAGAAATAAATGCAGATATCTGTGGAAATAAACAGAAGAAAATCCTTCAGAAAATGAAACGCCATCCACAAAACCATTAGAAAAGAAACAAGATTTCAGCTGAAACCATGATTAAGAAAAGGTGAGGGGATATAGAAAAATTTGCTGATGGAAAAATTGGCTTTGATGCCATTAGACCCAGAAAGACCAATTATGATCTCAGTTTATGCATCACAAATTGCATTATGGAATTGTGCAGCAGATGTGGGGTCTTTTGGGGTGGAGGAGAGGGTAGGGAGACAGCAAATATGTCACGCCCCCTGACTGGTGTGGAAATAAGATGATCACAGATCACGAGGGAATGAATGAGCTGGAAATTTGGTTGTAAAAGATTTAATTGGTTTCTGCTTCAGTGTTTTTTTCAATGCTTGAATGACAAACAAGTAGTTAAAGGCTCATTCTTGAAGTCTTTAAATCATTAGCACAAGGTTTATGTTGAGTGATAATAAGGAGAAAGTGAGGACTGCAAATGTTGGAAAAGCCAGAGTTGAAAAGTGTGGTGCTGCAAAAGCGCCGCAGGTCAGGCAGCATCAGAGGAGCAGGAGAGTCATTTCAGGCACAAGCCCTTCCTCAGGGAATGTGGAGGGGGAAGGGGGATGAGAGATAAATAGAGGGACTGGGGGTGGAGCTGAGGGAGGGTAGGTGGGAAGGCAATAGGTGGATGCTGGTGGGGTATAATTGTGATAGGTCAGTGTGGTAGGTGGAGCAGGTAGATGGGAAGGAAGATGAACAGATAGGACAGGTCAAGAGGGTGATGCTGAGTTGGAGAGTTGGATCTGGGATGAGGTGTGGGTAAGGCAGATTTGGAAACTAGTGAAGCTGATGTTGATATTGTGTGGTTGGAGGGTCCCAAGGCAGAAGATGAAGCATTGTTCCTCCAGATGTCGGGTGGCTTGGGGTTGGCGGTGGAGGAGGCACAAGACTTGCATGTCCTTGGTGGAGTGGGAGGGGGAGTTGAAGTGATCGGCCACAGAGCAGTTGGCTTGTTTGGTGCGTGTGTCCCAGAGATGTCCCCTGAAACGCTCTGCAAATTGGCATTCTGTCTCCCTGATGTAGAGGAGACCACCTCAAGAGCAACAGACACAGTAGATGAGGTGGATGGATGTGCAGAAAAATCTCTGCCGGATGTGAAAAAATCCTTTGGGGACTTGAAGGGAGATGACGGGGGAGGTGTGAGCACAGGTTTTACACCTCATGCAGTGGAAAGGGAAGGTGTTGGGAGTGGAGGGTGGGTTGGTGATAATAAGATTGTAAAAACATGACGTCAGAGAGTCCTGTACAATACATTTACATCACTGATGCATTATCAGCATCAATGAATGAGAACACAAAGGCAATGAGAAACATGTAGTACATTGATGATTCCTTTCAACATGGTTGTATAGTTTTATAAATATTTGAACAGGAGATGAAGTGAAGGTGAGGACTGATGCAAAGGAGGGCAGGCAGAGGAGATTACACCATTAGTTATCGCCCAGGTCAGTGCTGTCTCTACAGAGGGGACAAATGACCAATAGCTCTCAAGTGTTTTTATTGCTCGCAGGGTAAATACCACCTGCTTCTCTGCTGCCTTACACTTTATTTCTGCTACTGCATTCACCTCCCACCAAGGCTCATGTTCTATCCTCCTGACCATAGGCTTCACAATCTTCCCTCAGTACCTCTCACCCTCTGAAAGCTCCTATAGCAATAACCCCACATGCTCACTGCACTACCTACTCATTCCCTCAGAACACTTGCTGCAACAGTGAGCCACCCAGTTCATCTCACTCAATCCCTCCCTTTTTGTCGACAATAGGCCAAGCAACTATAACCCACCTCGCTACTTGTCAAAAGCATAGTAGATGGATTGCTCTGGAAGTCAAGAAAGGCCTTGCTGGAGTTCTTATCATATTCTGCCATTAATTTCACCATAGCCCAAGTTGCTTTGACTCCTGTAAGATTCCACCTTTTATTTTCTTAGATATTCTGGTGAATTTGATGGTGCTCCCGGGAAAGAATTCTTTCGACAGCTTTGACCATTGCTTCTTCCCATTCCTCTTCAAAGTCTTCTTTGTCTGCAATGAGCAGCAGACACCATTGCATTCAAACCTACTTAAGCCCTAACTTGCAAAGAACTCTGATAAACTAATTCCAATCAATCCTTTGACATTGTAAGCGTTTTCTTTATTCTACAACTACAACACCTACTACCTTATCCAGGTGCCTAGAAGTCTCAAGATGTTTCCAAATGCTCCAAATTTTACTTGTGTTTGTAAGTGGATTTACGTCTGCGGTTACGTGTTGCAGTAAGGGGTTGTTGATTCGTCAACAATAACCTCCATATAATTCAGAACCAAGCAGTTTTTCAAAAAAGTGCTTTAAATTTTGACTGGTGGCAGTGTAGAGAGTCAGCTAGCTCAGCTTGTTGGTTTGCAAAGCAGTGAAGTGCCCACAGCTTTGGTTCATTTCCTGTACCTGCTGAGGTTACCATGAAAGACTCATTAATATGAATGATTTGGTTGTGAATATAGGGAATGTGGTTGGTAAGTTTGCAGATGACGCCAAATTCGGTGGTGTAGTGGACAGTGAAGATTATCTCAGAGTACAATGGGACCTTGATTATTTGGGCCAATGGGCTGAGGAGTGGCAGATGGAGTTTAATTTAGATAAATGTGTGGTGTTACATTTTGGTAAGACAGATCAGGGCAGGACTTATACACTTAATGGTAGGCTCCTAGGGAGTATTACCAAACAAAGAGACCTAGGGGTGCAGATGCATAGTTCCTTGAAAGTGGAATCACAGGTACACTGGGTGGTGAAAAAGGCGTTTGGCACGCTTGCCTTCATTGGTCAGCTCACTGAGTGTAGGAGTCGGGATGTCATGTTGCGTCTATTCAGAACATTAGTGAGGCCAATTTTAGAATATTGTGTATAATTCTGGTCACTTTTCTACAGTCATAGAGATGTATAGTACAGAAACACACCCTTTGGTCCAACCCATCCATGCCGACCATGTCGATATCCCATATAAATCTAGTCCCATTTGTCAGCATTTGGCCCATATCCCTCTAAACCCTTTTTATTCATATACCTATCCAGTTGCCTTTTAAATGCTTCATTGTACCAGCCTCCACCACCTCCTCTGGTAGCTCATTCCATACACGCACCACCCTCTGCATGGAAAAAGTTGCCCCTCAGGTCCTTTTAAGTCTTTCCCCTCTCACCTTAAATCCATGCCCTCTAGTTTTGGAACCCCACTCTGGGGAAAATACCTTGCCTATTTACTCTAACCATGCCCTCATGATTTTATAAACTTCCATAATGTCACTCCTTGGCCTTAGTGCTCCAGGGAAAACAGCCCCAGCCTATTCAGCCTCTCCCTATAGCTCAAAACCTCCAAACCTGGCAACATCCTTGTAAATCTTTTCTTCACCCTCTCAAGTTTAACAACATGCTTCTGTAGAATATTGCCAGGGTACAATTTAAAAGGCATCTGGATGGTCATATGAATAGGAAAGGTTCAGAGAGATACGAGCCAAATGCTGGCAAATGGGACTAGGTCATATTGGTATGCCAGGTCATAGAGCCATAATCATAGAAACAGACTCTTCGGTCCAACTTATCCATGCCGACCAGATGTCCTAACCGAATCTAGTCCAATTTGCCAGCACTTGGTCCATATTCTTCTTATTCATACACCCATCCAGATGCCTCTTAAATGTTGTAATTGTACCAGCCCCAACCACTTCCTCTGGCAGCTCATTCCATACATGCACCACTGCCTGCATGAAAGAATTGCCCATTAGGTCCCTTTTAAATCTTTCCCCTCTCAACCTAAACCTATGCCCTCTAGTTCTAGACTCCCCACCTTAGGAAAAAGACCTTGTCTATTTACACTATCCATGCCCCCTCCTGGTTTTATAAACCTTGATAAGGTCATCCCTCAGCCTCCGACACTCCAGAGAAACCAGCACCCCAGCGTGGACAGGTTGGACAGAAAGATCGGTTTCTGTGCTGTATAGCTGTCTGACTCTATGACATCCAAGGAGAAAGTGAGGACTGCAGATGCTGGAGATCAGAGCTGAAAAATGTGTTGCTGGAAAAGCACAGCAGGTCAGACAGCATCAGAGGAGCAGGAGAATCAGAGGAGCAGGAAGAAGGGCTTATGCCCGAAACGTCGATTCTCCTGTCCCTGTCATCCGCAAGGTGTGATGACCCACTACCTATTGTCTGTCTAATGAGATACCAGTTTCTATGCTCTGACAGGATTATAGTGACTTTAGCCTTACAGTAATTGTATGGTTTTTAAATTGTTCCTTATAGAGGAGTAGCATAGTGGCGATGTCACTGGACTAGTAATCCAGGCTAATGTTTTGAGGATGTGGGTTTGAATCCTACCATAGCAAATGTAAAATCTGAATTCAGCAAAATCTAGAAATGAAATGTGAGTCTAATGGTGACCATGTAATCATTGTTGTAAACCACCCATTTGCCCTTTAGAGAAGAAAATCTGTCATCCTTAGCAATTCTGATTTACACGTGATTTGAGATCCCAAAGCTATGGTGATTATATCTTAACTGCCCTCTGTAATAGCCTAATGAGCCACTTAATTCAAAAGCAGTTGGAGATAACAAATGTTACACCCACACAGAATGAAGAATTTGCATATTTCGCAAGACTAATTTGTGACCTTTGAGTTAGTTTTACCAATGTTGAGCTAGCAGCAGGTCCCACCTAAACACTCAGTTTCCTTCCTTTGGACACCCTGTCATAGCCCTTTAGGAGTGAATTAATCACTGACTGAGGGTTTGGACTAATTGCATTTGTCTGCAGGACAGTGCAATTTAAAAAATATAAATTGGCTACTTAGACTACAAGGACACCAAATAATCTGTTTTATAAGATTTTAAATGGGATTATTGCTTTAATTCGTTAATTAACTGATTGGTGTAATTAATATTACCAAAATAATTTTTGGTGTCTTTTTAACCACTGAATTTGACTGATTTCAAATCAGATTGTACAGAGATAAAGGATGGATGTTTTGCAGGTTACTGGCAGGTGGATGGGAATCTTGTTGACCAGTTGGAGGACTGGTGGAGAAAGCCAGTAAGGTCTTTGGGGAAGGTCCAACAGAATCTGATGCCCATCAAGCACTCAAGTGGAACCCATCAGCCTGTTCCTATGTGAGATGATCAGCAGCCAGACTCCTGCTCCAGAGAGCTGCAGACGTGTTGACGAGTCAGAGGCTTATAGAACATAAAATGTTACAATGCAGCACAGACCCTTCGGCCCTCGATGATACGCTGACCTGTGAAAAATAATCTGATGCCCATCTAACCTACACCGTTCCATTATTATCCATATGTACGCCCAATGCCCATTTAACAGCCCTTAACGTTGGCAAGTCTACTACTGTTGCAGGCAGGCCGTTCCATGCCCCTACTAATCTCTGAGTGAAGAAACTACCCCTAATATCCATCCTAAATCTATCACCCCTCAATTTAAAGCTATGTCCCCTCGTGTTTACCTTCACCATCTCAGGAAAAAGGCTCTCACTGTCCACTCTTTCTAACCCTCTGATTATCTTATACATCTCAATTAAGTCTCCTCTCAACCTTCTTCTCTCCAACGAAGGCAGCCTCAGATCCCTCAGCCTTTCCTCGTAAGACCTTCCTTCCTTGTCACTTCTAAATATATTAACAAGATATTTTGATGTAAAACTCATTTCACAAACAACTGTATTTTAATAAAGGTTGTACGATTGCATTGGCTCAGGGTAGATCTTGCACTCAGTGATATTAAGTTGGTTTGACAAAAAAAATCTCAAGGTAAGTAAAATCACATTTCAAAATGGGTGCAATTCTGGGCAGAAATTAAGCCAGAATCAGCAAATGTACTAAATCGAAAACTTTATCACTCATTCTATATGATTACATAAAATCACCAGCAATTAATACAATCTGTTTTTCCCACTGTACTTCAAAGTGACTAACTTCAATAAGGGCAGTCTACGGTACTTCTAAATGTACTGAAAGCTTTAATTATTCAAAAGGGACTATTTATTATATCTTTAGATCATTCTCAGTCACATGTATGCATCCCCATTAGCATCTCTTGCTCATTCACCAACCCTTCATTCTATTTCCAAGTTAACTGCAGGTGGGTTAGACCATTAGACCATAAGAAACAGGAATGGGAGTAGGACATTCAGCCCTCGAGCCTACTCTGCCATTCAATAGGATCATGGCTGATCTGACATTCGCGTATCTACTTTCCTTCATTTTCCCTGTAACCCTTGATTCCCCAATGACCAAGAATCTATCCCTCTCAGCTTTAAATAGACACAAACCCCGACAGCTGTATGTGGCAACAAGTTCAAAATACTCACAACCCTTTGAGAGAAGAAATTCTCCCTGATCTTAGACTTAAATTAGGGCCTCTTTATTCTAAGTCTATGTCCTTTGGTCCTAGACTCTCCCATAACAGGAAAATTCCTCTTAAATTTACCCGTCAAGTCCCTTAAGAATCTGATATGTTTCAATGAGATTGCCTCTCAATCTTCTAAACTCCACTGAGGAGAGTCTCAATCTGTTTAGCCTTCACTCATAAGATAACCTCTCCATACCAGGGATCATCCTCGTGGACTTTCTCTGAACTTTTCCCAATGAAATAATATTTTTCCTCAAATAAGGGGACTAAAACTACTCACAGGATTCCAGATGTGGTCTCACCAGCACCTTGTACAGTCGCAGCTAGATTTCTTTACTCTTATACCCCTTTAAAATAAGGGCCAGCATTCATTAGTCTTCTGGATTGTAAGCTCTATGCTAAATTTCTGTATTTAGTGCACAAGTACCCCCAAGTCCCTTTGTATTGCAGCTTTTTGCAAAATTTTCTCCATTTATATAATACTTTGCTCTTTTATTCTCCTTTCTAAATGGACAATTTCATATTTTCCAGCATTATACTACATTTGCCAACTGTTTGCCCACTTAACTTATCAATACCTCCTCTAAACTGTTTGCAATCCTCCCACAATTTGCCTTTCCATCTACTTTTGTATTGTCTGCAAATTTGACTACAGTACGCTCACTTTCTTCCTCCAAGCCATTAAGGTATTAGAAACAGTTGTGGTCCAGCACTGATCTCTGTGAAACCCCACTGGCTATAGGTCACCAACCTGAAAAAGAACCCCTGATCCCCACTCGCTGTATCCTGCCTATAGGCTAATTCTCTGTCCATGCCAATACACTACCTCCAACTCAGTGGCCTCTTATCCTGTGACTTAACATTTTGTGAGGTACATTGTTGAATGCCATTTGAAAGTCCAAGTACAACCTCAATCCACCTCTGATTGAGATTTCCTCAAAAAGCTCCAATAAATTAAGTAGCCGTGAATTCCCTTTCTTGAAGCCCTGTCGACTTTGATAAATTGGATTATGATTTTTTCAAAAGACTTGCTATTAGCTCCTTTATAATGGATTCCAATACTTTTCCAGCAAAAAATGCTAGTCAAATTGGCCTACAGTTACCCACATTTGCCTCCCTCTTTTTTGAATAGGAGAGCCATATTGACAGTTTTCCAAATCTCTGGTATTACTTCGGCATCCAGGGATTTTTGGAAAATTACAACCCAATGTATCCATTATCTCTGTCACTTCCTCTTTTACTATCATAGGATCCAAGCCATCAAGACCAGGCCACTTCTCAGCTTTCAGCAGTTTTTATAATGCTACTTCTAGTGATGGTCATAGCATTTAATTTTCCTCCTGTATTTCTTAGTATTAATGGTATGTTTGAAGTATCTTCCGTCATAAAGACTGATAGAAAATATCTATTTAACTCCTCTATCATTTCTTTGTTCTTATAACTGTTCCTCCAGATTCATTTTCTAATGGGCCTATGTTCACTTTGACCTCTATTCCTTTTTATATATTTAAATAAGCTTAGTTTTTGTATTCCTCACTAATTTGCCCTTATAGTTTACTTTTTCTGTCATTATTGTCTTTCTAACGTGTTATCTCTTTAATCTTTTTGACCCTGTGTGAGTTTGCTCGTGGCTCAGTTAGTAATCTGGAATTTATGACCTTTTGCTTCTGTTTATTAATTTAGCCCCTAGCTGCTCATATCCCTTAGCAGAACGTCTTTCCATTTTCTACGCATATTGCTGATCTCCACATAGACCATAACAACTGATCTTTCCCCTCCAAGTTCCTCTGCAGCTCAGATGAGATATCCTAAACCTGGGCACTAAGCAGACAACACAACCATTGGGATGCTCAATCTTGGACACAGAGAACAGTGTCTACTCCCCTGACTGTACTATCCCTGATTACAACTACATTTCTTTTTCCTCCAACCGCTTGAGTGGCTTCCTCTACCATGTCACGATTGTCAGTTTGCTCATCCTTCCTTCGGTTCTCACTCTCATCTACACAGGAAGCAACTATCTCCCATAGTTTATATTGTATTGAAATGTATGGGTGTAGGAATTAGAATACTGTAGGAACATGTAATTAAAATAAACTTTAGACAGACACATAGATAAACCAGATAGACTGTTCAATACTGCAGATAGAAATGTGAGAAAGGAACATCAGCCACTGAGTAGATTTCTGAATAGATAAAGAATAAGCCATTTTTTCTATAAAGATTGAAGGGGATAGGGGATTATAGCCTGCAATCAATTGCAGGAAGTATTTGTGCACATAACCATTCAATATTTGTGTTCCTAAATTCTCTGCCTTAAAGCAAGCCTTCAACCATTATTTGCTGAAATGTGGCAAAGTGTTGGATTTTTAGTTATTGGTAAAGGAAGGAGGCAAGCATTGAAGTTCACATTCAAAATGTAACATTTACTTTACTTGATATTTATGATGAAGTAAAGCAGTGAAATTAACTATGAAGTCAGCTGACATATCAACAGAAGATAACAAACTCGCTCTTCAGGCTGCTGCCAGATATGTATGAGATGCTGAGAAGAGCTAACTTATCAGCTTTGATAAGTCCTATCTTTGCCTGTGGATTTTGAGGCCAACCTCATGAGAATTTGCAATCATCTGTATTCATGTGTCTCTTGATACAAGTCATTAAATGGGCCAACATGAAAATATGTATAAATGTATGGAGATTATTAAACAGACTAAGATAGTTCATATGATATAGAACTGCATAACTATTTAAATTAGAATACTATAGGATAATTGATATTGTTTAATCCTTGCCAATCAGACAGCACTGAGGTAAAGCATGATGAGTATACTTAAAAGAAGAAATGAGACTGTGGGCCAGGAATTAATCTATAAAAGAAAGTACTTCATTTCTCTTTGTCTGACAATTGGAAGACTTATTCCAAACTACTGGACAGTGTACAAAGAAAAATTTGCCCAGGATAAACAGTCAGAATTGTGCACACATGAAAAAAAGAGTAAACATAATGTTACAAACCCTGGCTGGATTGCAAAATTTAGGGTATATTTTGCTGAGCAATTCATATACCAGTATCATAAATGGGAATTCATCATCATCAAAGAACATTACTGACAAATTTCACAAGTACTTCATTAGTTGTAATGTACAATACTGTATCTTAGAGTCATGAAAGATGGTGTAAAAATGCAAGACATGTTGATTGCAGAATTTAAGGGCAGCAATAGACCGTTTAGGATGGAGATGAGGAGATATTTCTTCACCCAAAGAGTGGTGAGCCTGTGGAATTCATTACCAAAGGAAGTAGTTGATACCAAAACATTGAATGTATTCAAGAGGCAGCTAGATATAGCACTGGAGCAAATTGGGTAAAAAGTTATGAGGAAAAAGCAGGATTAGGCTATTGAGTTGGACAATCAGACTTAAGTGTGATGAATGGTGGAGCAGGTTCAAAGGGCTGAAAAGCCTCCTCCTGTTCCTATTTTCTATGTTTCCATGTTATTAGGACTAGTAGCAATAGGGTAGCAACCAATCACAGAAAATAATGTAGCTAATTTAGACTGGAGATAATTTTGACTTGTGAATGTGAACAAGCAATCATTTTACATGTTTAAGCTACTTTTATGCAGTACAATATGAGACTCATGATGCTTTTGTAAAATAAAAACTGACAGCTTTGGACCCAGATTCAAGTTTTTTGTGCTTTAGTTCTAAGAATCCATAACTTTTCTTTCAAAAGGCACTGATACAAGAAAAGTTAGTGAGTAAGAGAAAAGCATTAAGCAAAGATAACTGGAATTTAAAAGTAGATAACAGTGAATATTTTATCCTCTTTCAAACATATTTAGCTTCATTCTAATAGATCAAACTATTTTGGGACCTGGAACACATTAAAAGACTCCTAAGAAGTGCAGTAATTGCAACCATCAATGGGAATTCTGCTTGTGTAATGTTACCACAGTTTTAGCGGATGATATTTTGTTCATTTGACAATTAGGACCCGTAGTAATCTTTGGTTTAATAATATTTTATCATGCTGCTGCTACTCAAGCAGCTGGCTCTAACTGTACTTATACAAATGAGAATAATCAGAAATGCTTACCAGTTTTCTGAAGAAATTCATAAAAGACGTATTTCGCCTGTACCCTTAGTTTTCTTAGGTATCAGTGCTGTGCATCTGAAATAAATTCTGGATATTTGTATTATGTCTCAGAAAGTGGTTTGACTTTTATACAAATGTCATTGGTCTGTCCTTATCAGTATTGAACATATTTAGAGAACTTCCTGGAGATCTCACTGAGAGAATCGGAGGGTGTTAAGCAAAGCAGATCATATTTGTGGTTTGGGTCTGGAAATGTCATGCTTCTCTTGGTTTCAGAATCTCAAGCATATCGTTAAAGGTAATTACTGCTCTGATTGAGTCTTCAGTAGCCCATTTGAAAATAGCTGAGGAAGGAAAATCCAATAACAATGATGAATGAGACATAATAGTTCAATTGGTCTCATATAGTTCGAAATGGAAGTCCAATGTGACCAGAACAATCATTTCCAAAAAGAATTGATTTTGTTATCTGTTTCCCCCATAATTATAGCTAAAAGATGAACAATGAATACAGCAGGAGGTTGGGCCTGATGCCTTCAGGCCAAACCAGTTCCTGCTTGGTGCATAAAATAAGCATAAGGCCCTTTAGTCACACACTACAAGGCCTGGTGTTTGTTAGGCTGACAGAGAGGCCCCAACCAGTGCAGGGGGACATGATGGCTTCATGATATCATATAACTGGGTTAGTATGTGATGTAGACTAGTCCTTGGGGATGTGAATTCAAATATCATGACAATTAGAATTAAATTTCAACTAATTTGGTATTGAAAACCTGTCTCAGTAATGGCGAAACTATCATTGATTGCTGTAAAGAACCATTTGTTTCACTAATGTCCTATCAGGAAGAACATCTGCCATCCTTATCTGAACTACCCTACATAGGACTCCACAGCAATGTGTTGGATGCCTATCTCTTGAAAACATCCACTCAGGTAAAAGGCATGGATGAGTTGGGCATACTACCTCTGGTTCCATGCTATATATCTCTATTCATCTTACGCTATGGCAATTAGGAATGAACCATGCAAGAATAATAAAAAGTAAGCCAACCTTGCCATCCAAATAGCCTTACAAATGTTTTTGGTGCATCATTTTTTCATTGTTTTGTGGGACGTAGCTATCACTAGTTGCCCATTTCTCATTATCCTTGAAAAGGTGGTGATGAGATGTCTTCTTCAAGCATTGCAATCCACGTGATGAAGGCACACTGACCATGCTGTTAGAAGGAGGTTTACAGGTTTTCGAGGCAGTGAAGACTGTGAACCAAGGGGAAAGTAATGGCAGTAAAGATCAGAGGTTGGTAAGGTGTGGTTCAAACGGGCTTGATTGTTTCTATAGTGCATCTTATAGAGGGTACACTCTCCGCTGTGCATTGGTGGTACTGGGATTGAATGAGATGCTGATAAATTAGGCTGCTTTATTCTTGATGATGTTGAGTTTCTTGAATATGTTCAAGTAGCACACAGCCTGGCCAGAAAATACTGAATTATATTCCTAACCTGTGCTATTTAAAAAGTGGCAGGTTTGCCAAGTCTGGACGTTAGTTAAACACTGTGGAATTCTGAACCTCTGTCTTGCTATTCTGCACAGGATTGAAATGACTGTTCCAATTCAGTTTCTGATAAATGGTAGGCCCCATAATTTTGATGGTAATGCTGTTGAATGTGAAGAAGAAATGGTTAGTTTTTCTCTTTGTCAAAATGGTAATTGCCTGCCACAATGTTGCACAATCAAATTGCCACCTGTCAGCCCAAGCTTGACTGCTTCCTTGATCTTGTGCAAATGAACATGGGCTGCTTCAGTACCGAGAAGTTGCGCATGGGACAGAACACTCTGCAAAATGTCCTTACCTTGGACTGAAAGATGGAAGGCTCAGATGACCGGCATCCAGCAATCACAATCATCTTCCACATAGAGAGACTTGAACTTAATAGGGAGGAAAAGACAAGGGAAAGGTAAAGACTTGAATTCAAGTTTTCTAAAAAGGAAAGAGGTTGGAAATTAGAATTGGACAGAGAATGTCTTTGATTGTGTAAACAAGGAGGAACAAGAAGATTTGATTATTTTAATCTTGTTTTGTATTTAATTGGGAATATTCACATAACGTGAAATGCTAGGTGTTGAAAGGTATCTTGTGCCAGGCTTTCTGATGAGTGTAGATTGCGACTTCAACCTTTTTTACAAAAAAATTCCACTTGAGGCTCCCTCAGCAACACAAAGGGTGTCCTTCCATTCTGATGGTTCTTACATAGCATTGAACTTTCAGGAGAAGGCAAACCATGCCCCCTTTTCACAGCAGTCAGCTGTGAAAGTTGTTCTGCTGTTTTTTTGGGGGTGTGTCCCAGGACAGGGGATGAGTATAGAGGTTGTTGGGCAGTTGCTCAAGAGGTAGACTATGTATTTGATAGTCTAACTTTTCCTGAGTAACTATTTAACTTAATTGTATCAAATCCATCCAAAATCTATGTTTTTGTTATTAAGACTTTCAGAGATTTCCAGGAGTAGAGGAATTACTGAGTGGAATCTTCAATTTCCCAGGCAATTTCTTCGGAATCTGCTACACTGGTCTCCATGTGCATCTCCTATCTACACAAGAATAACAACTGTCTGGCTAGTGGAGAGTCTACCCCCTTCTTTGCTTTAAGAAGATTGCTACATCAGTAGCTTGCCTATAAGAGTTGTGAACAGAGGATGTAATAGGAAAGTTTTAGATGTCCACTTAAGCAAACAACTTGAGGTAATGTTACAATTAAGGCTGTAATTAAGGCATATGAATCATCATAGAATCCCTACAGTGTGGAAACAGGCCATTCGGCCCAATAAGTCCACACCGACCCTCTGATGAGTAACCCACCCAGACCCATTCCTCTGCTTTATTACTCCACATTTCCCATGACTGATGCACCTAACCTACATATTCCTGAACGCTATGGGCAATTTAGCATGGCAAATTCACTTAACCTGCACATCTTTGGACTGTGGGAGAAAACCAGAGCACCCAGAAGAAACCTGCACAGACACGGGGAAAATGTGTAAACTCCACACTGACAGTCATCTGAGGTTAGAATCAAACCCATGTCCCTGGCGCTGTAAGGCAGCAGTGCTAACCACTGAGCCACCATACTGCATTTCCAGAATATAAACCTTGCAGTTAAAAAGATAATCATGTTAAGTACTGCACTTGACGTTTTAGGACAAGTTTTGTTAACTGCCTATATGTAATGTGAACTCAAGATGATATTTTTCTTTGACATTTTTCTGTTTTGTCAAAGGAGTTCCTTTTCATTTTTTTATTTAATAACAAACTGGGAATTACTTCGTCCAAGTGTAAAATTTGAATGATACAAACATATCTAAATTTCACTTACATCATTCAAATGTCTTTTTAGCCTGCTTTATAGTATTTCAAAAATGTCAGGATTGTGTTATCTCAATCAAAACCACTGCAATCCTAGTAGTGAAGGTACTTCTACAGTGCTGGAAAATAGGGAGTTCCAGTATTTTGACTCAGCGATGATTGAAAACTTGCGTTCATCCAGAACAAGTGTTGATATTTTTATTATAATTTGATATTAAATTTCAAAGCCTAAAATGTGACTGGTACCATTGCTGCAAAATCTACGATGCACTGGAAATTTATAGTCGAGTAAAAATCCTTAATCTTAAACATGTTCCAAAGTAGTTTCTTTGGCTGTTTGTATGTGTGCTTTAGAATTGTGTTGCAATTGCTCACCTTTCACTTTAAACCCAGATACCAAATTGTGCGTGCAGCCTTATTTCAAGTATTTGTGAATCATGTGCAACCTAAGGTGAACTGTTCTGTTTCACACAAATGTCTTTGATGTTAAAATCTTTATTCTGCAACCAAATATTGGGGGGAAAAGAGGAAAGGCTAGAAATCTGAAACAAACAGTTTCCTGGAGAAACTCAGTGATATGAAAAAGTCATATTTCACTCAAAATGTTAACGCTTTTCATCTCTCCACAGATGTTACTAGACTAAATATAGGAGATAGTTGATTTTTGGGAACAATGGAAAGGAAGCATGGAGCGTGTCAAACTTGCTTTTTCTAAAATCTCAATTAATCTCAGGCCTATAAAAGGCTAAAGGAAAATATCTTCGCATGAAAAGACATGTGAGATGCAGAAAGCTATGAAATAAAACTTCTAAATCTGAGGATAAACTGAATCACACATTCATAGAATTGGGTTGGAGAAGAGAAATGTTTTATTTATTGAAAATTGAACAAAACTTTGAGGGAGTTATCATGGCTGGTTTGCTCAACATTAACAGTGACATGAATGATAAGAAAGTTAGGTAACATTGCTTTTTAAACTTAAAATAGATAAGAAAACAAGGAAACAAGGAAATAAGTAAAAAGCAAGTTTGTAGGTTTATAGTAGAACTGTCCCCTGGTGAATGTTCATATGGCAGTGTTCACCCACTTTGTGACTGTTGATATGACAATCATTTCTGATCTCAACTCCATCAATTATTATCTCAGAAACTGGTTCAGTTTTCTTCTCAATATCAGCTCAATCATCAGTATCATCTTCTTCCAGATCTGTAATATTACCAACTTCAGTCCATCTCTCTGACATCATTTCCAGACTCAAATTTTCCAGCACCCACCCAATCAACTTTGAGATTTATGGGGAGGAAGTGGCAGAGTGGTAATGTGGTGGGACTAGTCATTTCCACTCCATGCTGCATATCAGGATAAGTAAGAAATTGGAGTTAAGAATTTGTATAAGACAAGAACATACTGGATATTTTTAACGATATAAATTGCAATGGCCTTAGTTACTTACAGACAATAATTTGAAGCTTTGTATGTTCCAATGAAGAGATACTGTTGTTCCTGCTACATCCTAGCTCTCTGTCATTTCCTCTTACTACATGCAATCCAAGAGAATGCAGCACATTAGTTCTGAAGAAGGGTTACTGGGTTTGAAATGTTAACTCTGCTTTCTCTCTCCACAGATGCTGAGTTTCTCCTGCTCTTTCTGTTTTTATTTCAGATCTTCAGCACCCACAGTTGTTTGTTTTATTATCACATTTGTCGTTGGGTTGCTGTATGTTTGGCTTGATGTTCCTGACATTGTTGAATACGTGGAGCCATGTAATTTGGGTGTAAGACTCGCATCTTGGGGAAGTGTGTGAATGAGGTGAAGGTCAGGCTTGAGTCCTGATACGTGAGTGATGGGGGCTTTAAGCAGTGTATGATATTAGTGCTTTGATAGGTACAATGTGTGTAAGAACATTGGAACATTTGTAGCACTGCAGCCAGGTTCTTGGGACAGTTTTCTTGCCCAGACCTCCACAGCTACCTGCCCTCATTTCCTTTCATAGTGTTTGTGTCTCCTCATTCCCTGTGAAAACATGACTTCTTTCCTCCTGACAGTGTTCCTTCTGACCTGATGATACTGCTCCTTCTCTAAAAAATGTGCATGGGCTGCTACTGTCTGAAAGTACCCTCCCTTAAAGTGAGCGGGTTGCCTTTAAGAAGTGCAGCTTAACTATTATTTGTAGCTTTGATCAGCCACGCATATACCTGAGACCACTGTTGAGCATGCATTTTGACAATAATGTGCTTAGCACTCAGATGTACACCGCAATCATAGTGATAAGCAAGCAGCATACACTTTGTGTGCCACATCTCAGTTTGGCTTGGGGTAATTGTGCTTCATTCTTTCCATAATTTGCACAAGCCTTATTAAGTTTCTAGATTATGATTAAAATTACACTCAGATTTGTGAAGTCTAGAGTCAGGAATACAAATCACAAAGTGCTTAGATTACTTGCAGTCAACAAATTTGTATTGATTAAGGAAATGATCTGTACGACTTAACCGAATATGACTATTTCTCAATTACATGCTAATTTGAATCCATTGCCAAGAGTTGGTGTGTCCAACTCCACACAGAGTCTACATGTCCACAAAGTTCTCAAATCACATGACTGCAAGAGAACCTGTCCCATTATACTTAAGTGTGAAGGTGGCAGTAGCATGAACATGGACGTAACCATTGTCATTGATACTTCTATTGGAGTTTGTTCCACCCTTCAATCATGGCTGATACATTTCTCAATCCCATTCTCCAATTTTCTCCCTGTAATCCTTGGTCCCTTGACAATCAAGAACCTATCTATCTCAGTCTTAAATATACTCAATGACTTGGCTTCCACAGCCTTCTGTGGCAATGAATTCAATAGATTCACTACTCTCTGACTGAAGAAGTTTCTCCTTATCTCCATTTTAAAGGTCTTCCTTTTACTCTGAGATTATGCCTTGGGTCCTAGTCTGTCCTATTAATGGAAACATCTTCCCAACATCTGCTCTATCCAGGCCATTCAGTATTCTGTATGTTTCAATTAGATCCCCCCTCATCCTTCTAAACTCCATTGAGTACAGACCCAATGTCCTCAAACATTCCTCATATGTTAAGCTTTTCATTCTGAGGACCATTCTCATGAACCTCCTTTGAACATGCTCCAGGGCCAGTACATCCTTCCTGAGATATGGGGCCCAAAACTGCATGCAATACTCCAAATGTGGTCTGACCAGAGCCTTATAGAGCCTCAGAGTTAAATCCCTGCTTTTATATTCAAGTCCTCTCAAAATAAATACCATCATTGCATTTGCCTTCCTAACTGTTGACTCAAACTGCAAATCTAACTTGACAGAATCCTGGACTAGAACTCCCAAGTCTCTTTGCACTTCAAACTTCTGAGTTTTCTCCCTATTTAGAAAGTAGTCCATGCCTGTATTCTTCCTACCAAAGTGCATGACCTCACACTTTCCCATGTTATTCTCCAAATGCCACTTGTTTGCCCACTCTCCTAACCTGTCCAAATCCTTCTGCAGCCTCCCTGTCTCCTCAATGCTACCCACCCCTCTACCTATCTTTATATCATCTGCAAACCTAGCCAGAATGCCCTCAGTTTCTTCATCCAGATCATTAATGTATGATGTAAAAGATTGTGGTCCCAACACTGAATCTTGCAGAACACCACTTGTCATTGGCTGCCATCCTGAGAAGGACCCTTTTATCCCCACTTCCTGCTTTCTGCCAGACTTCTATCCATGCTAGCACCTTGCTGCTAACACCATGGGCCGAAACCCCACCGCTGGAACAGCACAGCAGGCCAGGCAGCACCCAGGGAACAGAAGACCCGACGCCCCGGGCACACGCCCTTTGGGCCCTTGTCTTACTCAGTAGTTTCCTGTGCCTTTTTGAAGTCCAGGTAGATAATATCCATTGGCTCTCCTTGGTCCAACCTGCTCATTACTTCCTCAAAGAATTCTAGCAGATTTGTCAGGCATGACCACCCCTTGATGAAACCATGCTGACTTTACCCTATTTTACTATACACTTCCAAGTATTCAAAAATCTCAGCCTTCACAATGGATTCCAGGATCTTACCCATGACCAAGGTTAGGTTAATTGGTCCATAATTTTCCATCTTTTGCCTTACTCTCTTTTTAAATGGGAGTGTTACATTAGCAATTTTCCAGTCCCCTGGCACCCTCCCTGATTCTAGCAATTCCTGAAAGATCACCATTAAACACTTTCACTATCTCTTCAGCTATCTCCTTTAGAACTCTGGGGTGTAGCCCATCTGGTCCAGGTGATTTATTCACCTTCAGGCCATTCAGTTTCTCTAGCACATTTTCCTTGGTCATAGCTACCCTACTCAGCCCAGCTCCCTCACGTTCTTGAATGTTTGGGATATTACACATATCTTTCACTGTGAAGACTGACACAAAGTAATTATTTAGTTCCTCAGCCATTTCCTTGTTCCCCACTACTATCTCTCCAGCGTCATTATTCAGCAGCTCTCTTTTGCCTTTCATATATCTAAAGAAACTCTTACAGCCTTCCTTTATATTACTGGCTAGCTTACCCTCAATTTTAATCTTCTCCCTCCTTTTTTTTTGTTGTTCTCTGTTGGTCTTTGTCAGCTTCCCAATCCTCTGGTTTCCCACTGCCCTTCACCACATTATATCTTTCTCTTTTGCTGTTATGTTATCCCTGACGTCCCTCGTCAGCTATGGTTACCTCCTCCTCTCTGTAACTTGCTCCTTTTTCCTTGGGATGAATCTCTGCTGTGTCTCCTGAATTACTCCCAGAAACACCTGCCATTGCTGTTCCACTGTCTTTCCTGCTAGGTTCCTCTCCCAGTCAATTCTATCCAGCTCCTCCCCTCATGCCTCTGTAATTTCCTTTATTCAACTGTAATACTGTTACCTCTGATTCTATCTTCTCCCTCTCAAATTGCAGAATATTATGATCACTGCCTCCTAAGGGTCCCTGCACCTTAAGCTCCCTTACCAAGTCTGCCTCATTGCAGAATACAAAATCCAGTATTGCCTGTTCCCTAGTGGGCTCCATCACAAGCTGCTCCAAAAATTCATTTTGTAGACATTCCACAAACTCCCTTTCTTGCAATCCACTACCAACCTGATTTCCCAATCCATTTGCATTTTGAAATTCCCCATGATCAGTGTAGCTTTGCTTTTTCTACACATGTTTTCTATCTCCTGGTGTATCTTGCGCCCCAACTCCTGACTACTATTAGGAGGCCTGTACATAACTCCAACTATGTTTTTTTTTACCTTTGCTGTTCCTCAATTCTACTGAGATTCTACACCATCTGAACCTACTTCATTTCTTATTAAAAGGATAACCCCACCGCTCTGCCCACCTTTTCAATATGATGCAATCCTTGAGTATTCAGCTCCCAGTCCTGATCCCCTTGCAGCCACATCTCCGTGATGCCCACCACATCATACCTGCCAATTTTGATCTGCTCCACAAGCTCAGTTACCTTATCCCTTGTACTGTGTGCATTCAGCTATAACACCTTCAGTCCTGTATTAATCATCCCTCTTCTCATTGTCATTCGTTTGTCCAGTGTGCTTGAAATTTGATTGCTAACCCTTTCCATACTCTCTGTCCTATTTGGGTCTGTGCTGGAGATTTTAATAACCTCTCCTGAATTCTGCCCTCTTACCTCCTCTTTTAATTTGAATTTTATCATTTCCACTATAACTGAACCCTGGCACCTATTGAGTTTAAAGCCCTATCTACAGCCCTAATTATGTGATTCGCTAGGACTCTGGTCCCAGCACGGTTCACATGAAGACCGTCCTATCGGAACAGGTCCCTTCTTCCCCAGTACTGGCGCCAATGTCCCATGAATTCAAACCCATTTGAGTTGAGCATTATTAAATCAGCCATCATCTCAAGGAATGGCAGGGAACATTTGATAGGCCAAGAGGTCTACTTCTGCTTCTATATCTTATATTCTTACAGTCCAATTACTCCTTAATTTCATCTTTTATTTGTGCTGTCAAACAGCCTTGATTACAACATTAGTTTTTAAAAAAAAATCTATGTCACAATCACAAAGGAGTGTCATGCTTTTCCTATTAGAAAATCGATCTATTTGAGGAAAGAATGTGTATTTATGTAGCACTTTTCATAACTGCACAATGTTCCAAAGCTCTTTACAGCCAATGAAGTATTAAAAGTTCAATGCTAGAAAAGTGGTAATCAGTTTATCAACAGTACATGGCTGACTTTTTCCTTTACAAATTATTCCCTTTAGCTATGTACTGTGAAAGGTGTTAAATATTTATGAAGATGCTTATTTGTTCATGACTCATTATGGTGCTATAAGCTGAACAGGTGACCACAGTCACATTATTTTAAGATAGATTTATGAGGTAAACTTATAAAATTGATAACAACTCCCCCATTAAAGTTATCTCTGGTTGATCTTTTATCTTTCTTGACTGTTCTGCAGCAGCTCCAATAAGCAAACCTTGGCCTTTCTAATGTGGATACTGTAACCTGAATCTCAATTTCCTTCGCAAAACTGTGCAGCAGAATTTTTACAACTAATTCCAGTGTCTACATTGGCCTACAGGATTGATCATAAGCTTGCACTGTTTCTATATTCACTTTGGGTTGGGAATGGCAAGAATAATATATTTGTCTTTGGGTGCTGGGGCTAAATTTTATAAATGGAATATCGGGCGCAGTTTCATATTCTAAACATGCTTTCCCGAAAAGGTGGATCCTGAATGGTTTTATTTTGGAAAGCCAAGAAGTGCCAAGGCAGAGGATTATGCTAAAGAGAAAACCTTATCTGAATACCTTTCAGATTGCAATCATTAAAAATGTACATTCAATTAAAATAGATATGTTGAGTCGAGTTGTATCAAATCAGTAAAATGAAGTTCAGTCAGGCCAAGATGCAAGCTGATTATCTAAATACTTTCATGTCGCACCGTCTGCATTTCTCACAACAGCATATAATTTTCCAAATTTGAATACACAGCAGACACCTCAAATTTCACACAGATAACTTGCTTTCATTGCAGTGCATTTAGCTGGGCAAACGGAAAAATCTGCAGCTTGCCATTAAAGGAAGCATGTGGTTGTGACAGAAAGAATTGAGCAAGTCATGCTGAAGAGTTGAATAGTCTGCTGTAAAGTCACAAAAGCAGACTGGTCCTATTTTGGGTTAAAAATAACTCTCTGTTCAGAGCACAACTGCAACATATGTGAAAAGAGCTCAGTGCAGTCATCAAGGTCCTTTGGGTCTGGCAGCAATAGAGTGGATATTTGCTGGCATCAGTAGGAAGGTGAGAATTTCACATTTCGGTAGAGTCATCAAGCAAACAGAAAGCTGGTCTGCGTCCTGCTGTGTCCTTATCTCAATATCTAAGCTTTACATTGGAGTGTAATTGAACAATTATTTTGTACAGATAGAGCAACAGATCAGAAATCTCTCCGTTGCTGAACAATCTATCAATGAATGTAAACAAAAACAGAAATTGTTAGAAAAGCTCAGCAGGTCTGGCAGTAACCTGTGGAGAGAATCAGAGTTAACGTTTTGGGTCGAGTGACTCTTCCTCAGAACTGGATGTAAAGGATGGCTTTGGTTTTCGAAACACCATCCCTCATTACTCTTCCTCTGACCAAAAATGCACACTCTATGATAGGTTGCACATTGAAAGCAGAATCACTACATGACCATTACTACATGACAGTGACCATTTATCATGTGTAGTGATGTTTCAGAGCATTAATTATGTGTAAACTCTTTCTGTTCATGAGAGCTGTGGAATGATAGCAACTAGGAGAAAATGAAGACTGCAGATGCTGGAGATCAGAGTCGAGAGTGGGGTGCTGGGAAAGCACAGCAGGTCAGAGAGACTCTGAGGAGCTTACGCCCAAAACATTGATTCTCCTGCTTCTTGGATGCTGCCTGACCTGATGTGTTTTTCCAGCACCACACTCTCAAATGATACTAACAGCCCAGATACAAACATGGGGTCTCACCTGCAATGTCTTATCTCAAGATGCTGCTGGTGGAGCTCTGTCCTCTCTCTAGCTGGCAACTAGAACATAACAACGAGGAGCAGGAGTAGGCTATCTGGCCTTTTGAACCTCCTCTGGCATTCAATAAGATCATAGCTGATCTTTTCATGACCTCAGCTGCCCTTACCCGTCCTCTCACTTGTATCCCTTAATCCCTTCATTGTTCAAAAAGCTCTTAGCTTTACAAACATTTACTGATGTAGTGTCACTGGGCTATTCCCTACTTCACCGGGCAGGGAATTCCATAGATACACAACTCTCTGGGTGAAGAAGTTCCTTCATAATTCAGTCCTAAATCTGCTCCCCCTAAGTTTGAGGCTATGCCCTCTTGTCCTAGTTTCACCTGCCAGTGGAAACATCCTCTCTACATCTATCTTATCTACTCCCTTCATAATTTTATATGTTTCTATAAGATCCCCCCCCTCTACTAAATTCCAATGAATATAAATCCCAGTATACTCAGTTTCTCCTCATAAGCCATGTGAATAATCACAGTCCCAACACTGATCCCTGAAGGAGACCACTAGTTACTGATTGCCAACCAGAATAACACTCATTTATTCCCACTCTTTGCCATTAAAAATGCTTGATTGATTACAACACAACTTATAGTTATTTGTATAGTGCTTGAGTTAGACCGCAGTCTTCTGATGTTGAATATATTTGTTGTAAGATTCCATGAGGTACTGAAGAAATTTGTCTTGGGCAGTTGTACGAAACAGACATTATAAGGAGGCGAGGACAATTGCAACATTTAAAGTCATAGAGTCATTGAGATGTACAGTATGGAAACAGACCCTTCGGTCCAACCCATCCATGCCAACCATATATCCCAACCCAATCTAGTCCCACCTTCCAGCACCCGGCCCGTATCCTTCCAAACCCTTCCTATTCATATACCCATTCAAATGCCGCTTAAAAGTTGCAATTGTACCAGCTTCCACCACTTCCTCTGGTAGCTTATTCCATGCACGTACCACCCTCTGCCTGAAAAAGTTTGCCCTTAGGTCTCTTTTATATCTTTCCCCTCTCACCCTAAACCTATGCCCTCTCGTTCTGGACTCCACAAGCCCAGGGAAAAGACTTTGCCTATTTACCCTATCCATGACCCTCATAATTTTGTAAACCTCTATAAGGTCACCCCTCAGCCTCCGACATTCCAGGGAAAACAGCCCTAGCCTGTTCAGCCTCTCCCTATAGCTCAAATCCTCCAATCCTGGCAACATCCTTTTAAAAGGCATCTGGATGGGTATATGAAAAGGAAGGGTTTAGGGGGATATGGGCTGGGTGCTGACAAGTAGAACTAGATTAGGTTAGGCTATCTGGTCAGTATGGATGCATTGGACAAAGGGTCTGTTTCTGTGCTGTACATCTCTATGATTCTATGACTCTATCAATTGAAGATTCCTGGGATTGGGACCCATGATATAGTTTGTATTAAATCTGACTTCACCAATAGCTTAACATAAGCAAATTGAATTCAACTCTTCAATCAATTTTATAACATATCAGAACTAAAGTAAACAGAAATTATTGGAGAAACTCAGCTGGTCTCAACATCCATGGAGAGAGAACAGAGTTAACTTTTCAAGTCTTGAGATTGTTCTTCAATGTGTCGCCCAGTTCACTCATTGGGAATGGCTGCTTGATTTCCATTGGAGATGTAGAGTGAAGAGTAGCATCGGTTATACAAAGGATACTATCAAGCTGGAGAGGATTCAGAAGAGATTTACCAGGAGGTTGTCGGGTATGGAAGGTTTGAGTTATCAAGAAAGGCTGGACCAGCTGGAACATTTTGTCACTGGAGTGTAGGAGGTTGAGAGGTGATCTCACAGAAGTTAATAAAATAATGACAGGTGTAGATAGAGTTGATCGTAGTTGTCTTTTCCCCAAGATAGGGAATTTCAAGACTTGAGGGTACATTTTCAAGGTGAGTGGAGAGGGATTTAAAAAAGACGTAAGAGGCAAATCTTCTACACAGAGTGTGGTTCGAGTGTGGAATGAACTTTCCGAGGAAGTGGTGGATGTGTGTACAATTGCAATGTTTAAAAGACATTTGGATGGACACATGAATAGAAAAGTTTTGAAGAGAAATGGGCCAGGATCAGGCAGGTGGGACTAGTTTAGTTTGGGATAATGTTCAGCATGGACTGATTGGACTGAAGGGTCTGTTTCTGTGCTGTATGATTCTATGACTCTATGTGAAGAGATGCTTTGAAAGGATGATCAAAACGTGGTTATACCATCCCTGACAATGACAATTACAGTGGCTGTGGAAATGCACCTTATTGCTACCACTGAACAGTTAAGCAACCCAAGTGAAGGAGTATGCCTACTGGCACTGTAACCCGACATGTAGAGATGGATACAAGTCCCTAATTGGCATTTTTGGACTGTTTTGGGTAAATCAAGTGCCACGGTTCCTTGCAGCTCTCCATTTTTCTCTCCGTCCAGCTATTATTTCTACTATTTACCTAAAGGAGAATTTATAAGTTACATTCACAACCACTATTGAAAAGAATGGAAAGAACAAAGAAAACAGATACACTACATTCCTCAATTGAATAAGGAAAATTTCACATTTGACATATCTTGCAGTGTGTAACTCTTCCCTTGCATATAAAAAGAGAACTGAATGTTATAAAAACTTGGAAGAAATATTGGTCTTTTTCATCAATACTGGATTGCATTAAGTGGCATGGTAGCTCAGTGATTCACATTACTGTCTCACAGAGCCAGAGACCTGCATTCGATTCCAGCGTCAGCTGACTGTCTGTGTGGAGTGTGCATATTCTCCCCGTGTCTGAATGGGCTTTCTCTGTGTGTTCTGGTTTCCTTCCACATTCCAAAAGATGTGCCAGTCGGGTGAATCGGCCATGCTAAATTGTCCATAGTGTTAGGTGCATTAGTCAGGGGGAAATTAGTCTGTGTGGGTTACTCTTCAGAGGGTCGGTGTGGACTTGTTGGGCTGAAGGGCCTGTTTCCACACTGTAGGGATCTAATCTAAAATAATTAACCAGGCCTGTAAGTCTTTCTCAGATCAAGTTTTAAAAATATTTTTAAGAAGTACTGGGAATACATAGCCACTTAAAATATCTGAAAAGAGAACAATACATTTCTACTTTTTCTAAAGACCCTGCCATGCTTTAGTTCTGCTTATGCCTGCAAACATAAATTAGGCAAATGACTACATCTATATCCATGAGGACCATTCACTCCAGCATCTGGCCAACTCCTCCTCTGCTCCCATAGCTCTCCATACCCACCCACCTTCCCATGCAATTGCCAAAGGTGCGACACTAGCCCATTTGCCTCCGACTTCATCCAGAATCACATTTCGGGTGAAACAATAGCTCATGACACTCAATCCAGTCTCCTGTATTTGCTGCTCCCTCTGCAGTCTCCTCTACATTGGGGAGATGAAATGTAGACTGGGCAACCGGTTCGCATGAGGTTCTGTCCACACAAATGACTCTGAGGTACCAGTTGCCTGCTCCTTCAACAGACATTGTGTTCCCTGCCTATCTTTCTGTCTTGGGCCTACTGCAGTGTTCCAGTGAGGCTCAGTGCAAGTTGGAAGAACAGCTCTCCTGCTCCCCTTGTGGACCATGCAGCCTTTAGGACTCAATACAGAGTTCAACAAGTTTAGAACTTGAACACGTAGAGTGGTGTATATGAGTTCCAGGTAAAATAAGCACCACAGTTCCTTGCAGCTCTCCATTTTGCTGTCCATCCATCCACTTCATGTATCTATCCTTCCATGCTCTTTACCCAGCCCCTGTCATGGCATCGGCTCCTTTCATTACAGCCAACTCATTTTCACCCATTTCTGACTCTCCTTTTGGCTTTTCTTTATCCCTGGCTCACCATTAGCCATCATCTTGTCTGCCTCACCTCTGTTTCCTCCCTCTGTCTTTCTCTTGTCTCTATCTCTACTTATCATGTACTCCCTACCTTCACCATCAGGGGTGCCAGTGTTGGACTGGGGTGGGCTGGGAAGGAGTCACGCAACACCGGGTTATAGTCTAACAGGTTTATTTGAAATCACAAGCTAGTGAATTCATGTTTCCTAGCCACTATCAATGCTGAAGGAGGGTCACCAGATATGGGACATCAACTCTGCTTTCTCTCCACAGATGCTGCTAGAGCTGCTGAGTTTCTCCAGTAATTTCTGTTTCAGTTGCACAATGTCAATCCATTTGTTTCTGATTTTGTATTTTTAGTTTAGCAATAACTCTAATAGAAGGACAAATACAATCAGTTCAGTTTCTCTGCAATTCTTTCCTCAGGGGACATTTGTTCAGAGTTTCCTTAGAATGATCTAAAGAAAAACTGTTGATCTGTAGTAACTTAGTTGATTTCAAAGAGGAATATTTCTGCCTTTATGTTTGCGAATGAGTTATATTATTCATTTGATATTCAGGACACTGAGTGGAGCTTTGTATCAAACAATCGCACATTTTCAATTGCACAACCTTAAATTTAAATGAAGGTAATCAATCATCAATTTCATACATAGAACATAGAACATAGAATATTACAGCGCAGTAGAGGCCCTTCAGCCCTCAATGTTGCGCCGCCTGTCATACTAATCTGAAGCCCATCCCACCTACACTATTCCTTGTACGTCCATATGCCTGTCCAATGACGACTTAAATGCACTTAAACTTGGCGAATCTACTCCCGATGCAGGCAAAGCATTCCATACCCTTACTACTCTCTGAGTAAAGAAACTACCTCTGACATCTGTCTTACACCTATTTCCCCTCACTTTAAAGTTGTGTCCCCTCGTGTTTGCCGTCCCCATTCTTGGAAAAAGGCTCTCCCTGTCCACCCTATCTAACCCTCTGATTAACTTGTATGTCTCTATTAAGTCACAAGATACAAGAGGCCAGAGTTTGAGGAGTGAAGATAACAAAGAGGGTTATGGAGATTGTGGGGGACAAAATCATCATGGGACTTGAAAACAGAGAAACCAGTTTTAAAGTTATTATAATGGCAAATGCAATTTTAATTTTGTTCCCTGAAGTATTTGTTTCATTAAAGCATGAATAAGATCTCTATGCAATTGCATAATTGAGTAATTCAATATGTTTGGAGCAGACAGTATTCTTCAGATTAATCTCTATTGGTTGTTAAAAATGTAGCATTCATTAGAGTCAATAATGTTATTGACTCGTCATTCTTTTCTTTCTTTTCATCACTTTTTATGATGACAGCCAATCGCGCGATAAGAGGGTGCTGCGAATTTGTTATCTCATTTTCAGAACCCAGAGTTACCTCAAACTTTTAATGTCATTGAAACTCTTAAATATTCAACAGACCTGCAAACGCATCAACTCCACTCAACATTAACTGCTTGATTCAACAACATTCAGATATTCAATTTACTTTTTAAAATCTTTTTTATTCACTCGTGGGATGTGAGTGTCACTGGCTGGTCAGCATTTATTGCTCATCCCTAGTTAGCCTGGAGAAGATTGTAGTGAGCTACCTTCTTGAACTGCTGTAGATTGACCGACAATGCCCTAATGGAGGGAATTCCACAATCTTGATTAAGCGACAGTGAGGAAACAGTGATATATTTCCAAGTCAGGATGGTGAGTGTCTTGGAAGGGAACTTACAAGGGCTGGTGTTCCCATATTTCTGATGCCCATGTCCTTCTAGATGGATGTGGTCATGGCTTTGGAAGATACTGTCGAAGGATCTTGGGTGAATTATTACAGTGCATCTTGAAGGAAGTACACACGGCTACTTCTGAGCAGCAGTGGTGAATGGAATGGATGGGTGTAGCTATGGTGCTAATCAAGCAGGCTGCGTTGGCTGTATGATGTCAAGCTTCTTGAGGTATGTTGGACCTGCACCTTTCCAGAGAAATGGGGAATATTCCATCACAATCCTCACTTGTACCTTGTAGATGGTGGACAGGCTTTGGGGAGTCAGATGATGAATTACTCACTGCAGTATTCCTAGCCTCTGACATGTTCTTGTAGCCACTATGTTTATGTGGTGAGTCCAGTTGAATTTCTGGTCAATGATAACTCCCAAAATGTTTTATAGAGGGATATTCAGTGATGGTAGCACATTGAACGTCAAAGGGCAGTGGTTAGACTGTCTCTTATTTGAGTTGGTCATTGCCTGGCATTTGTGAGGCATGAATGTTACTTGCCACTTGTCGCCTCAAGGCTGCATTATCCAGGTCATTGATGAAGCTGCTGAAGATTAACAGGCCTAGGACATTACACTGAGGAAGTCCTGCAGAGATGTACTGGGGCTCCAATGACTGACTACCAACAACCATGACCATCTTCCTTTGCATCAGGTATGACTCCAACTAGAGGAGTTTGCCAACAGATACCTACTTATAGCAGTTTTGCTAGATTTCCTTGATACCACACTCAGTCAAATGCATCCTTAAGGGCTGTCACTCTCACCTCACATAATATCTTTTTGCCTGGAAGTAGAGGTCACTGCATAATTTACGATGTTCAATCTTTCACAGTTACCATAATAAAAGTATGTTTCCCACAACATAATAGGCTAACTAATTTCAATATAGTGCAGCATGTCTCTGAATAAGAACAATGCAACTTATATAAAATGGTCAAATTATCACATACTTATAAAAATCCAAGAAAATTAGTATGTTATTTTTTCTTTCTTCTCATGGTTTTCCAAATACCTGAAATATATCGGAAGAAAAAATAGTCTTTGAAATTGAAGAACATTTTCAATTTTCAGCCCTGTTTACCTCTGTTGAACTCTAAAACAGTTCATTGTCTCTCATCTACAGTGCTGTTTAGCCGGAAGCTAATATTCCAGCTGTAACATTTATTGATTTATAAAACAGAACATGCTTTCCATGCAGCAAATCACCTTCCTTGTGTCACAGTATGAAATGTCATCAAAAAATATTCAAATTCTTGTCCATTCACCGAGAAAACACATCCAAGAGACTAATAATGGTGGATTTATACCTCTTATAAGCTTGCAATAAATCCAGAATTGTTCAGGCTTACAGAAGCCATGGTCAACCTTCTGAATGAGTTGCAATGCCCAACCCACATGCTGAAGTGAAAGATGTGTTTCTGCATGAAATGCATCATCTAAAATAATGTTGAAGCTACTCAAAAACTCTCAGTGAGTTGAAATGAAACCTGAACTCATCCCATTTTGCTACAGATACATCTGTGTGAACATCCGAGTGTTTCAAACACTTTCCAGTTTTATTTCAGAGATCCAGTACTCCTAAGGCGTTGTTACCATTTAGAATCAGAATGGCATGAAATGGCTCTTTACAAATAAAGAATGGACTCAAATCGCTTGATTTTATCTTTGTCTACACTGTAAAGCATTGGCAAGTATGTGTGATTTTAGTAAGAAGCATGCAGGCATATCTGATAAAACTTGCAGACCACATCACAGCTCCATTTGTTGAGTTGATAAATATGCAGTCTTCTGCACCTGATATAACACAAGAAAAAATAAGTTACATTCTGATGGTTTCAAGTTGACATTATAAAATATACTGGCCAATATTTTGGACGGGTCTTTCACTAATGAATCACCAACTAAAATAGGACGAAAAATATTGCAACTGAGTACTTTTGATGTCTCCATTTTAGGGCAAAATAGAGCCAAACTAGATAATGGAGTCAATGGTCAAATGCCCTTTTTCTGCACTATAATACTTCCGTGACTCTGTGACAAAGCTTCCATTTAGGATGTGTTCAATTTTAAACTGAAGGTAAGGATTAGAATAAGGCTATATAAAAACATATTTTAGTTTGATAAAGAAGCTAAAGTTTGAAACCTTGTTTATTCCTTGCAGCATTGGGAGAGCATTTTTGTTTTCTTATATTTTATGGGATGGTTGTAAGGAAGTTGAGAAAATCATACTAACTATTATGTGGGATGAGTGATTGAGCATCTGTTGTTGTTACAAATACATGATAAAAACTTCATTGAATTGAATTGAATTTATTGTCACATGTACCAAGGCACAGTAAAAGCTTTGTCTTGTGAGCAATACAGGCAGATCACATATTTAAGTAGCATAGATAAGTGAATAATAGGTAAACAGTGGCAAAAAACCAAAACACAGTACAGGCAAATGTGAAGTATTTGTGAGTCCATTCAGTATTCTAACAACAGTAGGATAGAAACTGTTTTGAAACCGGCTGGTGCGTGTGTTCAGGCTTCTGTACCTTCCCCCTCGATGGCAGAGGTTGTAGAAAAGCATTGCCAGGTGGGATGGATCTTTGAGAATGCTGGCGGCCTTTCCTGAACAGCGGGCCTGGTAGATGGATTCTATAGATGGGAGGTTGGCCTTTGTGATTGTCCGGGCTGAATTCACCACTCTCTGTAACAGTCTCCGATCTTGAACGGTACAGTTGCCATACCAGGTCGTGATATAACCAGACAGAATGCACTCAATGGTGCACCTATAAAAGTTGGCAAGGAGAGGTTAACAACAGTAAAGAAAGGACATTAGAGAGTTGCATAAAAATTCTCGTGCTGAACCCTTGAATGGTTCAGAACTCCAAGGTTATTTTTAGATTAGATTAGATTACCTTTTTAGTTTTAATTCCAAAACTTTTAAAAGGTAACTTCCATAGAAAAGGAATCTTTTGATTTAAGTTCAGTGACTATCTGGCAAAGCGCTTTGTGGACAATTACACCTGTAAAGTGTTGGGAAGACTTCATGCAGGAGGAGACTTAATGAGAAGTGATCATGAAGGGGTTGACTATCTTGCCATCTTGGCAGAAAGCCACCTCTTGCAGACATGTATGTTTTGCCCTTTTGGGTCTTCACAAGAAAATTGGTTAAAAACCAACTGGTACCTCAGTGTATGTGGACTAACAATCTGTGAGGGCCACCACGTTATGAACAGCCATTTTAATCACGATTGCACTGCAGGGAAAACAAGAGGACCCATTTCGGAATGCCAGAATTCAGTCACTGTCAAACAGCATCAGAACAACAGCACTTAAACCAGCTCGCAAAACCAAAAATCTAGAAATCAACTTTTCAACTGCCAGTGTGAAAACTACTGAACTTATCCAACAAAAGCTGTAACATCTTTGTGCCTGCTGTTAATGAAAATTCGAAGACTGATCCATTTTTTAAAAATGTTGTTTCACGTTAGGAATTAACAAATTGATTAAAGGAGCCGGTTTCTCTCTCCTTACCCAGGAGCTTAACTGTTTGGGGTATCCATTTGGAACTGTAGCAAGTTGGAGAATCTTGCCAGGGTCTGGTCATAACAGCTTGAACAAAAGGGTCAGAAGAAAATAAACGTTAAAGCTCACACGAAGAATAAAAATTGTAGGGACATGAGAAAAAACAAATGCATCTTCTGTCTTATCTATTAGTGCTTCTGTTATTGTTTTAATGTCCTATCTTTTAAAAATATCGATGTGAATTCATAGCTGTCAAGCTATAGAAAATTCCACTGTGACACATTAATGCAAGAATTTTTTATGTGCTCACCAGTGGCAGATGTTTTCACTGCCGCTGGGACATTCCAGTGATCACACTGCCAGCGCCAAGAATAAATCGTCATTTCAAATGGTCCAAGCCATGAATTGCCCTCCGCAGTTAGTGTCACTAAAGAATAGCCTGAGAGATATCTAACAGAGGCAAACTGTCTCCTGGGGCCTTGGAGGAGGATGGAGAGGAGGACAGGAAGGCTGTCCACAAGGATAAGATCCACCATCTTCTCTCTGCTACCTCACCCTTGCCGTAACTCCTCTATTGCATCCAAGGCTTATGGTTTACAGATGGGTTCCTGATGAAGGGCTTATGCCCGTAACATTGACTCTGCTGCTCCTCGGATGCTGTGTTTTTCCAGCACCACATTCTTGATTCTGATCTCCAGCATCTGCAGGCCTCATTTTCTCCACGTGGTTTGCAGCTCTCACTATTGTGTGCAGCAATTTCCCTCATTTGCTGTCACCCATCCCATTCCATCAAGCTGCTAATCCTTCCTGCCATATGTGCTTCCTACTCACTTACTCAGGATATCTCACCACGTATTCCCCACCCGCACTAACAGTAACAGCAGTACCAACTACTTGCATCTCATTCCATCTCTGCCTTCTTATTGCAGGAGAAAACAGCTCACAATAGGATGGAAAGGGCCAAGCTGTGCAGCAGGGCAGCTGACATCTTCTCCTCAGACAGGATGAGGAAACATTCTTGAGCTCATGGGTAAGGATAGAGTCAGCTCAGCAGGGATATTGAGACCTCTTATTTTTGCCAGGCAAGTAAGATTCATTGTGGTGTGCTGCACTGCTCCTCCATTAACCACCACTGTGAATACATTCTTAACATACTCAAACTTCTAACTCTATTGAGCAACTCATTCCCTCTCTTGTCTTCTTCAGGCACCAGCAGCATTCAAACAGCTTCCTCTCACAAGTGACCAGCCCTGCTAACCACAAACTCCTCCTCCATCTCTGAAGAAGAAGGCACAGATCCCTCAGAGGAAGCACTGGCAAAGTTGTTTCCTGCACTCCCCACTAGCTCAGATACCGGCTTGCTATCTATATAAGAGTCAGGAGCACAATCTCGTGAAGACATCATTGGCTCTACAGCTGGCTGAGGAAGAAATATCCCTGGTCGCTGACATTCGCAAGACTGTTGGCGACCAGGCACCTCTTCGAGACCAGGCACCTCTTCAGGCCCAGGCAAGAGAGGACTCCATGTTGCTGGTTATTAATAACAACCAGACACAGGATCAACAGGCTGTCTAAGATATTGGCAAACAGGAACAAAGGTCACAGGAGTTCACCAGTGTTACCTGTCTCATGCTGGCTCTGGCATGCATGTGTCTTCTGGTTCAATAAACAGTTCAGTGGCTGCCATGAAAGGAGAGGCCCACAAGAATGCTCATTGACTACTAGAGGGTGCATGCAGAACTGTACTCCATTGCTGTAACCATATGGTGCTCAATGCCAAAGCAGAAGTGACGGTTGGCTGAGGGACCAGGATGTCTCTTTCTCTCAAAGTGGTGCCAGCTTCCCCTGTAGTCACTTCCTGGGAAGTTCCGGAAGTGTTCAACCCCCACCAGCTCCTCCCAGCCTGTCAAACCCCAATCCAGTGGAAGGTCCAACCAAGGAGGATGAGATGGCATTAGAGGCAGGATGATCTCAGTACGTCTGGGCCATTTAGCCACAAATATCCCTGTTTTACACACACACACACACACACACACACACACACCAAGACCCCCGATCATCACTCAAATCTTCATGGTCAACAAGCTCCAGTAAAGCACAAACACCTTCCAACCCAATTGGAGACCTAAATGTAGTGGGAGGACAAAAAAGATAGAAAACCTCAGAGCCCATATCGCTGGAATGGTGACATTTCAATATAAGTAGATTTGTAAGTATATGGCACCTGTCTGATTGACTGTCATGTTATTTGTAACTACAAGAAGGAAGGTAGAGAGCTTAAACATCATACAATGTTAGAATCCTGTCTAAAAGGCATTCTTGTTCCCTAATGCCAATTGTAGCTTAACATCTTGTCATTGCTGAAGGTGGAAGCTGCAGATGTTATAAAGCCTTCGCACAGTTGTTAACGTCAGCTTTTATTGGACAACAGGAAAATCGGAGAAAGAAGAAACTGAAAGATTGTATTTGCATTTGTGCTGAGTGCTTTTCATGCAGCAATATATTTACAGTCAATGAATTATGACTTCAGCTAACTCAGATTGATTAAAAGCTGGATGTTAATTAAAGCTGTCTGGCTTCTTGTGTCTGACACTGTACCATACTACCATGCTGAAGGTGATGATCTTCCTGCTTGATGTTCATATCCCTCCTCAGAAGACTGCTGCTATTCACCCTACCCTTCAGCAAGCATGGTATTCCCTTCTTTGCTTGCTCCAGTTGTGCAGAGCATTCAAGGATTATGGGGTAGCCTCTCTCTGGAGTACACTGAATTGCCCGATCCCCAGACCTATCCAAGCATCAGAGGCTCATCTTCAGGAGGACTGTTGTTTGCTTCATGATGGCCTTGCTGGAAGGAGGGGCTCCTATGAATGTAAGCTGCAGTCAGGAGTTGGGTAATGGAGTGAGCAATCATGGTACCAGAGGCTAGCCTTTGTCTCCCTGCAATCATCCTTGGACAGCATCTGGCCCATGATATGAAACAGGAACCTGAGAATTCTCAAGGATAGAGGCATCATGGCAGCTTAAGGGATACCTGGCGCTGAGCTCTAAGATGGGGTTTCCAAAAATCCCAGATGACTTGGGCGTATGCGGAATGCAACCCTTTCCTGTTATTGAAGTCAACACTATTGAGATGTGGCATGGTAAATGCACTGTGTGCAGTTTATACAGTGCCCTACATCTGGAGTGCTCTGACAAATGATACAGATACATCATACGGTCCTAAGACATCATGACTCTGCTGGTACCACACCTTCCTCATCTGGAGGAAATAACATGAAGACAATAGACTCTGGTCATCCTGGTTCTTCCTCTGCTTCCTAAAGGGATTTTCTACAGTTCCTTGTTGATGTGGAAGCTGTTCAGCAGCTGCTCAGAATTGTTGCCGGTCCTGAGCTTGCAGACATGTCGATCCCCTCAGTTTCTTTGTGGCTTTGTGGCTGTAGCAACAGAAACGCCTGCTGCGGTTGGAACCATTGGAGACAGTTCTAATGGGCCTGCGTGGGGAATATCAGAAACAATACAGCTTCTAAGTTAAGTGAACAATCAGTACTCATTACTCAAGCAACTGAGACTTTGCCATTGGCTCTCACTATCCACCCTATCTAATTCTCTCATTATCTTATATGGCTCAATTAAGTCACCTCTCAACTTCTTCTCTCTAACGAAAACAGCCTTTCCTCATAAGACCTTCCCTCCATACCAGGCAACATCCTAGTAAATCTCCTCTGAACCCTTTCCAAAGCTTCCACATCCTTCCTGTAAAGTGGTGACCAGAACTGTGCGCAATACTCCAAATGTGGTTCCACCAGAGTTTGGTACAGCTGCAGCCTGACCTCGTGGCTCCGAAACGCAATCCCTCTGCCAATAAAAGCTAACACACCACATGCCTTCTTAACAACACTATCAACCTGGGTGGTAACTTTCAAGGATCTATGTACAGAGGAACCTCGATTATCTGAATATCAATTATCAGAATTTTGGATTATCCAAAGAAGATCTCAAGATCCCAATAAAAATTTTACATCAAAGAGGTGTTTCTGACATTGATTGGGTCTTTTGTTTACAATGATTAAAAATCTACTCGGCTTACTGAAATGCTGCCGAGAACAGTCCAGGTCATCAATGAAAGCCCAGGCCCCGTCTCCAAATGACTGACTGCCTGCCCCCCTCTCTCTCCCCACACTTTCCCTGGAATTCTACACAGTGATGCACCCTGAACCCCCCTTCCCCAGATAATCTCTCCAACATTGTCCTGTACAGGGCAAAGGTGGAATTGTCAAAAAGTTACAGTAAAAAGGTATGTGTGCAGCTGTGTCTGTGTGTGTGTGTGCATGCGTGCATGTGTCTCTGTGTATGTATGTGTCTGTGTCCGCGTGTGTGTGTGTGTCTGTGTGTGTGTGCATGTGCATGTGTGTGTGTGTGTGTGTGTATGCTATTTGGAAACTCACTCCCCAAAGGCAGCAACAGTCTTGTTTTTGGTGTCCAGTCCGGCTGCACTAGAGTGGTGGAGGGGGTATTTGGGGTAAAGGGGACCAATGGGGGGCTTGCAGGAATGGGGTGGCTTGGGGGGTGGGTGTGGATGGGGGGGTTGATGGGGGTGGGGTGGCTGAGGGCTGCGGAGTGCGGGACAGATGGTGGGTGGGGGTGAAAGAGAGAGTCGGGGGTGGACACAGGAGCGGGGTTGGACAGGGGTAGGGGCAGATAGGCGGCGGGGATGGACGAGGGTCAGAGGTGGACCAGGTGCGGGAGTGCTGACGGGGGTGTTGGACAGAGGTTAGGGACAGACAGGAGGCGCAGGCACGTGTGCTGCTGCTGCCTAGTCTCCTGAATGGAGAGTGGGTTTAACAAGTGCTCACTGTATCAATCCCATTGAACTGATGGGGGTTGGTGGGGGGTAGGGGTGGTGCTCAGGAGGCTTCAGCAATGCTGCAGGTCCCTTAGACACAAGTGTGTGTCTGCTCAGAAACAAACACTGAGACAGAGAGAGGGAGCAAGGCAGGCAGAGTGAGGAAGAAGGAAACTTCAGAAAACTCCGAGCCCAGAGGAGAGGTATTGAATTAGTTATCCAAACAAAATTCTGACCGCCCATCTCATTCAGATAATCGAGGTTTCTCTGTACATGGACACCGAGATCTCTCTGTTTGTCCACACTACCAAGAATCTTACCATTAGCCCAGGACTCTTTATTCCTGTTACTCCTTCCAAAGTGAATCACCTCACACTTTTCTGCATTAAACTCCATTTGCCACCACAGCCCAGCTCTGCAGTTTATCTATGTTCCTCTGTAACCTACAACATCCTTTGTTACTATCCACAACTCTACTACCCTTAGTGTCATCTGCAAATTTACTAAGCCATCCTTCTATGCCCTCATCCAGACAGCAGTGGCCCCAAAACAGATCCTTGTGGTACACCACTGGTAACTGAACTCCAGGATGAATACTTCTAATCAACCACCACTTGCCGTCTTCTTTCAGCTAGCCAATTTCTGATCCAAACTGCTAAATCACCCTCAATCCCATGCCTCCGTATTTTGTGCAATAGCCTACCATGGGGTACTTTATCAAATGCTTTACTGAAATCCATATACACCGCAACAATCACGTTACCCTCATCCACCTGTTTGGTCACCTTCTCAAAGAATTGAATAAGATTTGTAAGGCACAACCTCATCTTCACAAAACTGTCCCTAATCAACTTATTCCTTTCTAGATGATTATAAATCTTATAACTTTTTCCAACACTTTACCACAACCAAAGTATATCCCTACGTATCCCACCTTATTCAGATGCACAAGCCATGTTATACAATTACAGCAAGAGATTATAGTGTATCAGCATTACTGAGTCCTTGCCCTTCCTCTGCCCCTAGCCACATCACTCAAGAAACACAGCATTGTACAGAAGGGCATGTTGTGAAATACTTAAAGTTCAAATGAAAAGAAAGTAGCTTTGCACCCTTATGCAGCCCATGAGACCTTGGAATGTGTTTGGGACACTTTAAATGTTGCTTGTAAGGTCAGGGTTACTCGTATGTACAATTTGTAACCTGCATAGCTGGGCAATGGATGAGGTACACATGCCAAGAATTTTGTGATTACGCATGTCTTCAATCCGGAATCTCTGGGTTTATGCAATTACCCCTTGAAGGATTTTGTTTCACCAATTAATAAAGCCTGCCACCACAGCCAAATAAAAAATACTTTGCTCACACTGAGAGTGCTGGCAGTCAATTTTCATCTTCATTGTGCAGTTGAGATCCAGATCCAATTACACATTGCACTCAAGAGAGTAAGTTACAGGCTCTGCATGTTCTCCCAGGGGTCTCCCAGGCATTTATTTTCCATTCTGCATTGCAGTTCCTGTCAGTCCCATCAGCCTTGAGCCTCCCTCCGATCGCACCTAGTCGCTTTCGCACATCTCCCAAAGTACCCATTATCAGCAGGCCTAGAGTTGAGTATTGTCCAAAATGGTCCGCACTATTGAAGCCTTGGTGGTAGTGACTGTGAATGGTCAATCTCACACAATACCGTGATCCATTCCCCTGAATGACTATTGTCCCTTTTGAGTGAACTCAGGACTACTCTCCTTAAATATTGAGACATGGCCATTTGGTAGAAACACAGTCAAGTGTACAAAGTTAAAAATCACACAACACCAGGTTATAGTTATAGATATAAAAAGTATAACCTGGTGTTGTGTGATTTTTAACTTTGTACACCCCAGTCCAACACTGGCACCTCCAAATCATGACATTCAAGTGTGTTAGTCAAGTCAACCGCTAGCACCTGCTATAGGTGTGACCTTCATGTATTATAATGCTATGGTGCAACATGTCCACCTCCTTTGCCTGTTCATTGCTGACAAACATGGCAAGCTGCCTGACTTTGTGTCAGCACTAGAAAGTAAGCTGAAAGTGCTGTATTAAGTTCTGAATGAAGTGGCAAGGTACAAGAAAGCAGGACAGAAGAAGTTTCATTCTGGACTTATTTCACTGGAGCGTAGGAGATTGACAGGTGACCCGAAACAAGCTTATAAAATAATGAGAGGTATAGATTGAGTTGATGGTAGTTGCCTTTTCCCCAAGATGAGGAATTTCAAGACTAGGGAACACATTTTTAAGGTGAGAGGAGAGAAATTTAAAAAAGGCACAAGAGGCAATTTTTTTTACAAAAGGGTGGTTCACGTGTGGAATGAACCTCCTGAGGAAGTGGTGAATGTGGGTATAATTACAATGTTTAAAAGACATTTGGATGGATACATGAATAGGAAATGTTTGGAGGGATATGAGCCAAGAGCAGGGAGGTGGGAATAGTTTAGTTTGAGATTACTTTCGGCATGCACTAGTTGGACCGAAGGTTCTGTTTCTGTGGTGTATGACTCTGTGACTCAATGGACTTGCAATGTGAACTCTATTCTCTCTCTGTGTTGATGCTGAGTTTCTCTATCACTTACTGTTTATTTTCCAGATTTCCAGCATCCACAGTATTGTGCTTTTATTTAAGTCAATAATCCCCCTTAATTTACACTTCACAGCTGTCTGCCAAGAAACTCAGCACACCACTTGTCAAAAGCAAAAAAAAAAGGAACAAGTTGCTCCTGACATTAAGATCAGTCTCACTGGACTTCTCCAATTGTGTCAGAAATCTCACCATAGTTAGCCTGTCACCCGGAGCTTTGTAAAATTCCAAACTTCAAGATGTAAAGAAGTATTTAATTCTGGACCAAGCACTGAATCTCAGAATGGAGGAGCTCCATCTGAGGCCTACTGTTACAATGAACGTCTCTCCTACAGCCACTTCTAGATTCTGCTACAGTCAGAATGCGGCTTGTCATTGAGATTAATTAGTGCTAGCCTCACAGAAACCAAGACTCCAAACTGGCTTTTAATCCACCCAGAGAAGGGATGGGTGTGGGAGATAGAAGGTGAGAGGTGGAGGCAGAGTGGTGGAGTGGGAGAGGGAAGGAATGAGGGAGAAATAAAGAGGAGATGGAGGAGAGAATGAGAGGTATCTTCTGTCAAAATATTTGAACCATGCAGGAGGGAAGATGTGAAGCCTGTTGAGATGATGCAGAGAGATCTTTCCGTAAGGATCAAGCATCATAGTTGCCTCGAGAGAGCAGAAAAGCTGGCATTGTTCCTGTAATGCAGACAAAGGTACGGGGAGATCGTGTGGAGATCCTCACCATTTATTGCGGTAACTAATGATCCAGGAGAATTCTTCCCCTGCTGCAGTTAGTTAGAACCTAAGCAAGCAGTACTTGGGTAGTTTGGGCCCTAGCAGGAGGCTAAACTTCTCTCCAACAAAAACAGAAATTGCTGCCGAAACTGGCAGGAGCTGAGGGGAGAAAGCAGAGTTAATGTTTTAAGTCCAGTGACTCTTCATCAGAACTGATAGCAATCAGGGAAAGGTGGCACTTGGTTGGGCAGAGAATAGGAGGAAGAGGTAAATGGAGAGTGGAGATGGAGCCCAGAGCGAGAAAGAATAAAAGGAGCAGGCAAACAAAGGGCTTATTAATAGTAGGCCAGGACAGAAGAGAAGTTTAGATCAGAGTGGTGCAGGAAAAGCACAGCAGGTCAGGCAACATCCGAGGAGCAGGAAAATCGATGTTTCGGGCAAAAGCCCTTCATCAAGAAGGGCTTTTGCCCAAAATGTCGATTTTTCTGCTCCTCGGATGCATCCTGACCTGCTGTGCTTTTCCAGCACCACTCTGACCTAAACTCTGGTTTCCAGCATCTGCAGTCCTCACTTTTTCCCAGGACAGAAGAGAAGCTGAATAAGGGATAATGAGAACTGAGAGTAGGAGAGAATGGGCAGGTTATGCTGAAATCAACCTATATAATGTGATAATAGGCCAAGGAATAGGTGAGAATGGCTGATTGTGCTAAAAGTAACGTGTGTCATGACAGGATCGGGTGTGGGGTGGGTACAAAACAAGAAAGGCCCAAAGTAATTGGGTCCTTGGGGCTGCAGGGTCCCCAGGTGGAAAATGAGATGCTGTTCTTGGAGCTTGTGCTGAGCTCCATTGGGACACTGCAGCAGGCCTGAGACAAAAATGCTAACATGGGAAAATGAGGGTATGGGGAAGTGGTAGGCGACTCAAAACTCACGTTCTTTTTTGTGGACAGAACATAGGTGTCCTATAAAGTGGTCACCCAGTCTGAGTTTTATCTTCCCAGTGTAAAGGAGATAATGTTGTGAGCAGCAAATACAGTAAACTGGATTGAATGAAGTGCTGGCAAATCACTGCTTCACCTGGAAAATATGTCTGCGGCCTTGGATGGTGAGGAGGGAAGAGGTAAATGGGTAGGTGTCACACATCTGTGATTGCATGGGAACGCGCCGTGGGGCTGTGAGGAGGTGAGCAGGGTGTCCACTTCTCATCAGAGAGATGAGGTCCTGAGGGCACAGCCTCAGAGTGAAAGGACAACCCTTTACAACTGAGATGAGGAGAAATCTCTTCAACCAGAAGGTGGTGAATTTGTGAATTGCATTGCTGCAGAGGCTAAGTCTTTGTGAGTATTTAAGACAGAGATAGGTTCTTGACTAGTAAGGGGATCAATGGTTTCGGGGATAAGGCAGGAGAATGGGGTTCAAAAATGTATCAACCATGCTTGAATGACAGAGCAGACATGTTGGGCTGAATGGCCTAATTCTGCTCCTATATCTTATGGTCTAATGGAATTATTGGTAGATATTGATGAGCATTAGGGCATCTTTATCACTCTGTAATTGAAGTACATATTGTAAGTATATTTTTTAACATATTGTAACAAAGTGTTTATTTTAAAACATCAACCTGTTTAGATTTGTTATGACAAAACTCTACTGCCCTCTCATCCTGAGGTGGTGCTTGAACCTGGATCTTTTGGCCCAGACATAGAAACACTATCCCTTTAACTGAAGCTCAATGTAATTTCATGGTATGAAATGTAGAGCTTGAAAGGAAGACTGGAAGAAGTATGAGAAAATCACTATTTGTTTTGGTCAGGTTTGAACTGTGTAATTTGGCTCAGAGCTCAGCGGTGAATTTGAAACTCACAAATAAAGAATCATACCAATGGTTACATACTCATGTTGAATTGTGTGATGCGAGCACACGAAAGACAAAAGACATGACTCTGTGGTTGCTAAACTGATACCTGTGTGTGACAAAAAATGAGATCGGGGAAACATCAAACTGAAGTGCAGCAGCAATACTTATCTCTGAAGGTGGTGGTATTCCGTTATTTTGGCTGAAACTACGTGGAGAGTTTTAGCATTGTCCTTCTGCTAACCAATCAATCCTCCATTGTCTATAATCCTTTGTTTCAGAATCCTGGCAGTGATGTTTCCGATTGTTAATGTACTGGATCATGGCTTAAACCATACAATGGTTCTTCTGGGGTATAATCAAAAGAAAGGGTTCCTGCTGAAGCTATGTTGCTATGGAAATGCCTAGTACTCTCATATCAGTCTGTTTGGTTTGGAAATGACTGTATTTTAGGAATACATACTATATGTCAATCATAGAGCTGGCAGAGATCTGAGAAATCTCAGCTCCATAGAGTAAAAATATGATAGACTTGTGGTGATATTGCCAGTTAAATTGGTAAGACATGTTGAGCATTTTCTTTATAATGCAGCTTAGATCTCCCCATGGAAATGTGAGGATTTTAATTTATTTAGTAAAGGCTGTAAATTAGAAAAATCTTCTAATAGTTAGATTTCACAGTAGGCACAATAACCTTGCAGCATTTTGTGCACAGTGTTTACTGGGCACTATGTTGGCATCAGTTACTGTATGTAACAAAGAGTAAGAATTGATGAGCAAAACCAACAAAAGCATGTCACTTTTATAACCAAATGGATTTCAAAAGGCAGCTGATTAAAATGCAATTTAATCTTTCTTCAGGACATAGTTAACCTTTGCTCGCAGGAATTCTTCATGGAACAATTCCAAATGCCATAGATGGCTGTATTTGATGGATGGCTTAGCAAACAATATTGATGATTTCTATCACTACAAGAGTGAACTTTGTTTGATTCATTAAGAGGTCTATCTAAGCTGAGAGGGGGCGTGGGTATCATCAATGTCGAAGTACCATCTAAATATTAAGAAGAGAAGTAAATGTTTGGACCTCTCACAACTTCAAGCTTCAAAAGGCAATAGGATCCTCCAGGATCAAAAACCATTAAAGGTAAAAATAAAATGAAAATATACACCATGTAAATTCTCACGATTTACAATAAAATGGATCTTCAGAGAAGCAAATTATAAAGCAGTGAACAAAGGGCTGCCTAAGTAAGAGTGACATTGTGATAAATGCCCTGAATCCAGATGCCCAGAACAGAATCTTAACTCCTAAATGTCTGTGGATTAGGATGCTATCAGAGATTCAACTGTGAAAGATGTTCAACAGGAACT